>NC_060214.1:96368636-96689318 GCF_021130785.1 Homalodisca vitripennis
TGGCTAAGAAAAAATATATCCCAACAAAAACCGTCTCTTTGAGCTCTTTTAATGTACTTTTTGTCTAAAATATTTTAAGTGCCACAGTGATAGTTTGCTATTTTGGTTACGAAAAAGAAAATACATAACTCACATACGACTGAAAAGTTACTGCGGTCTAAAGAGTCAGCCACAACCAATTAAATTCACTTCCGCCCTAATTTATGTACGGTTCCACAGTTGAGTTTATATTGTGGAACAAGTGAAAGAAATAAACACATGTGTGGATTTTGGAATCCAACTTGGATTTAAAAGTGTTTATTTGCTGTCTGCAATGTTCCTGGTACTATAAGTAATATTAATTTTTACTCCCTTCAAGTAAATTTGCATACCTAAATTTAAAAAGACTACTTTAGTCAAAATGCATCTACTTCCTTCACCTGTATTCTGTTTCTGATATAAGGGAAGAGTGTGCCATCCCTTTGCTTTTCCTTTAAATACAGTAAAATTGTTAGAGACAATTAGGTTCGATAACCTTATGTGCAAAACACTATTTGTTCATCAAGGTGGGTGGTAGAACATAGTTTAAATATTATGCTCAATGCATTAGATGGTTTATTCGTCACTGGTGCTATCTCAAATAAGAATAAGATAGTAACTTTGTCTTTGCAATCTGCATAGCACTAATTATCAAGCACTGTATAATTATTCAATACTATAACTTGGGTGAACTTCAGCTAAAAATATCATCAAGTTAACTTAACTTTGGATTACGCGTCGTAAATATCATAATTATTTCCCAGAATTATTAAATATTCTGAGAAACTTTTCCAATGCCCTTTTAAACCTTCCTTGGGCGTCTAAAAATATTTCAAAAACAAAATTAGTCAAATCGGTGCAGCCGTTCTCGAGTTTCAATGTGACTAAAGAACTTTAATTCATGTTTATATATTAAGATAAATGATTATATCTTTTTCTAGTTTGATACACATAAAATAAATTTGCAGAATCATAATAATAGTAGTATTACCGTCAGACAACTAGGTAAAAAGAGAGTCTCCCGTTAAAGCGTTTATATGTGGTTAACTTGCGCTGATAAAAAATTCACTAAGCTAAAAGTTCGTTTTAAATATTTCAAGCTAAAGCAATATTGTCTAAGAAAAATATATCTTTATTTCATCTCTTTTGATACAATCACGTTCGACCTTCACCTAAACTAGTGCAATTGATAAACAATTTCTTTCTTATCAGAAATTCATCTAACGATATCAATATGCTTATAGAATTGGTTTTCGGCCCCAGACCTAGTTCTTATAATCATCTATTATACAGGCCTAAAGAATAAGAGCCTGAAGGATAAAAATTAGTGACGTAATATAGTATTCTAATTTTGTATTATTTACAAACAACAATTTGCAGGCAATAAAACATTTTTATATTACAAGTACAACTAATATTTTATTAGATGGTTTATTCGTCACTGGTGCAATGTAAAATGGAAAATGCGGTAAAAACTTTGTCTTTTCAATCTCCATAACACTAATGATCAAGCACTGTATAATTATGAAATGAAATGAAATGAAATATGCCTTTATTCAAGAGGCGGAGTTAAGGCTATTTAGCCCTCTCTACCACTCAACCTCAAATTATTCAATAGTTTTACAGTTTAAATGTAATCAAAAGCCACTTGGTGAAATTCAGCTAAATATATCATCAAGTTAACTTAACTTTGGATTACGCGTCGTAAATATCATAATAGCTTCTCAGAATTATTAAATATTCTGAGAAAATTTTCCAACCTTGTACTTTTAAAACTTTCTTTGGGCTTCTAAATATATTTCAAAAATCAAAATTAGTCAAATTGATGCATCCGTTCTCGTGTTTCAATGTGACTAACGAACGTTAATTCATGTTTATATATTAAGATAAATGATTATACCTTTTTCTACTTTGATACACATAAAATAAATTTGCAGAATCACAATCGGTCAGACAACTAGGTATATAGATAAAGTCTCCCCTTAAAGGGTTATTTACATCCATGAGGTTCTAAAAGTTCGTTTTAAATATGTCAAGCTAAAGCAAAACTGACTGAGAAAAATATATCCTTATTTCATCTCTTTCGATACAATCTTATTCTACCTCCCTGTAAACTAGTGCAATTGACAAACAATTTCATTCTTAGCGGAAATTCTCTAACGATATCAATATGCTTATAGAATTGGTTTTCGGTCCCAGGACTAGTTATTAAGAATAAGGCTTAAAGAATAAGAGTCTGATGCACCGAAAAGGGACGGTGTGAGTAAACTGGATTTATTCGTTTGATCAGCCCTGACCAAGCAATACTTGAAACAGTTCTTTTACGATAACCTTCTTTCGAATTCTTAAGATTCCAACGTAATGCAAGCAAAGCCGTGAAAACAGCAAGTGCTAAGATGTAATGTAGTTAAAATAGTATGATTTATGTCTCCACACCGGTGGACTATAATTACTTAGAAAATGCTCATGTGTTTTTTTTTATTTACTGCACTGCTTCCGTAAAACAAGTATTTATAACGCGTATTATACAAGCTTAATATAAGCCAAATTGTATAATCTTTTCCTCTTTATTTCTTAGAAGAGTTCCATCAGCATCAGTGGCATTTTATTGGATTCCACTATATGTGTGTTTAAGTGAATACGGAATTTCCAGAAAACGAAATCAATGATTTACCGCTCAGGAATGTTAACTGACCTATCGGTCAGAGTCGCATCCTTATCCTTATACCTAACCCTTGATTCTTATGACCCTTTACGAGCTGTGTGATAATTTTATCTTCGCTCAAAGGAAACAATTTCATGTAGTGGGCTCCTGTAGGGTTCTGTCTTGGTTTCAATTCTTTTAAATATTTCTAGTGCTAAAATTCTCCTAACTTTGATCTCGAAGGTTACTATGAGTACAACGATGAATTTGACATTTCATTATAACTATGGAGCAAATCCCAATTGCCAGCTTAGTGGCAGTATACAATATTGATCTATGAGATCGGACATTGGGACATTGTACTCATTGAGTTATCTTAATTAAATAAAAAACAACAACCATAACGATACCTACACAAGTTGAAAATCTTGTTTGGTTCTGAAGCAATGCTTAAATGGTGGTGAAGCTTTTGGGTCGCCGTATTCGATAAAACTTTTTAGCAGTTTTGACTTGGTCTCAACGGAGTTGTGTGGTTGACAATAAATAGTAATATAAATAAAAATTAGAAATTTCAACACGAAATGTATTATTTTAAGAAAATTAAATCTCTCTCTCACTCTCCCTATCCCTCTCCCTTTTCCTCTTTCTCTTCCTCTCTCTCCCTCTCCCTCCACCTCTCCGGACTGGGCTACACTCTACTGGTCTTGAAAACCTCCTTTTGGCTTAATCTGCAGATAGGAAATGTGTTTTTAATCACCGTTGACAGCGGAATTATAAGTATTATAATTTACACACCTTCAAAAAGGTGATAGTAAATATTTGCTGTTATTCATCTGTTAAAACCAGTTATACTTCACAAATGTCATGTTATGTGCAGAAGGTTTTCTTTGTCTCGGTTTGGTTTAATTGGTATTTTAATCAATTATAGTACAATGCCATAATTGATTACATCATAAGGGTTTGAAATAAGTGTAAAAAGGAAAGGACTTTGACTGCTTTAGTTTCCCGGTAGAATTAATATCCTCCACACTGGCCTAAAATAGTTTAACTATTAATGATATCGTTGGAGTTATTCAATTACACGTCGTTATGAAATATTGGAGACAAATTAAAAAAATGTCAGAGACACTTATGAAAACAGTTATAGGCCTACACTCCAACTTAACAGGGCCCTATCATTAAACTTTTCATCGAAAATGGATGAATATATAGCAATACCATTCAGTTACTATAATTTATCTCATTATTGGAATGCCAATCAAAAATAATATAGTCATAGTGTCCCTATTTTTCAAAATTAAATTGCGTGCGATACCGCGGGAAACTGCTAGTATTAAGTTTTTGAAACTATTGATTTATGATATTGCGTTAGGCTCGCAGCCACAACTAATCGTAACTGTAGTAAATCTTATATTGAATCATTTATTGTTCTCTTCACCTTTTTGATCATGATCCGGAGAAATATTCGATTTGTTTAACAGCGTATTCGACAGTAAACTTCTGAATCAGACAAGCACTCGAGTATATGGAGCGAGCAGCCATACGACGATGTGAGCTTGTGGAGTTTATCGTATCAGAGTTCAGTTCAGATCAGGGAGACATATTAGTTCACTTGGTACTCGATTACACGGGGTTCGACCTTTGACAAGCTATCACTCTATGGTTTCTGCTAAATGGGGTCTACCGCAGAGATCATGGATTAATCTACCGTTATTCTACTTTTTAAGGTTGTTTTTTGGCAGTTTCGCAACAGCTAAACAATATCAGCTCAATCATTTAATCACCTATTTTTAGTATAATGGAATTGAAATTTTGTGTGTAATATTTTTCAATATCAGTACAGTAATTCTAAATGGTATCTCAAAAACATTCATCTGTACCATTCCACCACAACGCTAGTTCTTTGGTGTTTCAAAACTATAAATTTGTGTAATTGTTATCGAAATTTAAAAATTACAGCAACATTTATTCACAGTGAACTGCTATTGAAAACATTACCAATGAGTATAGATCAAATATAAAACATCAAGGTTCGTGGAAACCAGAAAGTGAAAAGTCCTAATCCACCCTACTCCCTGGTTATCTTCCGATAAGCTTTATATGGGGTTATCAAATGATTGCAAGGCAAGTTAAGCGCTCTATTCCCCGAACTGTGTTCCACTAAAAGTCTTGCTATTCGCCTCTTCAAGTAGACCAACAAAACTGAAATGAACATTCCATAAGCACAAATTCTAGAAAATGTTGGCAAATTATTTATTTTACGACTATAACCTCAGTTGTGATGATTCTCAGATTGCCTGGAGCTCAAGCGATCTTTTCAGAGGTTTTCAAAGCAACAGCGTGAACTGACCTTCAAAGTTTATAATGAATTTTATGTAACCGATAATAACTTCGTAAGCGGAAGTCTTTTCAGTTATAAACTCGAAGCACTTCTGAATTTGTGACAACACTCTCATATTTCATATAGATCTAGTTACTAATCCTTAGAATTATATCCGCACAATAATGTTGGGAAAAATAAAAGCAGCTTCTTTAAAAAATATTATTTCAAAAGGTACTTTGTAATTCAGGATGGACAGAACCAACCAAATTTTATTGCTCAAATGCAGCACCAGCCACTGTAAAAGTGGCCAATTTGTGGCAAACCACCAGCTACTCCTTAAGATACTGTGGGAAAGAAAAGCTTCATTCAGCCTTTCCAATTGCTACAAAAGTTAGCCTAAAACTAGAGAAAGGGCTAGGTTTTATTAGTTGTAAGACGTTCTTGCATATACACTCACCTGAGCAATGGAAAAGTCAAACAACATCAGTTACGACTTTAATAATGAATAAGGAATTTCAGTGAACCATAAAAACTGGCCGACCCTTTGGTTGTAGATGACAAACTAGAAAGTGTCAACTGATAGAGAATTGTCAATTGTTGGTAATTTAGAAGTATTTACGTACAATTTTCAAACGTCCCAATATTAGGTTGATTTAATAGTAGTTTGCTCGTTACAATCACGCTCATGACAGAATTCCTGGGAGATATTTCAAATTTTCTACAATCTTGACCCACAGAATCCAAAACTACCATAATACTAAAATATATGGGCCTATGCAATATAACGCGAGCTGGCAAACACGATAAGTACCGTAATTTTTTAATTTGCTACTTGCTATAAAGGCTTGCACATACTTTTGATGAGTTGGTTAAGCAGTCTTATGCAATAAAAAGGTCCACTCCTAGTTATTTCACAACATTAATGAAAATTGACACTTTCCTAGAAATATTTAGGTAATTTCAAGCAAAGATTATTTTTGCCTTTTTCGATTATTCTTCAGCTTTAAGATGGTGACCATTTTATGTAAGTTAAATATTTAAAGAAAGCCCAGATTTTTACCATGATAAATATGGGGTAGAAGTACATTTCAAAATACGTCTTAAGAGAGCCTAAAATCAAACGTTTCAACTTATGCACTATGTTCAGTACATAAACAGTTTTATCGAATTTCAACTCTCTGGCACACCTTGAAAATGAATACTGTATTCAGCGATAATTCATGGATGGGAACTTGCACATGACGTATAATATACAGTGATATTTTATTTGAGATTTCACATTCTTCTGAATAAAATAATAAATAACTTTTAATAAAGTTTGCTTTTTGTTGGCCCTCTTATCGATATACTCGTATATCCAAGGAACGGAAGCAGAGTAGACGCTTCAGTTGTTCTGTGCACTTACTGGCAAACGCGAGTTATTCCGCCCCACAGCTTGTATTTACATAGACCACCACACACTTCGGCAGTATGCCTTGCTTGTGAAACATCCGTATGATAGTCATACTCCTGTCGTAATCCTTTTTGGATAAATCTTTGAGAAAAAAGAGCTTGCTGTTTAAAAAAAAACAACTCCCACACTGTTCTGGCACAGTGGTTACAAAAAGTACTTGAAACTTGCACAGAAAAGTGGAACAAACAAGAACTTATCAGTAATATCTGAAAGTGTTGAATCGGCCTTTTTATTTATTGCATACTTTTCCATTTTTAATTCTGTTGAGAGTGAAGAAAACCCACACTCCCACCTAGAGAAAATGTGGTCTTATAAATGTTACAATTTTTGTTTGACCAAAGAAAAATCGCAACTATATCGAACACGATAAACGAATGTTAGCGTAAATGATTATTGAGACAGTTGAAAGTGGGTTTTAATCAGTAAGGATCACTGTAAGAATTATTGCTGTAATTTTAAAGGGTTACACGATTTAAACTATGTTTCATGTTAGATTTAACAAAAATAGAATATTACGTTTCAAGTAATGGATTGTATCCTTTTCTCAGATACCGAAACTTAAGACATAAAGTAATCCGGTAATCCGGTAAGTATCCAGAAAGTAATTAAAAAAAAAGAAAATCGATTCATTTCAATTGACTCGCTAGATTCAAACATGAAAACAGAATAGTATGTAAATCTAATGCATTTTGTAAGGTTAACATTATGGCTTAGTCTAGATTACTGTCCTTGAAGCGTAGTGTTCTATTTTTGTAATGTCAACCGATGCATATAAATATGTCACAATCCTGGTATCCTTCCAAATCAATCATTGTCAGCAATAAACTTTTGGTATTAATACAGTTAATTAACGAACACCCATTTTATTGGTCCAAAAATGTTTTTGAACTCCTCTTACGGTTTGATCAATATAAATGGAACATTTAGGTCGAAGGTGGACGGAATAAGGAAGTTGTAAAACAAAATAAAGAAGTTATACTGTTTGGATTAGATAGCCAGGTTGGCCCTCGGGTAGGCTGGTCGACCCCGAGAAGACATGTCAAACCTCAGGTAAGCTTTTTGGCTCTCAGGTAGGCTTGTCGACCCTCGAGTAGACCTGCCAAACCTCAGGTAGGCTGCTTGGCTCTCAGGTAGGCTGGTCGGCCCTCGAATAGAGCTGTCAAATCTCAGGTAGGCTGCTTGGCTCTCAGGTAGGCTGGTCGACCAACGAGAAAACCTGTCAAACCTCAGGTAGGCTGCTTGGCTCTCCAAAGTTTATCCAAAGAACGAAATAAAGTGTAAAGTAAATAACAGAATTATATTAAATTTGATCCTGGGTATTTCATTCGATAAATTATATCCTTTATTAGTTTAGTAGTCAGTTGCTCGGAGTTCACTTTAAACTCAACAGTGGTTCTGATGAGGGACGAATATACTATAATTTGATAACATATTAAATTTATTGACCAAGTTTCTGTCAGTTATGTCGTGAGAAAGGTCAGAAAAGCGTAATAAAAGCAGATGCACCCCAGTGTAACCTGAGGGGTACTATCCTGTTGTACGCGTGTAACCACATCACACACTGCCAGTTCTCCACTACACGGTCATATTGCTGAACTTGGTTACAGCAAGAGCTGTTGTGGACTAAATTGGGTTAGTGTGGTGGTTAGACTAAACAGCGATGACACTGACAACATTTTAATACTTTCCTGTAATAGCCTATATTTATAATTATCGTTTCTGCGATATAGTGCATAACCGGGACGTTCTAAGTGGAACCAACTTTAGCGTTGGGTGATACACCTAATATAATGTTCCATAATAAATGTCGTATACTTATTCTGTTATTAAGCAAGCAAGCTTTTAATTTATGCCTTTTAGTTAATTTTGAAGATGCTCAGTATAATACTAATTACAATTACTATAGAATGAAGATGCCAACTCGACAAGTAAGTACTTTAATATAGTATGACTTCAGGAAGAACGTACTGATTACAGTGTTACATATGTGTCGCTCTGTCACTAATAGATAAATTATGTAAGTATGTAATTCAGAAGATTTTTCAAAATATTAGCGTTATCATTTCAATAGCAGCTAATATGGCAGAGGGAATTGGGCAGCATATTAGGAGAAGACAGTAGAATATGGAATCTATGGATATTGGAATATCGTGTAGCTGAGTGAGGATTCCTTGATTTAAGAAAGGAGAGAAATGAGAATGCACAATTGTTTTCCTAATTGAGTTTACAATAACATTATTTAATGCGCTTCAAGTTTATACACTTATACTCTGAATGGAAAAACTAATTACTACCAGGTAAGTTTTACAGTTTAAAGTTTAACTCAAATTTAAAATAAAATGGTAGGTTCTTAACTAAAAAGTAATAGTGAACTTTTTAACACGGCATTACTTTAATTAGTGTTACAGTAAATAGAATTTAATCTCTAAATCATATTGAAACTCCCAATAGTTTTTCTTGGAGATTTGAAGCGGTGGTGGAATTATCGCACGCATAAGCTATTAGTTGTTACCTGTGGCTTCGGCAGCTTTCCTTACAGTTTAGCAGGACATTTCTTAAAATAGGTGTAGCTGTAACAGTGACTATTTAAATTGTAATGGCACTCACCTTAATAGTTTACACAATGTCATCATTTTCGTTTAAAACTGGTGGGATGGTCTATGGAATAGGTGACCACATTCCTTATAAGAACCATAAAACGTGTTCTGGACCATAGGATCGGTGCATAGCTGACATTCCAGGGGCGACAGTAATAGCTCACTTGCCCTAAGAGAATTCGCTTTAATGTGAAGTCTAGTTATTTAAATCCGCTCAGTCACACCACAGGTGTTAAGAGTGTAGGAGTCTGCAGTGCTGCCAAGTGTCTGTCAGCTCCAAGGTCATTTGTGTCAGTATCAGCTGTTTACTAATACCTTTCACGATCAGCTGTTCGTGTGCCAGCTGCCGCTTACGTTCAAAAAGTTACAGTATTTTACATTTCCACGTTTGGAAAATACCATTCATGAACCAATAGATGAAAATATTTAACGAGGTGTTAATAAACTTAATAGCATTGCTATGGGACATCAATTTATTCTTATCTAAGGTGTTTCTGCTACATTACGGCAGAACTCTGGTTTAATATTTTTGCTCATAAGTAGGGTTTTTCATAATAATGAGACTAAATACTACCGACCTAACGAATATCGATCATATTAAGAACTTAACGCATCTTAAGTACAACAACATGCATTGTTTGTGACTCCAAATAGGTCAAAAATCCAACATTTGCCAAAATGCTGTAAAATATTCAATTCAGTTTTACTAGAACATAAGGTTGAAATATATAACTATTTTATATGCGTTGTCTTGGTGGTGACGGAGCCAAATCACTGTGTGAAAAAACGTTAAATATCTCTGAGTATTAGGAACACGCACCGAATAAAAGCTAAAATGGTTGTGAAACTTTTCAAAATGAAACCACAGAGAAATAAAATTTGTAGAAGAGTAGATGTTACACAGATGTGCAGTATTTAGGTTGACAAGGCAAATGGAATTCAAGTAGCTGAAAGGTAATAAGTCTGACATTTACTTCCGATATACGTGTAGAAGGGAAGATAATTGTAGAACTATAGTTGCACCGATCTTATTAACAACACAAACAAGCATTTTCTCACGCTGAGATCACTAGAACTGCTTTTTTGTTTTAAGCGTCTACAAAAGTTTTGAATTCGTGTGCCGTATTCATTAATTTTGCTATTGTTTGTTAATGATAACCGATGACTCCCACTGGAGGGTTAAGTTCAGCATTGGAGCATAGCAATATCATTAGGTACAAGAGATTCCTCCAAATTACTGCACCAGTAACCAACATGCTTTAGTAGCATCTGTATGATGCAGTTTCATGTTTATACCACTATTATATGTTCGAAGCATCAACAGCAAGCACTTAAACGTCTACCAATGGTATCCGCAGATACCTACGACCGTAAAAGACAAGTCACTGTCAAGGCAAAGTGTCCTTTAATCCTAGCTATGAACAGTCTGGGGCAATTATTGGCTGAGCGTTAGTAAAGCCTACCCCTCGTGGGGCTGAAAAAGGTTTTCATTTATGTCTCTTTGTACGCACGATATCTCGAAAACGAACTTACCTAAAAACATGAAAGTTTGCATGAAGCTTAATTTCTATATAGGCACCACTGAGCTAGATGACGGTGTGTATCAATACATGGAAATTTTCTGACCGTTAATGTATATTAATACATTGGTTTTTTTATGCAAACATGGTAGAAACGAGAAAATAGAGAATCAACAAACTTTTAAAACCAACTGAGTACGATCAAATGACCTTTTAACATGTGTTATTTTTATTCATGGAGTAAAATTTGTTTTTCTAATTTCAGCGTGGAAAGTCCACGTTTTCGCGCACCAATGCGTGCACAATAAATCTGTTACTATCTGAACACTACTATGAAACTTGATGAATAGAAATATGAATGAATCATGTTACATGATATTTCAAGAAGATTTGCGTGGAAATTCGTTTCAAGATAGACAATAATGAGATCTATGTCCTAGACCATGGAGTTTGGCTGGCCTTAGCGACGTTAATGCCTATTTATCCCTTCGTAAGCTGACACAATTTTTATTTTGTGAATATAAAATTTTATTTCATGTATGACCGTTTATTTATTGTTTCTGTCTCTCAGCAGGACATCTAGCGAATGAAATGTGCTATATAGTGGGAATTGTATTTATATCTTGTTATTATAAGGTTTGGAAGTAGGGCTGGAGGAAAGGGTCTGGGCGTAATGAAACTGAATAATATTTTTCCCAATTCAACCAAGCTCTACGTTTTTCTTACGATGTGCCATTTTTTTGAATCCTCAGAGTAAAAATACTGATCATTACACAATACTACAAGGGCTGTTTTTTTTTCATCTCGCGCCATGACGGCCAGACACGTGTCAGGTCCTCGGTGTGCGCAGTAGTCGGTTGCGCATCTTCCCCGCTACAATATTGTCATTGCCGAGTTCAAGTAACTAGTTTGCACTGGAAGTCGCATAAACATGGCCGCCTCCATTCATTCTCCCGCCCAATGTGAATGTAGGAGTTTTATTCGTTTCCTGCAAGTAGAAATGACTAGTGCAGCAAATATCCATCCGTGTTTACGAAGAAAGCGTTGTGAGTGATGACTTAACGTTTGCATTAAATATCTGGAAGGAGCAGCTGGGCTGAAGCTCATCAAGTGCACCTTCCAAAAACGCAATCCCTGACGCATCGCCACCATTCTTAAGAACTTCCTCTGGATAGCTTTAAGCATAATAATCAGACTAAGCTGGTAGAGGATACAAACAGGGCTAGCATACTCCAGGACCTGACGTACAAAGTATGAAAAGTGTTTTTAAAACAGAATGGCTCGTCATGCCACTAGTTGACCTTACGATGAATCCCAACACCCTGTATGTCTGCATAAATCATTAACATGCTCATTGAAGGAGCAGAAATTCTAACACCCAAAGTGGTTGACCACCTTAAGTGTACTGGAGATAGCGTATATAGTGCAGTTGGTCGAAATTTATGACAGATCATTTAGAATGATGGTGTTGTTCACGAGTGGTGTAGAAAGCCAAAGATGTTTACTGACACCCACAAAAATTACCGAATGGCTTCAGATTTCACATTTCTCGAATTGATCCTTGAATTTGATATCCGGTCCTCTTTAAACTTATGACGCTATTCACGCAAAACTCAAAATTCATAATGTTTTTATCTACATTCTCCGATAGGTTTCTAATGCACTATTCCCTTCTGTTTGTAGGAAAAGAATAGAATTCCTTAATTCACATTTGGAGAGAAAATCAATAGAGATAGCCATAAATATGCGACTGCAGCTCAGCGAAAACTGACTACTTGAACTAGACAGTAACAAATGTAGCGGGGAAGATGCGCGATCGTGTACTGCGCACACCGCAGACCTGCCACGTGTGAGGCCGTCATGACGTGATATCGAAGTTTGAAAACGAACGGGCGTATTAAACAAGTCCAGATAAATTTACTTTTGTCTATGTTCAGAATGTATTCTAGAGATAGTTGAAATTTACTAAGGTATATACATCCAATAAGACGTGAAAGAGCAAGGCGTTAAAACTTGCTGTTTACATAGAATAAGAATAACAAAACTTGGGGAATAACGGTTGTCCGAAACACTGTTTACCTAAAACATATCAACTGAGACTCTGATATATTCTGCGTAAGTACGGGGAAAAATTAAAATACTCAACCTTTATCTGAACAATTTGTTTCTTAATGAAAACCACTGTTTATCATGCAACAATCAATCCAAAGCCTACACCCATAATACGTGCATCTAAAACTATACACTTTAAATCAATGACAACATATATCAATTCACAGTACCTAACACCTTAACCGTTATTTCTTATTTTCCAACTAATATTAGTGCCTCATGTAACTAGGAAACTACTTTCATTAACATTTAAATAAAACAGTTAAAACGTTGTATACATTAGTTGAGATCATCAACAAAGTTTTTTCTTAAACAAATTGAAAACACTCTTTGTCCGAATTCAGGACGTACATCAATAAATGAATTGATTAAAATTCTCCTACCCTCTCATGTGATTATAACATTCCACATTATTCGTTATAAAAGTTTAAAATAGCTGTCATCCAAATTGTATCTTTGATATACAGTTTCTAATCCCACATTTCACCTTACAGTAGTACCTCTCATATACACTATCGTAAGAAACTATTTTTGATATTAAGAAAGAAGGTGAAATACCTTCGGTAATAGTATATGGGCCAAGCAAATTTGCATTGTATAAGCACAAAAGCATTTTTTTCGTTTTTTTTTAAAAATCGATAGAGACGTTATTCATAAGAATGAAATTGATTGCTAGCCTCGCTGGGGGTAAGAAAGGGTTAATCCCCCCCCCCGTGGGGAGTGGAGTTTTATGAAATGATTGGCACACTTAAAACCATCTTCTGTCACATAAATAATATTTATATCAGCGTAAGAAAACTTGATAAAATGACTAAAATGGATTTGTATGGTTCGCTTAAGATAGAAGAATATATTCGGAGAAAAAAAATTAACATATAACATTCTTAACACTTATATCATTCTTTCTTTACGACCTCGGCTGGCGATCGATTTCATTCTTTCGGAGAAATCCTCAATCGATTTTAAGAAAAAAAAAAAAAAAAAAAAAAACAGGTTCTTACACAATGAAATTGGCTTTCGGCTTCATAGATTACAATAAAACCTAGAGGAAAGTATTTATTTGAGCCGGCAGTCTGTGGTCCAATCATAAAAAGTTTACTTACAAAATTGTCTTGATTAACTAAACCAGTTATAATATTGGGTTGTGATTTGCAGTTTCTCATTTACCATGAAATGAAAAAATATTTCCTAAAGTACTTTTCTAATATATTTAAACTACTAAATGTTCGTCCTTGCCAATGTCAAACGCATTGTTATTATCTAGTAGTATTAAAACTGAAAAATTAATGAGGTAAAACTCATTTGCGATTAAATTAACTCAATATTAATACTTAAACAAATCGGGAGGTATTTAGACTGCTCGTTAAATTAACGAAGTGTCCATCCAACCTCGGGAGGGCGGCGTAAATAGGTTTAATTGACTGAACATTGGAAATGATCTACAAGTGAGAGACCCAGAGTGTTTCGGGCTGTTCTCCAACCCCCCCCCCCCCCCCCAACCTGCCTTTCTCATTGCGCTCAATATTTTCCCCACTGTCCACCATACAATTAAATTTTAATTGGGAGCGTTTGTTTTTTCTAAACTTCCTTTGTTTAAGTTTTCCCTAATAATTAACGGCTCGAAAAATAAAACAGTAACAATGTCTGTTTTATAATTACTTGTTCGTATTATAATACTGACAATAGAAGAAATCTGTAAAGAAAAAGAATTATTGTGAGAATTTTCTTTCTCAAATAATATTTTCCTAGCTTAGTACACTGGAAACTGACCGTCAGATAACTTTATAAAACATATTTTAAGTATTATTAAGGATATATATTTATATTTATATAATCGTTCGACAACTAGGTCTATAGACTGAAAGCCGCCGATTTCAAGTTATGTATGAGGTTAGCAGACGTTGGCGTAACATTTGATTTTTTTTGTCTGATGGTTGATTTCAGTTGCACCAAGGTAAGGAAAATAAGGTCTGAGAATAAAATTAACTTTTCATATAACCTCTTTGATGCTCTTCCTCTTTGACCTTCAATAAAACTAGCGCGGCATACGATCGATTTTTTTCTTATTGGCGATTCCTCAAGTAATTAAAAAATGTGTGCTGGTACAATTCCAATTGCTTTTCGGCTCATTATAACCATGCCAAAACAGCAGTTAAAGAAAAGGGTATGGTATTTTACAATGTTTATTTGAAAGGCTACTGAATGGAATGATATCTTCTTTATCCATCAAAATATTTTTAATTTCTTTTAATATGTATTCAATGTGTAATTCTCTTAAATTAGGATTAATTAAAAACTGTAACTTATTTAAGTCACAAATCATTACAAGGCACGCCAGTCTCTTAAGTTATAAACCAGTTTCGAGACTGTAAAACATCCCCATTTGTCTTCACCCTTTTATGGCCAGTGACGTAGACTAGCGGTTACGGTGGTTATTGCGAGTCAAGCAACGACGAGCGTGGCTGCTCCTTGGATGGGTGACCGCTGAGCAATCCTATCAGCAACCCGTCTAACTGATTATTTTGACTAAGTATTATATTACGAAATAGTGTATTTTTTGTAATAAAAGGCGATAATGTTTGTAACAAATTAAATATCCTTCCGTATAATATATGTTCAAGGAAAACAATAAACAAGGGCCAATATTATGTTTCGCAAAGGTGGATTAAAACATTTCTGTTTGAGGTGGAAACTTTACAAACATTAAAGCTTAAGCTTAACACACGTGGAAGCACTGCAATTTGAGTACAGCACCTTCTCTATCCGTCCTCAAAAGAAACTCTTGAGTCGGACAGTGGGTCCTGTGCCACAAACGTGGACTCAGTGTCCGCCCCTCAAGAAGTATGTAAGAAATGGTCCCGACTGTTTTACGGCGTGGACCTACAGTCCGTTTACCACATGTTCCACATAATTTTCCTGTTCTTAATTTTAAGAGTCCTTATAACACACTACTTGTTTTCGGCAAGTATATTATTTAAATTATGTGCAATAAATATTGATCACCGTGGGACCATTAATAAATGGTCCAAGTCATGCTTAAGTTTGTCTTGGCCAGTGGAACAGCTTAGCAGGTTCAGTGAACTCATGGATGATATCATCCAAGTCATTAAGACAAGCAATGAATATGTTTACTGATTCGAATATGCTCACGATTCTTTTTATAATGCGGCAGTGCAAGTAACTTGGGCCCTCATTTCTGGAGGCTTAAGTTTACCTTTAAAATGGGCAGTTCGGTTTTTGGTTGAGATACGATTTTCATTTTTTTGCAAAACCCCTTTTGTGAAAACGGGAAAATATTTTAAACCAAAGAATGGGAGACATTTTAAGCAGAAATCAGACACATTTTATAATCAAGTCTACAAATAGGGCGAAGAAAAAATATATGAGTTTTTACAGTATCTATAATTACAATGGAGGTGAATGAGATCCATACAAAAGTAATGATTGTCATAAAAACGATTTTAATTTATTTAATTTAATATGTTTTCAGCTCGTCATTTGCTTAATTATGATTAATTAAAATCGTATAATTTGCTTTTGTTGCAAATTATTACAACAATTATTACATGTCTATCTCAAGTTATAGCTTATAGTATAAAAATTCTAATGTAAAATCTTCAACATTTAAAAGTAAAAGTAAAGTAAAGAATGTCTTATTTTACCAGGCGAAGTTAGGGCTAAGAAGCCTTAACACCTAACCTGGGGACCAACGGCTTAAAGGTGACTTCCGAACCACCACAATTTATGGAGGGCCAGTGACGTAGTTTAGCGGGTACGGCGGTTATCGCAAGATAACCAAGTCAAGCAATTCTAATCGTGGCTGCTCCTTGGATGGGTGGCCGCTGAGCAATCCTACCAGCAGCCAGTCTACCTGACTGTTTTAACTATCCATTATTGATGAAATAGTGTATTTTAGTTATAAAAGGCAATAATATGTGTAACAAATTGAATACCCTTCCATATAATACATGTTGAAGGAAAATAATAAACAAGGAAGAATATTATGTTTACACAAAGGTGGATTAAAATATTTATATTTGAGGTGGAAACTTTAAAATCATTCAAGTTCTCTCTCATACAAATCTTACATAAAAACTCTTATTGATAAACTGGTAGACTAACTAAACAATGTATTGCAATTTAATATATATTCATAGTTTATTATTTATGTACTTATTCTGCCTGTTACATCTACTGAATAAAAAATTGCCAACTGTAAAGGATTCAATGATTTTAAATAATAAACAATTTAACAATGTTATAATTTTTCATGGTGTGTAATCGAAGTACCAATGTTGTAACTGTGGTAATAAATTTGTTTAAAATTATGAAAGGTCATTGCGGAAATCATAATACTTTGGGAGATTTTGGACTGCTTATTAAATTAGTCCATCCAACTCAAGTTCAGACAATAAGTTTAACTGACTGGATACTGGAAACTATCTGCAAGCGAAAGGCCTTGATTTGATTTTGGTGGTTTCCTCCACTCTCCCACCCTGCCCACCTGTGTTATTCCCACCGGTGGTGAGTGTTTTTCGAATGTGTTTGTTTATACAATTAAAAAATAATTGGGAACTTTTTGCAACTCTTGTAGGTTTTTAATCTCCACTTAATAATTAACTACCAAAGAAATAAAACCGTAACAATACTTATATTACCATTCTTTCTTCGTTTCTCCTATGGAAAAAGAACAAAATTAACATTTACAAAGAAACATGTTTTTGTCCTTAAAAAAAACAATTAAACAATTATCTCAGATAATTTTTTGCCCTTCTTTTGGCCTCAAGGTAAATTAGCGCGGCTGGCGGTCAAATCTTTCTTGAGAGAAAATGTTCCAATTAACTTCATGACAACTAAGAGGAATGCTTATAAAACACACATGGCTATTGCCTCGCGGACTAAAATGGTAGTTAAATTATGGATAAACTCACTCGCGTTTACTTAACGTCACGGTAGAACAAGCTGACTTAATGTTTGTTTTATGGTACCATGAAATACTGAATATGAGAAGCTTTTACATGTACGAGGTAACTATAGGGGTTTTGTTCTCTTAGTAGAAAAAGCTTAGAGGTTCCACCTAGTCCTAAAAGGACATTTGCGCTTCTTCAGGAGTGACAGGATATTCTAGAAAAGTAAGGTTGGGGGTAGGGCCGCCTCCAGTGAAAACGGGAAGGGGGTGGCACGTCCTTATATTTCGGTTATTGACTGCATTTCCACTCCAAGAGTCATACCCTGCAGTGGTATTGGGGTATGATCTAGACCTATCGATCTACCCTTGCACCCCAATACCTCGACATTTGCGATTAGTAATGTGCCGCTCCTGGACATCCATAGCGTTGCGCAGATTAAAGTGATACATTGGTTTTTGCTGTGCCCAGTATAGGCTCGACTGGAAGTATAAACCAGCCAGAAGTGAACCCTCCTTGGGAATCCAGAATCCTGTTATAGGTTGTAGGAAAGTTACAGATGCTGAGATATCCAGTTATAGGTTTTAGGAAAGTTACAGATGCTGAGATATCCAGTTATAGGTTGTAGGAAAGTTACAGATGCTGGGATATCCAGTTATATGATCGATATATAGATCCATCATTAACTAATTCTATTTTTCTACGTAATAAATACAGTATTTAGAAATAACAACCTCGTAACTTATTTGAGCAAATGTTTATACAATTTCCGTACATATGGGTCGAGAGAAACAAATATTAATATACAAGTTGTATACTAAGAATACTAAATATTTCTAAACCAGTCTTGTTTAGGTAAAATGGTTTGTTTTTTTAGGTTTTGTCGGCAATATTAGATTATTAAATAACATTTTCACAATTATGAACAACGGAATTCTCCTGATTAATGAGCGGGTGTCTTTTATAACCATTGGAGGAAAGGTAGTAGACTTTTAAACTGATTGAGATACAGAGATTAGAGTTTTATAATAATACTCAATTTCTAGTTTTATAGTTTCTCTACCTTAATCTATTGCCACTAGTTCATAAGTTTGTAATGATACCATAAAAACTAATCGTTGATTTACTGAACTAAGTTTATAAATTGAAAATTGCTTTAAATGAGACAATTTATGATTTAAAAACGCATCAAATTACATTACCTCTTATAAATGTCAAACCTGTTTTAACGATTTTTGTTCTCATTTTATTTTTAGCATTTCATTACGGTATATTTAAATATATTTATTCCTTTCTATAATAAAATTCGTGAAATTATTATATCTCAGTAAAAATATGAAATACATCTTTATGCCCTAAAATATGATAACATAATAATTTAACATGATATGTTTTTAATAATAATAGTGAGCTTGCCTTTTACAATGTATAAAACCATTTCACAGGGTATAAAGCTACCGTGTAATAGAACTATAAAAAAATAAATTTATATATATTTTATTTTCAAAATAGTTTAATAATAAATTTAAGATTGTTTGATTTATTATTATGCAATGTATAAAATGAAATAAAAACTGCAATGGCAGTACGAATAAACTTAACGAAGACTACTAGTAAGTATGTAAGATCAAAATATGTTTTAAAATTTGTTGAGTTTAAATATGTATAGTTTGTGTGTGTGTGTGTGTGTGTGTGTGTGTGTGTGTGTGTGTGTGTGTGTATTTTTAAAATAGTTTTAAAATAATAATAAAGTTAAGATTGTTCAAACTATTACTATGGATTCTACATAATAAAATATTTTACCAATTATATTCTCGGAGTTTGAAAAACTTAAAACCTATATTACCATAACAACCCATGTGAAATACAACTAAAGCTGCAGCTTATGTAAAAAACATGTACGAAACGTTAACTTAATTTCGTTTTAAACAAAATTCTGATGGAATTACTTTTACAATTATATTATATATTTTTAAAAAAGCTATTACATGCACACAATGTCTTTGAGGCGAAAAAATATGATTAGTTTCTTACTTCATTGTAATTAAATTCCTAGAAATTCACTTCCATTCTGTTGTTGTTGTTAACATTTCAGGTGAATTAGACAACTAATTATTGCTTTCGAGAATTAAAAGCATTCAAGGGAGGGCTCGTTATACAAACAAAGGCTCATTTATGCTGTAAATTTGTTTGTTGTGATGAAACAATTCAGTTATTTCACTCTTGGTTGAAGCTAGGTTGATGTTTGTAATTATTATAATTTACAAAATAACGTTGCCGACTTACTTTTTAGTAAAATAACGAACTGTGGCACTGTAAAGCATTGCAGATGTTTTCCGTCAGAGGACAGGAACCTGTGCAATTAACAGAACCCCGGGGAACAACTGTACCGGAGCAAGAAGAGCTTTCTCTCCGATTCTCTCAGATTTTCACAGCTTTTCTTCTTGGAATTCTTATTTTCGGGCATAATTAAAATGAAAGAGTGTCTTTAATAACACAACATAAACATCTTTCATCACTTTAGCAGCGCTACTTTTGACACGTTTACTGACGTGACCACCCCAACACCCTGAAACTGTCTAAAACCCTTACACGCTTCAGAAGAGTTTTTTTCTAAAAGGAAAGAATTTAGAAGCACTGTTGTATAAATATTTTTATCAAATAAATACGCAAGGTAACTTTTCTGTTTTATCTAAGTTTTGAATACGTTGTTAGTTGATTTTATTAATTAGTTTATATAAGATATTACAAGATATCCATAATTACAAATTAAGTTTATTGTTTGCAAAGATATCAAAATTTATATTACTTAAAAGTAATTTTTAAAGTTATACTACAAAAAAGAAAGCCAAAATTTATGATAAACTTTTGTGATTTATTCAAACCTACATAGTTATATCTTACTTAATTCTCTGTCATTATAAACACAACGTATTACAATACCTATTTTATAGTCCAGGAGTAAAGCATAGTATGATAATTGGCACTGTATAAGCATACTACATCGTTTTTCTTGAAATAAATCAAGTAGTTCTACTAAAGACAGAATTTTTCTCGGCCACCCTATTTTAAGCAGAGTTCGAAATTAAAGCTATCGAAAGGGCTAAAAGTATGATTTTTTTTAAAGATTATGTCTGTCTTCGGTTGATGCTTCATTTTTAAAGCGATAATCAGACACATAAATAATAGATATATCATCGTCAGAGAGCCAGATGGAAAGACTGAAAGTCACCACAGAGTGTGTATGTTGTTAGGTAGCGCTGTATTAACATTTAATTACGAATCTGGTGGTTCATGTGTATTTTGCCAAGGTAAGAAAACATCAGTTCATACTGCTAACTCTATCGATACCTTTCATATTGACGTCCACCAAAGCGTGGCCGACAACTGTTTACTTTCTTAGAAACAATTTCCCTATCAATCACAGTAAGAACGGATTTGTGTGCTTACACAGCAATAATTGGCTCCCGGCTCCTAAATTACCACTATCGATTACAATAAGTACAGATTGTATGCTCATATAGCACAAATTGGTTCCCGGCTACTATATTACCACTATCGATTACAATAAAAACAAATTATGTGCTTACACAGCACAATTTAGCTCTCGACTCCTATTCTAACATTATCAATCATAATAAGAACGGATTGTGTGCTTACACATCAAAAATTGGCTCTTGGCTTCCTAAATCACTGTTGATTATAATAAGAAGAGATTGTGTGCTTACACAGGACTAACTTAGCTCCCAGCTCCTACACTACAACTATCGATCTTACAATAAAGTACAGATTGTGTGCTCATATAGCACAAATTGGTTCCCGGCTACTATATTACCACTATCGATTACAATAAGAACAAATTGTGTGCTTACATAGGACAATTTAGCTCTCGGCTCCTATCCTAACATTATCGATCACAATAAGAACGGATTGTGTGCTTACACAGCACAAATTGGCTCCCGGCTTCTAAATTACCACTATCGATTACAATAAGAAGAGATTGTGTGCTTACACAGGACTAATTAGCTCCAGCTCCTACACTAAAACTATCGATTACAATAAGTACAGATTGTGTGCTCATATAGCACAAATTGGTTCCCGGCTTCTAAATTACCACTATCGATTACAATAAGAAGAGATTGTGTGCTTACACAGGACTAATTAGCTCCAGCTCCTACACTACAACTATCGCTCACAATAAGTACAGATTGTGTGCTCATATAGCAGAAATTGGCTCCCGGCTTCTAAATTACCACTATCGATTACAATAAGAAGAGATTGTGTGCTTACACAGGACTAATTAGCTCCAGCTCCTACACTACAACTATCGCTTACAATAAGTACAGATTGTGAGCTCATATAGCACAAATTGGTTCCCGGCTACTATATTACCACTATCGATTACAATAAGAACAAATTGTGTGCTTACATAGGACAATTTAGCTCTCGGCTCCTATCCTAACATTATCGATCACAATAAGAACGGATTGTGTGCTCATATAGCACAAATTGGCTCCCGGCTACTATATTACCACTATCGATTACAATAAAAACAAATTATGTGCTTACACAGCACACAATTTAGCTCTCGGCTCCTATTCTAACATTATCGATCACAATAAAAACGGATTGTGTGCTCATATAGCACAAATTGGCTCCCGGCTTCTAAATTACCACTATCGATTACAATAAGAAGAGATTGTGTGCTTACACAGGACTAATTAGCTCCAGCTCCTACACTACAACTATCGCTTACAATAAGTACAGATTGTGTGCTCATATAGCACAAATTGGTTCCCGGCTACTATATTACCACTATCGATTAAAATAAGAACAAATTATGTGCTTACACAGCACAATTTAGCTCTCGGCTCCTATTCTAACATTATCGATCACAATAAAAACGGATTGTGTGCTTACACAGCAAAAATTGGCTCCCGGCTTCCTAAATTACCACTATCGATTACAATAAGAAGAGATTGTGTGCTTACACAGGACTAATTAGCTCCAGCTCCTACACTACAACTATCGCTAACAATAAGTACAGATTGTGTGCTCATATAGCACAAATTGGTTTCCGGCTACTATATTACCACTATCGATTACAATAAGGACAAATTCTGTGCTTACACAGCACAATTTAGCTCTCGGCTCCTATTCTAACATTATCGATCACAATAAAAACGGATTGTGTGCTTACACAGCACAAATTGGCTCCCGGCTTCTAAATTACCACTATCGATTACAATAAGAAGAGATTGTGTGCTTACACAGGACTAATTAGCTCCAGCTCCTACACTACAACTATCGCTCACAATAAGTACAGATTGTGTGCTCATATAGCAGAAATTGGCTCCCGGCTTCTAAATTACCACTATCGATTACAATAAGAAGAGATTGTGTGCTTACACAGGACTAATTAGCTCCAGCTCCTACACTACAACTATCGCTTACAATAAGTACAGATTGTGTGCTCATATAGCAGAAATTGGCTCCCGGCTTCTAAATTACCACTATCGATTACAATAAGAAGAGATTGTGTGCTTACACAGGACTAATTAGCTCCAGCTCCTACACTACAACTATCGCTTACAATAAGTACAGATTGTGTGCTCATATAGCAGAAATTGGCTCCCGGCTTCTAAATTACCACTATCGATTACAATAAGAAGAGATTGTGTGCTTACACAGGACTAATTAGCTCCAGCTCCTACACTACAACTATCGCTTACAATAAGTACAGATTGTGTGCTCCATATAGCACAAATTGGTTCCCGGCTACTATATTACCACTATCGATTACAATAAAAACAAATTATGTGCTTACACAGCACAATTTAGCTCTCGGCTCCTATTCTAACATTATCGATCACAATAAGAACGGATTGTGTGCTCATATAGCACAAATTGGCTCCCGGCTACTATATTACCACTATCGATTACAATAAAAACAAATTATGTGCTTACACAGCACAATTTAGCTCTCGGCTCCTATTCTAACATTATCGATCACAATAAAAACGGATTGTGTGCTCATATAGCACAAATTGGCTCCCGGCTTCTAAATTACCACTATCGATTACAATAAGAAGAGATTGTGTGCTTACACAGCACTAATTGGCTCCAGCTCCTACACTACAACTATCGCTTACAATAAGTACAGATTGTGTGCTCATATAGCACAAATTGGTTCCCGGCTACTATATTACCACTATCGATTACAATAAAAACAAATTATGTGCTTACACAGCACAATTTAGCTCTCGGCTCCTATTCTAACATTATCGATCACAATAAAAACGGATTGTGTGCTCATATAGCACAAATTGGCTCCCGGCTTCTAAATTACCACTATCGATTACAATAAGAAGAGATTGTGTGCTTACACAGGACTAATTAGCTCCAGCTCCTACACTACAACTATCGCTTACAATAAGTACAGATTGTGAGCTCATATAGCACAAATTGGTTCCCGGCTACTATATTACCACTATCGATTACAATAAGAACAAATTGTGTGCTTACATAGGACAATTTAGCTCTCGGCTCCTATCCTAACATTATCGATCACAATAAAAACGGATTGTGTGCTCATATAGCACAAATTGGCTCCCGGCTTCTAAATTACCACTATCGATTACAATAAGAAGAGATTGTGTGCTTACACAGGACTAATTAGCTCCAGCTCCTACACTACAACTATCGCTTACAATAAGTACAGATTGTGTGCTCTTATACAGCACAAATAGTTCCCGGCTTCCTAGAATTACCACTATCGATTACAATAAGAAGAGATTGTGTGCTTACACAGGACTAATTAGCTCCAGATCCTACACT
Source organism: Homalodisca vitripennis (assembly GCF_021130785.1). NCBI lineage: Eukaryota > Metazoa > Arthropoda > Insecta > Hemiptera > Cicadellidae > Homalodisca > Homalodisca vitripennis. Next base: position 96,393,048 of record NC_060214.1, read on the forward strand.
ACAACTATCGCTTACAATAAGTATAGATTGTGTGCTCATATAGCACAAATTGGCTCCCGGCTTCTAAATTACCACTATCGATTACAATAAGAAGAGATTGTGTGCTTACACAGGACTAATTTAGCTCTCAGCTCCTACACTAAAACTATCGCTTACAATAAGTACAGATTGTGTGCTCATATAGCACAAATTGGTTCCCGGCTTCTAAATTACCACTATCGATTACAATAAGAAGAGATTGTATGCTTACACAGGACTAATTAGCTCCAGCTCCTACACTACAACTATCGATTACAATAAGAGCAGATTGAGTTCTTATACAGCACAAAATAGTTCAGGCTCCTAGACTACCACTTTAAATTATTATAAGAAGGGATTTTTGCTTACACAGCACAAATTGGTTCTGGGCTTTTAGACTACCATTATTGAGTATATTAAGATCTCATTGTGTGGTTACGAATCACAAATTTGTTCTCGCCTCCAATACTACCACTATCGACTACCAACAATGAAAATATGACTATAATTTAACAAATTAAAGACTTATCACATTTTTTGTGGGTCTTACAAGTCATACGTACGGAAAGATACCGAGTAAATGGCCTAGTCGGTCAAGGTAACTCCAAGAAGTCAAACCTGACCCTCAAGGCACCAATGTTTGTGTTGGCTTACTTGCAGGTAAATACCGACCGCTTAGCCTACACTTTCTACTGCAGCCTCTAAACATAGCTTCCTGTTAAAGGTTAAGCTTACTTTGAAGCTAGTTCAGGATAAAAATAGAACCAATTGTTCATGAAACAACTCCTGTATACAATTTCAATGATGTCAACATTACGAAATGTGATAATCCGTTACTATGATAACGACCGTATGTATGTCTACAAACGTATTTATCTTCCGTATACACTTATCGCACCCCTATAATGGAACAACCAACATATATTCTAGGAAAATGTATCAATTAAACTATGTACCCTGCCATATACTTGGGTTGTAAATAAATTACAATACATTTTATTTGTTCGTCTTTATTATGTTGTTCCAGCGTAATATTTGTTTATGACGTTTATTTTTATGCTGACGTGTTATTCATTTTACTAGTCTAAGAGGCTCTGAAATGGAGATACATAAACCAAATTACGAGAAATTATTGAAGAATTTCAAATATAATAATTTGTTAAAGAAGAAGAATAACGTGTGTCTTAAAATAAGCTCGATTCCTTGAAAATTCTATGTGTTTAGGCCAGCAGGTACGTAAAAACAATAATGTATGTTCTTCAGAAAAATGCGAACCAATAACGATGTAGCGTCGATATAAGTTAAGTCACGCGCAACATATGGAGAGCGGGGGAAAGGGGAAACAGGCTAGAGTGGTTAAAGGGGAATAGATGACGGGGCGAGTCAATCAGGAACATAGAAATATTCTGCATCTCAGAATGGATTAACCATATTCCATACCAACCAAAAGGACAAATCATTTCATCTAAGGCCCAGGGTTTGAATATGGATACAGCATGAGGGAAGTATTGGGTAACAGGGGAGAGCGAGATGATGTAATCACTCGAATGCTGTATATCGCCTTGCTATTTCTCTACTTTCAGGAATGTGAAAGAAATCAAAAACACCATATCATTATCCTTTAAGAAACTACTAAAGAATTATTAATGCATTTAGATCCTAGTTTGGGTTTATTAATGTCCGGAATGTTATCTAAGTTTAAATAACGAGGTGACAACATAAAAAAAATATGCTTCAAGTTTACGATTAATTTATTTTGGGAATGTTCACTGTTCAACTGATGAAATCGTTCTCTTAACCTATCTTAAACAATAATTAGAGTATTAATAAAAATCAATTAAAGTCTTTATGTATTTTTTAGGATAGAGCGGTATTACGTGTCGGTTCAGATAAGAGTCGAATGCTAGCTATGTTTTCAAAATTTTCAAGCTTTTTTATATCCTGTGACGCCCTAATAAGTACGTACGTAATTTTGGCTGAGGAAAATAAATAAGGAGGGAAGTATAATAATATTTGATAAGAAGGATTTTTTTTAAAGAACGGAAATTAAGTTATAAAATAGAACGTGTTGTTACTTCTTTTCCTTATACTAACTAAAAAACATGGAAGTATATCAGCATGTTATAATACTTTTGCAATTAAATGATTGAATTACTTTTAACTAGGAAGAAATAATAGTAAAGGCATTAGAAAGCACGAATAGTTATTAAATAACTATAAAAATATATAATAACTTACAAATGATTACAACTCATTATATGAAATAAAAATGGTTTTAAAATTTGTTTATTTTTAACAGATATAAACAGTATGTACGAAATTCTATACCTTTAAGTTAATTAATTAAAGGTTCCGTAGTTCACTCACTGCGATCAAAAACTGTTTTTGTCCAAATATTTCAAAGCCGTCACAGCCTCTTACTAGTACATATATTTTAACTTAATTTAAATAAAATATACAAGAAATTTCTAGCAAATTTAATTATAATAATAAACAAAATTTAAGACCAGCAAGAACGGTGCGTAAGGTTTAAGTCAAATTTAAATGCAATGTCCCATTTTTTACTCAATCAGATAAAGTAGATTGCAAATACCATATAGTTTATACTTTCTTCGTAATTTTCATCAAATTTTTAAACTCGTTTGAAGAGAAATTTTATTCTCTTAGTCGGATGGTTGGTATAACTTTGTGCTAACAACAGTTAGCAGTAAAATGAAGAAATCATTCTCGGACGCAACAGTTAGCAGTAAAATGAAGAAATCATTCTCGGACGCAAAACTAAACAAACAAAAGAGTAGAGCACTGGTTACATCTAAACCAAACACAAATACAACGAGCCGGTGATTAATACGTCAGTGCTATAAGTGTCTGAGAGAACTGACCTAGAGTAGCCCGAACCACAAGGCACGGCTGACGTGGCGGGATGTCTCTTAAACTGACCGCTACTTCCTTCACCACTTCACACTTACTTGAGGAGAGCACTGGTTTTATCTAAACCAAACACAATTACAACGAGCCGGTGCTTATTACGTCAGTGCTATAACTGTCAGAGAACTGACCTAGAGTAGCTCTGACCACAAGGCACGGCTGGTGTAGCGGGGTGTCTCTTAAACTGACCGCTACTTCCTTCACCACTTCACACTTACACTTTCACACTTTGAGGAGAGCACTGGTTATATCTAAACCAAACACAAATACAATGAGCCGGTGATTATTACGTCAGTGCTATAAGTGTCTGAGAAATGACCTAGAGTAGCCTGCACTACAAGGCACGGCTGACGTGGCGAGGTGTCTCTTAAACTGACCGCCACTTCCTACACCATTTCACACTTACTTGAGGAGAGCTACCCTGAATAGTATATTGAATTTGCTTTTACAACTGCTTGTCTATGTTCAGGTCAAATCTAAAACATTTTTTAAACATTTTTTAACATCACAAGCCTTACTTAACCACGTACTCGTTATACTATATTTTATATTGTGTCGTTTAATGCACAACAAAAAAGCTTGGAACTTGATACATACTAAATTTGTAACTGAGCAGATTCTGTTTAAAACTTATTTTACTACTTTGTTTTAAAACAATACTTTTAAAGAACGTACTTTGCTTCTTTCAAACACTTCGTAGTTAGAACTTCCACTGTAATTTCCAGTCTAATGGTCAGTTAGAGTGGTACAGACCTTTAAGTAGTGAGTCCTTTACAACTAATTTAGAACTGGAGTGAGCAGATAGTGCATAGAAATCAATATGGGCAATTACTCTCGATCCAACATGTGATTGTGGTGGGGTTCTCAGACCATAAAACTCATTGTCAATAATTGCTCCATGCGCTCTTTTCTGGGATGTTTAGCTAGATTGGAGGTTTTTAGGCTTGGATTTGACTCTGTTAGTGGATATTAGCAAGATAATTTATGTATCCTTAGTTTATTTTACTAATTTTGATGCTATACTTTATCTCTATAATAAACAAAAAACGTATTTTGACTAACAAATTCTAGTAATAAAATTATAGAACTTTCTACCCTAAAGCTGATTTTTTAAACCCAGTAAATTTTATTCAATAGATTTTTTCTTGATGCCAGCACAGTCACAAGTATAGGATGATTTGTATGCCACATTAAACTTATGATATTATGGTATGATATTTCACCAATCACTGTGAACAGTCCACAGTTTACATACGAATAGATAATTAAACATAGGCACTGATAATGATGAACAATAATTGCAACTGTAACTTTCATTAGCTTCGATAAGATGACTGACATGAATGAATTCGGCTGTTATCGGGGCATTACGTCATCAGCTCCAACAACTATAGTACCTTCTATATATTATGTTTAGTGTTTCCTCTTAATGAAAAAAATCACTGTTACATTATTATCCATATTGAATTTCTGTATGTCGTCATCATACTTTCGCTTATTAAACATGTACTACAAATAATGTTACACAAATAAAACAGCTACAACCGTTGTACACGTGGAAATAAATGTATGTATGCGATGGAGGTAAAAATCACCAGAAGCCAAAACAAAGATGGTGTGCGGCGTTATCGTGCCAAAGACGCAGTTGTGTATCGCTGATATTGGCAGTAACACATGGACGAGACTGTGCCAAACAAGTCGATCAGTTTGTTGACGGTGCTGGGGCGGAGTGATGGGTACAACAGGACTGTGAGATACGGCGTCTGGCGTGACGAGCGTTGTCTACCTGACCTATTTTATCTGTTACGTATCCGAATGATATTAATATCCACATATGCCATGTATTACTATCTATAAACAGAAAATTCAAGTAGACCATACCACGCGTTGCGTGTATATATTTCATTATTTCCTTGAGATAGAATGGCAAACAAATTTACGAAAAAGAAAATGTTACATTCCCCAGCAAATTTTGTCAGCTTACTGGATGGTATGCTTCACTGGTCCTCAGCCAATTTCATGCCTTGCCACGTACCATTAAGGAACTCATTTTTTTCTCATGTAGAATCGAAATTTCACGCAAAGTCTGCTGATGAAATATTTCATAAGATATCTTGTCGCATTGTACAATAACATTTGTGTTTATTAAATTGGTTCATTAATTGGTGTTGGGATAGTTAGGCTACACGTGTTAATATTTCACGTGTTACAATATCCTATGAGTATAATCAGTTTGAGTTTGTTTACTAATTTATTTATTCTGCTATTTTCTAGTTCCTAAGAAGGCTAACAATAAAACTAATACAAAGTATTCGCTAACGCTCAGCCAAACCCCTTTTAATGACATACACCATAATCGAACATGTACGTTTTCAAAAACAAATTTCGGTTCGTTTTCCAGACATCGTACGCACAGTCATACAGACATTAAGAAAGACAAATAAAAATTTTCAAAGTCCTTCGCTATCGCTCACACAGTGGTAAGCAATAAATTTTGAGAGCTCTGACTTTAATTTCTACATATATACATCGCAGTTAAAATACATAGGCAGACAGATAGAGATGAAGCTTCTCCAGCCATACAAGTGATAGGCTGAGCGGTAGCGAAAACATAGCAATGTTCATGTATATTGAAACACTGAAATAAATAAATATTTTACTGCATTGGTATAATACGATTTAATTTCTATTTAAATTTGGTACAGATATCTCTGTTGCTATTATCATCAACAAGTCTAAATATATTGAGCAATTAGCCTTGGGTTAAAAGGGATAAACCCTTCGTAATATGAAAAGATAGAAATCTCTCTATAGACTTTGATCATAAACAATCACAGCGTCGATTAAAGTGAGCATGGAGAGCAATTTTGAGCCGCGCCGGTGGCACCCCTGTAATTGTATTATAGTTGCCGGGCTAATTGCTGCTGGGAGTGGCAATCCTGCTCTCCCACCTCAATTAATGGCTTTATTACATCCCTCCTTTATGTTAAACTACCAATCCTCGCACGGTTGTAAAATCTCTGATTGGAGCAGTGGTTGTATAGCGTAGGATGTGGGATTACAGCCCTTGCAGTTTAAGCTATTAGTTTAATAGTTTTCAGTAAACCTACCACAGCGTACGATTATACGATACTATGGAGAGAGTAATTAATAAAATAACATTTTGAGAAAATTGTTATACAAATTCATAGTGTGGTATCACTAGTCATAGTGTGATATTTGTATGAAAGCCCACTTTTGTCTCATACATCACCATCTTAACTTTATACAACAACTATCAATAAAATGTTGCAACGTTAAATGCCCATCATTGTACGAATTTATTATAATAGTTTAAGTAAAACGTCAATATTATACAATTCTGAAGTATAAAATTATAAGAAAATAACATTTACAATAAATTTAAATCATTAATCTCCGTACTATATTACCTCTACAAGGTAAGTCTTGAATTCTCGTAATGGAAATCAGTTAAACAAAGTTAAAAATATTTAATAACTTTACAACATCCAAAATAACCTTATTTTTTCAACTATATCAATATGTTCTGAAGAAAATTAATTGCTAATCCTTAATTTCATAAATATGTTAATAAAATATATAGTATTTAAAAGTCTAAATTTGTTAAGTGATACAATTTGTGAAAAGAAACAAAATGTCTAGGGGTCTACAATACCCCTCTAGCTAATGTAAGTGACATTTCCAAAATAAAAATTGACATTTATCTTTTATCTTTCATGTAGGGACCTTTGGGTTTTATTGGAGAATAGTGGCCAGTGGTTGGGCCTTGCGGCCAGAATAAACTAATGAAAAATATGCACATTATATGCTTACTATATAATGGAGAGAAAGAATATATTATACACAATGTTCGGTTTCCTAGATTTTCTCCTTACATAAAATAATATTTCGTTTTCGAGAGGGAGTTTGCTACTTTATTTATACCATATTCTTCCGTAGATACGAAACGTGAACCGGTCTTGAACATGAACAAATAGTGTATTCCATTCTAACAAGCGATGCTGCGTTGCTCCCATGGGAAATAGAAACAAGGCTGGTGTAATTAACAAAATCCCTGGAGCTCACGCTGGCGGAGGGCGACAATGTTTGAGATTTCTTAGGCCTTTATTAAGTAAAAATGTCTTTTATCAACAAATACCTACTGCAATTTGATTTTTATTTCTGACAACACCAATCCTTAATAATTTTTTTATTCAAGGCGAAAAATTCATGAGTGGAGTCTATCTCTCCAAAAACCACAAAATTTGGACACATGAATGAAAAATATGATTGATTTGTTTAAAATGTCGATGAAAACATTTTAGAATTTTTAAATTTGTGGTTGATATTGACCTGATTATGTACATTTCTCAGCAAAAATAATACCTGAAAAACACACATTTAAATACCTTAGATAAATTAATATCACCATTCCAAAATATTAATGTTCATTCATAATAGAAAAAATACAATGCATGCAAGTTAATATAATATAAAATACAAGAAATATATGAATTATAATAAATAATTTAAAGATGATAAAAATTTGTACATAATTATTTTTAAAATAAAAAAAAGGAAATACACACAAGCGCGCCACACACACACACGCGCGCGCGCGCGCGCGCGCACACACACACGCAAATATATATATATATAATCGATGTTAGTTAATATTTTCAGGAAAATTGCTAAATAAATTGGCAAACCAGTGATATATTATCCTCTTTAGTACTGTAGTATGTAAATTTTGATTACAGAATCACATTTCCTGTTTCCCCTTAAATACCAGTTAGAAATCTTTTAAATTACGTGAATATATTATTGACAAATAATATGGCATAAAAATACCAAAGCACTTTACAAACCACTCACATATATTTTGTTAAATGGTGAATAAATTATTATTTGTTGACGAATATTTAAAATATATTGTTACACTTCTAAAGGTTTTCTTCATATTAAAAAGTTAGAAATAGTCCTAAAACCATTTACTACATAACTCACGTAAAGTTTACTATAATTATATGCATACAATTATTAAGGAAGATTTAAAAGCTGAAATAATCTATTTATATAGTTAAATGGCATATCCGTGCTTCCCGTCGTGTCGATCACCATCAATTGTTTATTTTTGTAAATAGTCTCGCTGAATCTTAAAAGGTTGGAGCAATAATCATTAATCGAGTACTTAGAGTCGCATTAGACGATTATGTTTAGTGAAAATTTTAAAGTATATAGCTCATTTCACTACTAACAGATATAACGACAGACAATCATAGAAAAACAATCTCCAAATTTCATGGTTGGACATGCACCATCATTGAACTCATTTTTTATATCTAGAAATTACATTTTATGAAAATTTTCAAATCTAAAGATAAAATCTTTCTCGAGATATCTTGTCACATTATACATTCACATTTTTCTTCATTCAATTGGGTATAATATCATCGTTTAAATAATAAAAGTCTACACACCGCCTCAGCTCAAAATTATGTAAGTGTTAATATTCTTTTTTGTTACTATATGAACAAAAATCACATGTTAAAATCTCTTATGGATATGCTGAGTTTGTTTACAAAGTTATTTATTCTGCTTATTATCATTACGATCACGGCTATCCATAAGACCAATGTAAAATTATTCGCTCACGCTCAGCCAAAACCCATAAAGGGACAAACACCATAATCGAATTCAGTGTTCCCCATAAGAAGTGAAGCTTAATATAGTTTACGTATATAGGTTCGTTTTCGAGATTCGTCCAGAGAGACAGACAGACATAAATGAAAACTTCGCTACCACTCAGCCAATAAGGCACCAAATCAATAGAATGGAAATATTGATTTGTTAGCCTTTCACTCTCCCACTACCTAAATTCTGCTGCATAGATCACATGATCTGTACCCAGCACTCCAATCTATCAGGAGATCAATCAGCAACTGACGCTATCAGCCCTGATTACACCCACGTCTGATAACGGTCGGCTGCACGATTCCACTCTTTTAATGATGTAGGCCTACGTTACTTCCTCTTCATTGTGCCGAAGTAATTTTACATACAACAGTCTACACGAAAACGAATATGAAATATAATGAATAGTTATGAGGGTAAAGATACTATGTGATTGCGCTCTTATAACATACATGTACACAAAACTTGTCTAACAACAATAAGGGACCTGATTTTTAAGTAAATTTTTTCCCGATTCCGAATGTTATTTTTGTATACTTCAATATAAAGTTTTATAAAATTACATTAGTTAGCACTGAAAATTAACAATAATGGAAGTAACACAGTCATATATAAACATACTACCCACCTGCTCTGAGTCATTCAAAAAAATCTTTAAAACTTTTCACGAATGTAATTTACTCGCTGCACATAACCAACTCCTACATTTACGTACACCAAAAACCTGTTGCAAACAATAATACTATACTTAAAACTACGAACAAAGTGAACTAGTTTTGCATTTAACAATCAGGCGAAGCAGCTCCTACTAGCTTTTGAAACTAAGCGCACTACTTACTTCTTCAAAGATCAGATTTGAATCTATGAGAAAACTAGAGAGCTAGAAGTACACCCAAAACGATATTTTGTGACAGTCCTGTCTCGGCAAGAAATATCGTACCATTTCGTTTTTTAAAAGATAAGATTTATTCAACAAAAAAATCAGAAGACATGTCAAAGCCGTAAACTAGAGAAGGCTCAAAGAGGGGTCTCCTTCCTATAAAACTTGGTCAGTTACTGTCAACCAGACCTTGTCGAAACACCAGACAATCACCAGAACTTGTTTTCGCTGTCTATTGATATCTTATTAAGGAGACTCTAAAGTCTATGGTGCATAGGGTTATATTGGGAAAGTAACTCATAAATAAACTGCTTACAACGATGTTTAATATCATTGGTACAACGTCTATAATTATTAAAGTATTGCCTTAAATCAGACATATCTGATTGGTGACTCCGGTAATATAAACTTAACCAGACGTGTTCACAGAGGTTCTCCTAAATAGTAAGGATATTTTGTGTTCTCCATTTGATCAATAAGACAGACACATATGAGCAATCGTATCATAATACATTTTGAAACTCAATGCATGAATAACGAAAATCCCACAAAACTGATTTTTCGGTTCTCGGTGGAAGATGAAAAGTGATACTCTGTAGGAAAATTGGTTTTAGCATCACAGGTTCTTCACACAATGGGTCGCCATCAAAACATTTACAAAACAAAGTGAAGACGATTATACTTACAACAGTCCGTCAGCAACATTTTCAACACTACTAAGAATCAAATCCTACATGACTCTCTGCTGTTAAAGTTTAAAACAGCTCTAATGCACCATTTCTGCATTCTAAAAATGCTAAGAAAGTTCTTGCCATTTGACATTCTCCAAAATGTTATCCCATATCGTAGTATAGGTTCTACATTGGAGAGGTAATACAGACCCGGGATAGGTGGCCCAGATAAAAGCACATGGAACGAAAAAAGCCGACAAAAACGTGTTCTACGTGGAAGTCAATTCCCAACTGAGTAACTTGTACACTTAAAGACCCATAATCATGGTAAAAAAGTGAAGGTTTAAGGTACTATCGTTTAGGGATAATGATGAAGTCTAAGTTCACCGGTGGTTCAATCTTAAAACCAAGATGTATATAAGAAGTTTTACTACAGTCCAGGGATAGCCCATTACAACTAAACCAATTGTAGCACTCCTCTACGCTCAATTTTTGTGGACTGGATGATTGAAAAGTATGATGACTGAGATACCTGAAGCGTGCTGTCATCAGCTTACATGATCATTTTCCCCTGTTTAATATGTAGAGGCAGATCGTTCATGTAGATCACAAAAAGTATTGGCCCAAGAATGGAACCCTGAGGGACTCCATAACTGAGAAATATAGTATCTGACTGATACTTATTTTTACTTACGAGTTGCACAACTTGGCTCCTTCAATAATCAGTGTTAGTTTTTGACTCAAAAATGCATTGTGTCTTATCACTAACCCTTTTATATGAGTATTGCAAATCGAAAGTAAACAATTCGGAAAGTAAACTAATTTTAACCAATATTTGTAAGCATTTTACAAAAAAATGTGCTACCAGAGTTGACAGCAAAAATGTTTATAGCAAAGAGGTAGGACGAATTATTTAAACGAATGTGTTGTATTTGTGTGTATTAAAACACAAACACAACTCGGGTCACGTTCACATAGCGTCAAACACAATCGGTTTTATGTTTGGAGTACCCGCACGCTCCAAACTCAAACGTCGCATTAAAATCTCCCTTGAACATTCTCTCAATATCGTTAAAAGTTTATGCACATTATTTAATGTTGGATGGAGAAGAGATTAAATATTTCAAACTCTCCTTGGGTTAAATTTTACCGACATGCCCAACTCTTTAAACAGCATATTTAACTATGTTGTTTCTACTTTCGACAGACGGCAAGTTGGAGATTTACCACTCATACAAAATGATTCGGACTAATTACGCTTTAAATACTAAAGTCCTCAAAATATCCCATGCTTGGTTTGTTATGACTGAAGAATAATTATGAAAAATATATTTTTTATAACAGCTTTACTAATTCTATAAATATTTGACATTTTTTTTCGTGGAGAAACGTATTTTAGGATACCAATTACATACAATAAATCCTTCTTCAAGTTCTCTCCGGGAAAGAATGGCGTGTCTTGAAAATAAAACCTTGTTTCTATCACCTTATCCTATTTAACGTAGTATGATTGGTGTTGAGTAGTTCAAATTGAAACTTATTGAAATATGTCTATGAGCGGGTAAGAAAGAGATGTATAACCAACTTCTTTCTTTCTTACACCTTAACTCTCTAACCGAGATCAATCAGAGGTCACAGATTCAGGTTTCAGTGGGGTCAATAAAAATTATAAAATGCATTTGGACCACTCTTATTTTTTTAAAAGTTTGTTATACTCAGTTAAAATGCAACTGGGGTGGAAATCATCCTTTAAATGACAAAATCTTGTATTTTTATGTGAATATTGTTAATAAGTAATTTCAGTGATGATCCTACATATTACCGTTCCTCTAGCTAGCCACTGAAACCAAATAGTAGAAATTTTAATGAACCCAGTGTCTAGAATAACCCCTAGGCCCAACCATGGAAGATTAATAATTTGTTTTTAACCAAGCGATCAATTTAACAGGAAAAATCCTCAGATACTCGTAATTGTGAAGAATTTAGATTTACCATCACCGTGGCGAAAGATAAAATTTTGATGTTAAATGTTCTCAAATTTGCTCCTTTAATCCTTTAGTCAGATATGACGTAACCAGTGCCATACACTGGTGTCTGTATCGTGTGAGACGGAAATTAGTGAGGAACAGGGGATGATATTTCCGGAGTTGTAGTGGTGTTTCCGTACCACGTTTACCGCCCTCAACGTATTTATACCTTGATAATTTTGTGTTTTCATTTCTAGCCATATAAGGGTAGAGCCGAAAACCGTACGCTTCATATATAATTGTCAGTTTTACAGTTAATGATGTGTTTTGCCAGGTTTAATGAAATAAAATCGAATAAACGAATCAATCCTTAAACATAAGAGGATTTTATGACCAGATAGTCCTCTAATCCCGGTCTAAGTAGACGCCAAAAATTTATTTGTATCGATAAAAGTACAATAAAATACCAGGACGAAACATAATTATTCGCGTTAATGTTCAATAAACGTAAGTTACAAGATAAAACAGTATTTTACTAATTCATTATATAATTCAAGAGGATAAATCCGTCAAAATTTAAATATACATAACAAAAAAGCGTCAACTTGGACACAAAAATTTATTCCATCTGCAATTAAAAAAATCCTACTAAACCCAGCCATCACGCGTGCGGCCCTTTGTCGCAAGAAATACGTCTTAACAGATGAAGCAAACCCATCCTTGCTCTCCAGAGACAGTAAAATAAAAAATAATGAATAAATGAATAATAAATGAATAAATGAATAAATGAATAAATGAATTTATTTCCAATTAGTAACAACAATATAAAAATACATATACATTGTTTTGGAAATTAACTGGCCCACTGTATCAAGTTATGTGACCAGTTTTGAAAGAAAAATATTTTTAGAAACATATAAAATAAAAATGAGTCTAGCATGTACTTAAAAAAAAAAAAAAAAAACAATCGCCACCTCTGCAGTGTTTACATTATCTAAAATTAAATTTTATGGAAGTATACAAAATAAACTTAAACTTTACAAACATAATTCCTTTAGACGTGTATTATAAAACAAACAGGAGAAGCAAAAAAGAAAAAAACAAATAAGAAAAAACAAAACAGCAAATTATTTCATATTACATTAACGTTAAGATAACCTATGTCTTGTTGCATTGAAAGCCAAGTAATTGATTTTTTACAAAAAGTTTTTAAATTAGCTGCATTTTTTTATATCAAGTGGAAGAAAATTAAAATATTTCGGACCTAAATAAGTAATTGAATGTTTAAAAAATGGTTTTGTTCACTTTTGGTAGTCTGTAATTTCTGTTTATGTGCGAATCTTGTTGCGTAATATAAAATTATTGGTACCTAATTTACCACTTCTGACAAAAAACAATCTTAATACTTTTAAAAATGAATAGATGCTGAATAGGCAAAATCTTTAATTGGCTATAAAGAGGAAAAGAGCTTTCTCTCTTTGCCTTCTTTAAAATTATCCTTAAGAAATAGTTTTGTGTTGTTCTTAATCTGTTTATTAAAAAGTTATAAGTTCCACCCCAACACAATATGCCATACTGTAAATCTGGAATTAATTAGTGCAAAATAAAGAGATCTTAAACAATTCAATGCTACAAAAATTTCTTAAAAAAATAAAACTTTCTAATAGTAGATGTAATTTTCTTATGTAGAATGGAAATATGTTTCTTCAAAAGTAAATTTTTTATCCAATGTAATTCCTAAATATTTGAAGGTGTTTAACTTTTTCTAATGGTTGGCAATTACAAAGAATCATGTTGCAAGATGCAGAATGGAATTTTACAGGGAACTGGCAATTCAAAATTTTGAAAACTGAAATTTAAAAATTTAGATTTGTTTACATTAACTTCCTTGCATTTTGTTTATGAGGCACCATTTACGTAATAATAATAGGTCACTATTTATTTGTTCGCTAATAGTTAATTCATTCTCATGTGAGTAAAAAATGGCTATATCATCCGCAAAAGCTGTAATTTTTCCCCGTTAAAATTCAATGTTAACAAATCATTTATAAATATTAAAAATAAGACAGCAGATATCACCGATCCCTGCGGAACCCCAGATTCAACCGTTCTAGTTTGAGCTGAAGGTATTTTTGAATCTTTACTTGTTGTTTTCTATTTGTAATGAGAGTCCTAAACCAACTCCAAGCAATACCTCTAATTCCTGCATATTCTAACTTGTTTAATAGAATTTCGTGGTCAACCAAATCAAAATGCTTTCTTGAAATCTATAAAAAGTCCTGTACATTTTAATCTGGAATTCAAACTGCTATAAATGTTTTCTGTTATGTAAGTTAAAGCGTCTTCTGTAGATTTTCCTTTTACGAAACCAAATTGTCGTTTACTAAAAAAATTCAAATTGTCTAAATATTTTAGCAGTCTTTTGACCATTATTTTTTTCAAAGAGCTTAGAGAAAACAGAAAGCAAACTAATGGGTCTTATATTGTCCAATTGAAAAGAATTATTTTTTCTTTAAAATTGGAACAACTGAACTTAACTTCAACATTTCAGGGAAAATGCCCGTGCTAAAACTAATGTTGATTAAATAAACCAGTATTGGAGCGATTTCATCTATAATGAATTTTAACAACTCAACACTAATCTTATCAAAACCTGTTGATTTTTTATTCTTTAAATTTTTCACTGCATGTATTATTTCATTTAGATCAGTTGGTTCTATAAAAAATGATTGCAGATACGAACGGACAAGTGGAAGAGTAACTGTGGGAACTGTACAAGGTCGGTCAACTGGACAGAGATAAGGTATTGTTTATCTCGTCTGCGATGACGCTTGGTTCTGCCCGTGAATGTTCCGTCTGGCAATTCAATGCGCTCTACATTTTTGTTGGAGGTCACTCCTGTCAGACTATTAATTACTTTCCACTGTTGTGATACATTTCCACTGCAACTTTCAATTTTTCTTTGCATAAAAATTATTTTTTGTGAAGGAAACCTGAGTGCTTAGGTCTGAACAAAATTTGTTAAAGTAAATTTTTTAAAACGTTGTCATAAGGTCTTCTTTTACAAATTTTGAATAGTTTCTTTTTCTCTTTTTGAATTTATTCAAAATTTGTTGATTAATCCATGGACTCAAAGACTTAGCCTTCAATAATTTGTGACAACTATTAATGTTTTACTACAGCTATCTACAATTTTAATTAACAAATCATGGAATTTACGATAACATAAATTTACATCTCTTTCTGAATAAACTTCTTCCCAACTAGTACTTTGTAATTTATTTTTAACTAAGTTAAAATCAATAATAGATTTGTTAGGTGAAAATTTTATTATTAATTAAGTTGATGTTGTCGTTATTTCTAAAACTAATTCCTAATATACAATGGTCCTGTTATACCTTCATCAAAGACAGCACTTTTTATATTTACTTATGTTTCTGCTTCTCACAAATACATGATCTATACATGTTTTAGATATATTGGTTATCCTAGTAGGATCATTTATTAATGATACAAATCCATTGTTATACAATAAAGTGCTGTAATTATTCGATACTGCACTAGTAGCAGCTATGTTTAATGTTAATGTCACCTACAAAAATTACATTATTGTTTATATTACTTAAAACATTAGATATTTCGTCTAAAAATAAAGTTTTTCAGAAAAATTGTGCAATCTGTATAGGCAAAGTAAATTTGAAATAAGATCTATTAAACCTGACATTCAGAAGCAGGGCATCAGCTGTTGTCATGTTTAACTGCAATTGATTACAATCAAAACTATTGTCTACATAACACAGAACACCACCTGATCTATACACATCATTACATTCAGCAAGCAAACAGAACATAGCCTGGAATATTAAATAACTCTACTTCGTCAGTACCGATCCATATCTCACTGAGTTATGATAATGTTAATTCTATTAATACTATTGTTTATATTGATAATGAAACTGTCAAAATTTTTTCTCATGCTTCTTATATTAGTGTAGATGATATTGAAACCTCCTTGATTACTCTCTAAGTTGAAAAATGTATTAATGTCTGATTGAGTATTATCTGTCATTATACAAATAAAGATATTTCAATGAATATTACTTTTAATACATTTAATAAAAATTGGAAATAAATTTAAAATATTGTACTATAAATTTACACAAAAAAATGGTCATACGAAAATTATATTTTAATACCAAATAAAGATTACAAGAGAAGATAATTGCTAAATTAAATGTTGATTTTCACAGATAAAAAATCAACAATACAAAAATAAAAACATTAATTCTAGTTTACTTTGATATTAACAACATTCTACAAATAAACATTTACTCTACAAATCTTTTGGCTTCTATGTTCACCTAAGTTTGTCAATAGCATCGTAAGATTCAATCCTAATATATTTGTCTCCTTGTGACCTTCTAACAAAAAAACTTTCCGTCACGGCACCAGGTGAAGGCGTAACCTAGTTCCTTCGTCTTAGATTTGAGTTTATTTAGAAATACCTTGTTTTCCGGTGAAAGGTGTTCGTTGATATACAACTTGTGCAGTGGAAAGGCTGCGTTTACATTATGTGCTGTCATCCCACCCCTTTTCTCCCTGAACTTGTTGATGACGGTCTCCTTAGTCGATCTGTTCACGAACTGGACCACCAATGAAGGCGTACGGTTCTTTTGGAAGGTCGGACTCTATGAGCAGCAGAGATGTCAATAATTCTATATTGTGGTAAGTGGACACTACGAATAATGTACTGTGTATCTTGATCTTCCTTCGTCTAAAATACAATCGTTACAAAGATATTTTGGAATTGAAAACACATTAAATACTCTGAAAGCTTAAGATATAACCTAGCTATTGTGAAAAGGGTGCATTCAATTTGAATGTTGAGTTGAGCTTCATTATCCATTGAGCAATGAGTGTATTGCTCCACCGTGGTTAAATATCGTGTCAGAAACATCATAGTGCACTCAATTGTGCACCTGATGACACAATGAGACTTCACCTGGATTACCCTACATTTTAATACTTTGTAATCTAGGTGTCTCTGGTGTCGAAACGATGTAGATTGTTTTTTTTGGTTTTTCTTCGTCGACTTTTTTGTCTCTTCAGACGAACGTGGCTCCAGTTTGCAAGAGACAAGTTTATAACGGCGTCAGGTTCTATAGTCTGCACTAACAGAAAGCTGAACTGGAGCAAAATCAATATATCTTTTTGATCTTATAACGTAAATATTGAAAGTTGCACATAATAATGTGAAATATGATCGTCTCTATTAAGCCGTACAAGAAGCAGTAACAATAATTTTAACCTTTGAAACAGAATTCTCAGAGGAACAGTCAAATAATTCAACACTAAATTATACGAAGAGAGACAAAATAATTGACATTCAAATAGGAGTATAACATGACAAAATAATTCCTTTCTTCTACATACGATTTTATTCCAAATTTAATTCCCAATTACTGTAAGTTAGAACAAAAGTGTCACTTAGGTAGATCTCATCCATGCAAGAACTTCAGAAAATCCTCCGTTGAAGACTGTAATAGAGGGTTTGTGACTTCATTTAAACACTACAGTCGTTGTATCACGCTTATTGGAAGTCAGTCACATCTTAGATTGACGAAGCACGCTAGGCCAATTGGTACAGCAACAATATTGGGACGGATTAAGGCTTGCACATATTCTGTAAATGAATTCTTATCTCTCTTATTCGATTCATTTTCGCACGTTTTTATCGAGTATTAATGCCTCAAAAAATTAGAAACCTGCCAAAGAGGAAAATAATTTTTTTAAATATAACGTTACCGACTGCCTACAAAACTGTCCACACAAAGTATATACACTACATTTGGATTAGTTAAACTTACAAATATTATATCAACCTTAAATTTAAAATTAAGAATTAAGTATTTTATCACAAAAGTAGACTTTACTGCGAGCGTAAATGATCTAAAATTTTAACAGAATATTTCATGATAATTTATGAAACTTGTTACTAATATCTTGTGAAAAGTTTAAGCTTTTCAACGTATTTATAAAAGCGGTTTTGAAATTACTTTCCTTGTTCGAATACAATTACCAATTACTTCCCAGTTGTATATGCTATGTCTTTCATTAAAATAGAGGATGAACGGTTTATAATTTTCATAAAACTTTGTATGACTGTTTAACATCTATACACATCAATTTGTGTTATTATACATAATAATCTGATATAGTTCTTATCCAGAAAGGATTTGAGGGATAAAATGTTACAATTCCTATGACTTTACATTGTGACGTTTATGTACTGAAGTTTACACGGTATTTTTCGCATCTAAATCCTGCAGTGAAGAAACCCAGAGACGTTAATGTAATTTGATTCCAAACTGGTGAACCCACTCACATGGGCTGGACAAGTGGGCTGAAAGCACTTCGGGAGTATTATTGTGCTCATTAGATTCCGCCTAGTGGAATTCGTCGATGCACCCTTTTATTTGAGACGTGTAGGAGAGCTATCTTGGGGTTCCAAGGTACACGGAATTATTTTCTCAATAAACTTAATTAATTATTACATCTTTAGAGCTCGATTTTTTACTAGTCGCTAAGTTATAAATCGATTCCTGGACTGAGTAAAGGTGTTGAGTTTTTGAGCATTTTAATAAATATTCCAAACTGAATAATATATTTTAAAACATCGTAATTGACCCCACGCGTTATACATACATACTATAATATACTCATACATCTAAACCAGTCAGTTATATGTTTACGACATAAAAACATTGTCGATGTTAATGTACATCGTTCCATGTAACAACAGTTCATTTACTTCCTATTTGCTCTACATGGTCTGACAACCACCGGAATTATTTTGTAAATGAATTATATAATTAATAGAACATATTTAATTAACTATACAACAACGCTTTATTTGGTTTATCTATCACCCTTATGCTTGATTTTGAATTTTTGTTGTAAAGGAAAACTTCATTTGCTGGAAATGTACTACTTTATGGCACAAACATGGATGTGTGGATTGATTATCTACAATAAAAGCCAGTATTGGGTTACTTAGTAAAAATTAAACATCAGAACAACTTTTTATATTGCCGCTTTTGACTTTTATCACTTCTACATACGAAACGCTTTTCGTTCCGTATTCAAAACCGTAAGTATAATTACACTTTAAATGCCCATTACATAATTTGGGACGATGATATAAACAAATATAATTGTTTTTATCGCAGTTAAAATGTTTCCAACTGACTTTAACCTGTTTATTTCTGTCATTCCTATACATAAAGACTGCTACTGTAGATAAAACAATACATCTCAATATGTTTTTACAAGCTTCTAAGTACTAGGTACTATTAGTTCATGAGGTACGCAAACCGGTAAGTTTAACTAATCAAACAATAAAATCATAACATTTTTGGGGTTATAAAATTTATTTCAGTACAATGCATGAAGATCTTGAAATCCCATTTAAAGTTACAGAGTGACAACGGCAAACGAATACATCACAGAACACGAAAACAAAGTATAAGCAATTAACTTTTTTTAACGTGTGTTCCCAAAACTATATTTTACCTACAATAACTAGTAACTAGAGTAACTTCGTAGTTACTATACCATATATATATATATATATATATATATATATATATATATATATATATCAATTTTTATTATGCTCATGGCAACATATAGTGTACAGTAAAAAAATTTAAGATAATTAAAAACTAAGACTAAATAGTTTTAACATATGAGTTGAAAGATACTTTTTTTTATTTTAATTCTTAGCTAAGAGTTGGTAAAGCCTCGGGACTAGAAACATTTTCCTCTGTCTGTATGTATTTCTAGCATCATAATATTTTAATTCGTTCAATTCGTAAACACTGAAAATCACACAAACATTCATTCCTATAAAGAAAGAATTCAACGAGAGTGCACGTCCCTCTGTTGCATTTGGCTGAGCGTTTGTAAACCACAACTATTCAGAATATCTCAAAAGAGGTTTGAAATATAGACTTATCATTTTTCAGAAACTGTAACCTTCATTGAAGCCTAATACACGAAACGTTGTGTGGTGTAGTCTTTCCTTGTATTTTGTGATCCTAAAGCTAAGAATCGTATATTTATAAGGTTAATTTTGTCTTATAATAATTAGGTATTTCATTAGAGATCGAAATGAACATTAGCCACATCTCTTTTACGAGTGTAGGAAATAAAAGCTTTTAACTATCTGTTAATTTCTCAACGAGTAACGCCCAAACGTGTGTGTGAGAGTGTGTGTGTGTCCACATTAATTACAACGTAGTTGGAATGGCTACACAAATAGGTTCCGAAATGGTCTCTTAATAGGAAGTGCACTCAGTTAATAACGAATTCCTGGATTATTGGTGCTCGTTAATTCACTTAATTCACTAACACATCGTTCTTGATGTATGATTAATATGAGTTTATTTCATAATTAAACCAATTATTTCCAACTCTTCTATTGTTGATTACTTTTTCGATAATATTCTTATAACAAGGTAGACTCGTATCCTACTATAAAATCATTCACGTGAGAGGATTCGTTGAGGTCTTTTCATTCTAAAGATGTTTGCAGATCGATAGGCAGAAAAATGTGATACATAACAGAAGTGTTTACATACCCTCTGAGAGAGAACATAAATTGTGCCAGCCTAGTGAGTGATAAGCTTCAATGAAGCTCAGCCAGATTTCATAGTTGGACATGTAGCAACTCTTTTTTGTTTTTGTATAAATTAATTAAGTTTCATGCAAAACTATGTACTGCAAGTATACTGGTATAATTTTTCTTGTGATATCTTGTTGTGTTATACATTCACATTTGTGTTCATTGAGTTAGGCGTTATAGCAGTGTTTAAATAATACATTCTCGATGAGGTAGGGAGGATACCACAACGCGAGAGTTCACTAAAAGCAAATCATGTTGCTAACTTGTATTAACATTGACTTTTTACTCTATAATTCTTTCCATGTTGACATGACGTATGATAAAATTTCTTATGATTGTGTACTTATCTTATTTACAAAATTATTTATTCTGCTATCTCGTTGCTTTTATGGTGACCCATAAGACCCAATGTACAAAAAATATTAGTTGCCGCTCAGCAAAATCCTATGTAATGCCATCCACTATTATCGAACTTAGTGTTACCTATAGAAAAATGAAGCTTCAGCCAAACGTGTAAGTCCATAGGTTAATTCTTTTTCGATACATCGTTTGGACCGAGAGACAATCAGACAGAGTGACAGAAATGAAAGTCTTGCAGTCCCTCGAGTGACAGGCTTCGCTAACGCTCACCCAATGAAACGGGATGAAGCAAGCATGTTTTATCAGGAATAGCATGTAGATGTTGTTAAAGAAAGATTCCCATACTCTTTTCTATCCTTATTCGTTCAGTCCTCATGGTTATGTTTGGTTCTTATAAAAATAATAAAATGGAGGGAGAGTCAGTAAAGAACAAAGTTCACAATACTAATAAAAATGCTAATGGGCCAATAAATAACAAGAAAGAGAAAATTAAAGCTCTGTCAAAGAAGGGGTAATCGTTGATTGTCAAGGAAATAATTGACAAGCCCCATTTTGTCCAGCTGTTAGGACCCAATTAGAGAATTACATCCTCTAAAGTCCCAACCTCTCCCCCTTAAACTTAATAGAAAACATGAATTTTTCAAAGTTTCTAGGACAAGGTATCAACTGGTATAATTTTAGCTTATCTCCAATATATCCTGACAATCGACGAATTTTATCGTCTTATGCTGGTCTGTAAAACGCAGCCTCACGTGGCTCATACAATCTTATATGGTCTAAAAACTATACATTTAGTGAATTAAATATTTAAATCTTCGTAACATTACAGTTTAACTATAACATGTAGCAATATATTGCTTCATATTTTTAACTTACATTATGAAGTAAATCTGCATAAAGAATAAAACAAACTGCTAATAAACACGGATCAGTTTCTAATTTCTCTCACTACAACAATCTCCATGGAGTTGGGCTATACGGTCACAGACAGGATTTGATCTGAAGTCCAACGCCTTAGATGTGCGTCTACCAGCTGAATTCAATCCGGGCACCTTGTTTAACAATAAATAATAAAGAGGTTTACTAAAAAGAACACGTACGAAGTTAAACAGAATATTGAGTTCTGAGAATTGAGTATTGAGTAATTAATCAATATGGAATGAAAATATGATTTTAAGAAGCTCATCTATAACTAAATAATAATTAAAGAGAGCTATCCCTGTTTCTTGATTTCTGTAAATAGACACAAAAGCAATTTAGGAAACCGAAAAATAATTTAGAAAACGCCTGTATTACTTATGTAATTATGCATTATGTATAACGTTCATAGGACACTTTTATATAAAAAATATAATATAGGATGTAATTGAAAACCTGCATCTCAAACCGCAAGTTATATTTTCACACCAGATATGCATATAGTTATAATAAATATATCTCATTTACTCAAATAAACAAAATTAACACTATTATATATATAACATTTTGTAAATAAACATTGAATCACAAAAAGTACTTGCTCCGCCGGGACTCGAACCCGGATCTCTTACTTGCCGGGAGAATGTGCTACCATTACTTCAAAGAGCCCTTGCTTTTTACGGTAAAATTATATTGTATTTGGGCGTATATGTCACATATGCGTTTAAATAACCAAACTAACATATGATCGGAAGACCAAATACCTGTCAAACGACTTTTGTTTACACTAATTAAATTTGTATAAATGGCTGGTGTTTGCAGGAGGTCGACCTCAGAGTGCCTGCAAACACAAGATCTCGAGATCTGCTGGGTCGAAGATACCACTCAACCAAGTGAAAGACTAGAAATTAAGACCTAGTTAGCTTTAAGCTGTGTTAAGTGCATGTTCATTGTATTATATGTTGTATTTATTTAATTTCTACTGTTGTTTATTAAATGTTATATATTATATTTTAATTTATTAGCACTATTTATTTATGTTCGCTCTTATCAATCTTATAATTTCGTTAGCTAGTTGATTGCTTGTTCCTGTTGCACAGAGAGTTTTTATAAATATTTTTTCCTTTACGTAATTATTTATTATTCTACTTTTGTTGATATATACCTATACTTTAGTTTCGTTTTATTGTTTTTTATGTGAAGTACAATTTATTTAAATCAATTTTCTGAGTTGTTTTCATACTTGAGTAATTATTGTTGTTTGTTAATCTTTATTTTTATTTTTTTGTTATGTTTTGGATATTTATAACTTGTTATATCTTTGGATACTTATTATTTATTATCAAATTTTTGTATCCTTTTTTGTTACTTTATGTAAATTTTTCATCTGATTGTATTAATTTTATTTTCCGCTGTATTCTACCATCTATGCTTGTCTTTGTAAATTGGCTGCTGCCGTTGGAAATAAATAAATAAAATAAATAGCCTTATATACAATATATAAGTAGATAGTAATATGGCGGTTCTAGACCACTTTCGGAGCCAACAGTAAATCAAGGGAAAATACTGTTTAAAGGACAATAAACGAATCTGTAAATCACGAATGAAAAATTAACCGAATCTATAGCTGTTTTGCTTCTACTTTCTCAAATCAATCTATTTGAAATGTCTGCTACGACGAAAAATCTTCTACTCTACAAAATTGATAGTCTTTATCTTTAATAGTCTTCTTTCCAGTAACAACCAAGTGTAATTTATCATGTTTATTCAATTCTTTAATCTTTTTTTCATCCAAAACAGTCAAAAATCTGTTCGGTAAGTGTACTTTATAATCTTCCAACTCGGCAATTATTGTAAACCCGAATTTATCTTTCATTTTCTCCAGATTCAAAATTTTGTATTTCTTATTTTCTTCTAATTCCATTAATTTCTTATATTCTTTGATCTTTAAATCACCAACTTCATTTAATTCCTTTAGTAGTTCCATTTATATAAGAAAAATTTTAACTAGCGATTTGTAGGAGGTAATTTAAATTCTATAATACTATTTTTTTCAATAATTTTAAGTCTTAATTTACAGATTTTTCTATAATAAATAGAAGAATCTATCACTGTTTCACCAGAAATTGTGCTGATTTCTGTCAAATTCAAGTAAAAATCATTACTTTTTCAAATTCTAAAAATATTGAAAAAAATAGTATTATAGAATTTAAATTACCTCCTACAAATCGCTAGTTAAAATTTTTCTTATATAAATGGAGGGTGAAAAAGTAACATGTCCGTTTTGCAAAAAAGAAATTTTAAGAAAAAACTATGATCGACATTATGGCTCCAAAATCCATGCCAAAAACAAAGAAATTTACGAGAAAGAACTGAATTTTTTAAGACAATGGGCTAAAGAAAATCAAATTGTAGATCATGAAAAGATGTACAATATAGAAAAATTACGAGAATTAAAGAAAAGCTTTAAGGAAGATAAAAAAGATCTAAATCTATTTAAAGATGAAAAAATTCAATCAATCGCTGAAAAATTGTCCATTGAAACAAACGATAAAACTAAGTCTGAAATGATCGAAGAAATTGACAAAACTCTTAACGAAAACCCTAAAAATATCATTGATGTAGAAGTGTTATCCTCAATTCACGGTCTTTTCAAGCAATACATTTTAACAAATTTAAACGATAATTCCATGTCAATTTACAAATATCTATCAATTATGAGGCCAGAAATTAAAAGTTTAATAGAAAAATTTCAAGAGAATGTTAAAAATATGAAAGGATATCTCTCTTTGGAATGTGAATACGAAAGAACTTTAGTGAACGGTGAACCACAAACGTGTCCAATGTACTTTACTATAAAAGCAGACGAGATCTTTGATGTAAACGACTTTATTTCTAAACAATTTAATAAATTAACACATCGTGAACAAACAAATCATCCAAATAAGGGTTCTGGATGGACATTTAAAAGCTGCAAACAACTAGTTTTGAGCCTTAATAAACACGAAATGATGAACGCAGGATCATATATCGATTTGCCAAAGAAAATCAAAGATAAGAAAGCTTGTATAAATATCAAAAATAAAGATGATTATTGCTTTATTTATTCTATCCGATGTGCTATTGAAAAAACCCGAGACACATGTTGACAGAGCAAAACAATATGAAAAATTTGTAAATGACGAGATATTTTCAGGTTTCGAGTATCCAATGTCCTTAAAAGATATACAATTATTTGAAAAACGAAGTCACAATTCCAAGTACAAATATCCAAAAATGTCACTCAATATTGTTCCATTACAAATTTCTGAAAAATACGACGCTGAGTTAAACATTGACTTATTGTATGTTAAACAAGAAGACAAATCTCATTATGTTTTGATAACCGATTTAAATAAGCTCGTGAGTTCTCAGTTATCTAAACACGAACATAAAAAATTGCTATGTAGAAGATGTTTAAGCCATTTCTACAAATCTGGAGATTTAACAGATCATTTAGAAATTTGCAAACAACATGAAGTTTGTAAGCCAATTATGCCGTTTCCAGGTCAAACAACAACATTTAATAATTATCAAAAGAAATTTTCTCATCCTTACGTTATTTATATGGATTTTGAAAGCATATTAGAGAAGATTCCCACATGCAAAAACAATCCGCAAAAATCGACTACAACGAAGATTCAGAAACACATTCCTTATGGTTTTACTCTATATTTAGTGTCAAATGTGACGAATCGCATGTATAAACCGATATGTTATCGAGCCGAAAATGAAGACGATTTGCCTAATGTTCCTGCAAAATTGTTTGAAGAGCTCAATAAAATATCAAAATACATAGCTAAAAAGTATAATTCTAAGAACAAAAAAACCTATGAAATTGACCGAAGAAGAAGAATTAGCGTACCAAAATTCTAGTCTTTGTCATATTTGTGAATGTGAGGGTTTTGATAATCAAACAAGAAAAAAGTTGAGAGATCATTGTCATTTAACAGGTAAATTTAGAGGTTCAGCTCATTTATCTTGTAACTTGAATCTCAAATTTCCTCAAAATATTCCCGTTTTCTGCCACAATATGTCAAATTACGATACTCATTTGTACATAAAAGAATTGGCTAAACAATATGGAAATGTTGATTTGATCGCAAACACCGATGAACGATATATAAATTATTCAGTAAATTCAGGATATGGGTATGAGTTTGAAGATGATAAACCAAGAAAGTTCATCAAGTTTTCATTCGTAGATACGTTCAGATTCATGGCCTCGTCTATAGAAAAGTTAGCTAAAAACCTCAAAAAAGATGATTTCAAGCATACAAATCATTTATACAGGATGGAAGAATATTGAATGAAATTCTAAAAAGACAGCCAAATGACGACAACGAGATTTTTAAAATTCTATCTGGAAAAGGAATATTTCCCTATGAATTTATCGATAGTATTGAAAAACTTGATTACACAGAAGACCTGAAAATTCAAGATTTCTATTCACTATTGACAGACGAGAGCATATCTGAGAAAGATTATCAACACTATTTGAGCGTTTGGAACAAAATTAAAAGAGAAAAATCTTGGAAATTACTCTGATTTGTACAATATCCAAGATGTTTTATTGCTTGCTGATATATTTGAAAATTTCAGAAATATTTGCTTAAATTGTTACAAAACTTGATCCAGCACATTATCTAACAGCTCCAAGCCTCGCATGGGACGCTATGTTAAAATTAACGAAGATAGAATTACAGTTAATTAGTGATTATAATATGTATTTGATGATCGAAAAAGGTATTCGCGGAGGCATTTCTCAATGTATTAAACGATATGTTAAAGCAAATAACAAATATTTGAAAGATTTTGATAAGACAAAGCCCGAAAACTATCTGTTGTACGTCGATGCAAAACAACCTTTATGGTTACGGGCTTATGCAAAATTTACCATATAACGAAATCAAGTGGATGAACCCGAAAACATATACAACAGCAGAATGGCAAGAAACAATTTTGGAACTCACTGGCGACGAAGATTATGGCTATATTCTTGAAGTCGATCTAGAATATCCAACAAATTTACACGAACATCACAAATAACAAAAAAGCGTCAACTTGGACACAAAAATTTATTCCATCTGCAATTAAAAAAATCCTATTAAACCCAGCCATCACGCGTGCGGCCCTTTGTCGCAAGAAATACGTCTTAACAGATGAAGCAAACCCATCCTTGATCTCCAGACACAGTAAAATAAAAAATAATTCTATATGTAAGTGGACACTACGAATAATGTATTGGTGTATCTTCCTTCGTCTAAAATACAATCGTTACAAAGATATTTTGGAATTGAAAACACAGTAAATACTCTGAAAGCTTAAGATATAACTTAGTTATTGTGAAAAGGGTGCATTCAATTTGAATGTTGAGTTGAGCTTCATTATCCATTGAGCAATGAGTGTATTGCTCCACCGTGGTTAAACATCGTACTCAATTGTGCACCTGATGAGACAATGAGACTTTACGTGGATTACTCTACAATTTAATATTTTGTAATCTACGTGTCTCTGGTGTCGAAACGATGTAGATTGTTTTTTTTGGTTTTTCGTCATCGACTTTTTGTCTCTTCAGATGAACGTGGCTCCAGTTTGCAATAGACAAGTTTGTAACGGCGTCAGGTTCTATACGCTGCACTAAGATAAAGGTGAACTGGAGCAAAATCAATATATCTTTTTGATCTAAGAACGTAAATATTGAAAGTTACACATAATAATGTGGAAATATGATCGTCTCTATTAAGCCGTACAAGAAGCAGTAACAATAATTTTTGAACCTTTGAAACCTTTCAAATAATTCAACACTAAATTATACGAAGAGAGACAAAATAATTGATATTCAAATAGGAGTATAACATGACAAAATAATTCCTTTCTTCTACATACGATTTTATTCCAAATTTAATTCCCAATTATTGTAAGTTAGAACAAAAGTGTCACTTAGGTAGATCTCATCCATGCAAGAACTTCAGAAAATCCTCCGTTGAAGACTGTAATAGAGGGTTTGTGACTTCATTTAAACACTACAGTCGTTGTATCACGCTTATTGGAAGTCAGTCACATCTTAGATTGACGAAACACGCTAGGCCAATTGGTACAACAACAATATTGGGACGGATTAAGGCTTGTACATATTCTGCTGCTGTAAATGAATTCTTATCTCTCTTATTCGATTCATTTTCGCACGTTTTTATCGAGTATTAATGCCTCAAAAAATTAGAAACCTGCCAAAGAGGAAAATAATTTTTTTAAATATAACGTTACCGACTGCCTACAAAACTGTCCACACAAAGTATATACACTACATTTGGATTAGTTAAACTTACAAATATTATATCAACCTTAAATTTAAAATTAAGAATTAAGTATTTTATCACAAAAGTAGACTTTACTGCGAGCGTAAATGATCTAAAATTTTAACAGAATATTTCATGATAATTTATGAAACTTGTTACTAATATCTTGTGAAAAGTTTAAGCTTTTCAACGTATTTATAAAAGCGGTTTTGAAATTACTTTCCTTGTTCGAATACAATTACCAATTACTTCCCAGTTGTATATGCTATGTCTTTCATTAAAATAGAGGATGAACGGTTTATAATTTTCATAAAACTTTGTATGACTGTTTTAACATCTATACACATCAATTTGTGTTATTATACATAATCATCTGATTTATTTCTTATCCAGAAAGGATTTGAGGTATAAAATGTTACAATTCCTACGACTTTACGCTGTGACGTTTCTGTGAATACGTATAGAGTGGTACTAAAGTTTACCATGGTATTTTTTAGCATCTAAATCCTGCAGTGAAGAAACCCAGAGACGTTAATGTAATTTGATTCCAAACTGGTGAACCCACTCACATGGGCTGGACAAGTGGGCTGAAAGCACTTCGGGAGTATTATTGTGCTCATTAGATTCCGCCTAGTGGAATTCGTCGATGCACCCTTTTATTTGAGACGTGTAGGAGAGCTATCTTGGGGTTCCAAGGTACACGGAATTATTTTCTCAATAAACTTAATTAATTATTACATCTTTAGAGCTCGATTTTTTTACTAGTCGCTAAGTTATAAATCGATTCCTGGACTGAGTAAAGGTGTTGAGTTTTTGAGCATTTTAATATTCCAAACTGAATAATATATTTTAAAACATCGTAATTGACCCCACGCGTTATACATACATACTATAATATACTCATACATCTAAACCAGTCAGTTATATGTTTACGACATAAAAACATTGTCGATGTTAATGTACATCGTTCCATGTAACAACAATTCATTTACTTCCTATTTGCTCTACATGGTCTGACAACCACCGGAATTATTTTGTAAATGAATTATATACTTAATAGAACATATTTAATTAACTATACAACAACGCTTTATTTGGTTTATTTATCACCCTTATGCTTGATTTTGAATTTTTGTTGTAAAGGAAAACTTCATTTGCTGGAAATGTACTACTTTATGGCACAAACATGGATGTGTGGATTGATTATCTACAATAAAAGCCAGTATTGGGTTACTTAGTAAAAATTAAACATCAGAACAACTTTTTATATTGCCGCTTTTGACTTTTATCACTTCTACATACGAAACGCTTTTCGTTCCGTATTCAAAACCGTAAGTATAATTACACTTTAAATGCCCATTACATAATTTGGGACGATGATATAAACAAATATAATTGTTTTTATCGCAGTTAAATGTTTCCAACTGACTTTAACCTGTTTATTTCTGTCATTCCTATACATAAAGACTGCTACTGTAGATAAAACAATACATCTCAATATGTTTTTACAAGCTTCTAAGTACTAGGTACTATTAGTTCATGAGGTACGCAAACCGGTAAGTTTAACTAATCAAACAATAAAATCATAACATTTTTGGGGTTATAAAATTTATTTCAGTACAATGCATGAAGATCTTGAAATCCCATTTAAAGTTACAGAGTGACAACGGCAACGAATACATCACAGAACACGAAAACAAAGTATAAGCAATTAACTTTTTTTAACGTGTGTTCCCAAAACTATATTTTACCTACAATAACTAGTAACTAGAGTAACTTCGTAGTTACTATACCATATATATATATATATATATATATATATATCAATTTTTATTATGCTCATGGCAACATATAGTGTACAGTAAAAAAATTTAAGATAATTAAAAACTAAGACTAAATAGTTTTAACATATGAGTTGAAAGATACTTTTTTTATTTTAATTCTTAGCTAAGAGTTGGTAAAGCCTCGGGACTAGAAACATTTTCCTCTGTCTGTATGTATTTCTAGCATCATAATATTTTAATTCGTTCAATTCGTAAACACTGAAAATCACACAAACATTCATTCCTATAAAGAAAGAATTCAACGAGAGTGCACGTCCCTCTGTTGCATTTGGCTGAGCGTTTGTAAACCACAACTATTCAGAATATCTCAAAAGAGGTTTGAAATATAGACTTATCATTTTTCAGAAACTGTAACCTTCATTGAAGCCTAATACACGAAACGTTGTGTGGTGTAGTCTTTCCTTGTATTTTGTGATCCTAAAGCTAAGAATCGTATATTTATAAGGTTAATTTTGTCTTATAATAATTAGGTATTTCATTAGAGATCGAAATGAACATTAGCCACATCTCTTTTACGAGTGTAGGAAATAAAAGCTTTTAACTATCTGTTAATTTCTCAACGAGTAACGCCCAAACGTGTGTGTGAGAGTGTGTGTGTGTCCACATTAATTACAACGTAGTTGGAATGGCTACACAAATAGGTTCCGAAATGGTCTCTTAATAGGAAGTGCACTCAGTTAATAACGAATTCCTGGATTATTGGTGCTCGTTAATTCACTTAATTCACTAACACATCGTTCTTGATGTATGATTAATATGAGTTTATTTCATAATTAAACCAATTATTTCCAACTCTTCTATTGTTGATTACTTTTTCGATAATATTCTTATAACAAGGTAGACTCGTATCCTACTATAAAATCATTCACGTGAGAGGATTCGTTGAGGTCTTTCATTCTAAAGATGTTTGCAGATCGATAGGCAGAAAAATGTGATACATAACAGAAGTGTTTACATACCCTCTGAGAGAGAACATAAATTGTGCCAGCCTAGTGAGTGATAAGCTTCAATGAAGCTCAGCCAGATTTCATAGTTGGACATGTAGCAACTCTTTTTTGTTTTTGTATAAATTAATTAAGTTTCATGCAAAACTATGTACTGCAAGTATACTGGTATAATTTTTCTTGTGATATCTTGTTGTGTTATACATTCACATTTGTGTTCATTGAGTTAGGCGTTATAGCAGTGTTTAAATAATACATTCTCGATGAGGTAGGGAGGATACCACAACGCGAGAGTTCACTAAAAGCAAATCATGTTGCTAACTTGTATTAACATTGACTTTTTACTCTATAATTCTTTCCATGTTGACATGACGTATGATAAAATTTCTTATGATTGTGTACTTATCTTATTTACAAAATTATTTATTCTGCTATCTCGTTGCTTTTATGGTGACCCATAAGACCCAATGTACAAAAAATATTAGTTGCCGCTCAGCAAAATCCTATGTAATGCCATCCACTATTATCGAACTTAGTGTTACCTATAGAAAAATGAAGCTTCAGCCAAACGTGTAAGTCCATAGGTTAATTCTTTTTCGATACATCGTTTGGACCGAGAGACAATCAGACAGAGTGACAGAAATGAAAGTCTTGCAGTCCCTCGAGTGACAGGCTTCGCTAACGCTCACCCAATGAAACGGGATGAAGCAAGCATGTTTTATCAGGAATAGCATGTAGATGTTGTTAAAGAAAGATTCCCATACTCTTTTCTATCCTTATTCGTTCAGTCCTCATGGTTATGTTTGGTTCTTATAAAAATAATAAAATGGAGGGAGAGTCAGTAAAGAACAAAGTTCACAATACTAATAAAAATGCTAATGGGCCAATAAATAACAAGAAAGAGAAAATTAAAGCTCTGTCAAAGAAGGGGTAATCGTTGATTGTCAAGGAAATAATTGACAAGCCCCATTTTGTCCAGCTGTTAGGACCCAATTAGAGAATTACATCCTCTAAAGTCCCAACCTCTCCCCCTTAAACTTAATAGAAAACATGAATTTTTCAAAGTTTCTAGGACAAGGTATCAACTGGTATAATTTTAGCTTATCTCCAATATATCCTGACAATCGACGAATTTTATCGTCTTATGCTGGTCTGTAAAACGCAGCCTCACGTGGCTCATACAATCTTATATGGTCTAAAAACTATACATTTAGTGAATTAAATATTTAAATCTTCGTAACATTACAGTTTAACTATAACATGTAGCAATATATTGCTTCATATTTTTAACTTACATTATGAAGTAAATCTGCATAAAGAATAAAACAAACTGCTAATAAACACGGATCAGTTTCTAATTTCTCTCACTACAACAATCTCCATGGAGTTGGGCTATACGGTCACAGACAGGATTTGATCTGAAGTCCAACGCCTTAGATGTGCGTTCTCTACCAGCTGAATTCAATCCGGGCACCTTGTTTAACAATAAATAATAAAGAGGTTTACTAAAAAGAACACGTACGAAGTTAAACAGAATATTGAGTTCTGAGAATTGAGTATTGAGTAATTAATCAATATGGAATGAAAATATGATTTTAAGAAGCTCATCTATAACTAAATAATAATTAAAGAGAGCTATCCCTGTTTCTTGATTTCTGTAAATAGACACAAAAGCAATTTAGGAAACCGAAAAATAATTTAGAAAACGCCTGTATTACTTATGTAATTATGCATTATGTATAACGTTCATAGGACACTTTTATATAAAAAATATAATATAGGATGTAATTGAAAACCTGCATCTCAAACCGCAAGTTATATTTTCACACCAGATATGCATATAGTTATAATAAATATATCTCATTTACTCAAATAAACAAAATTAACACTATTATATATATAACATTTTGTAAATAAACATTGAATCACAAAAAGTACTTGCTCCGCCGGGACTCGAACCCGGATCTCTTACTTGCCGGGAGAATGTGCTACCATTACTTCAAAGAGCCCTTGCTTTTTACGGTAAAATTATATTGTATTTGGGCGTATATGTCACATATGCGTTTAAATAACCAAACTAACATATGATCGGAAGACCAAATACCTGTCAAACGACTTTTGTTTACACTAATTAAATTTGTATAAATGGCTGGTGTTTGCAGGAGGTCGACCTCAGAGTGCCTGCAAACACAAGATCTCGAGATCTGCTGGGTCGAAGATACCACTCAACCAAGTGAAAGACTAGAAATTAA
Organism: Homalodisca vitripennis; assembly: GCF_021130785.1. Classification (NCBI taxonomy): domain Eukaryota; kingdom Metazoa; phylum Arthropoda; class Insecta; order Hemiptera; family Cicadellidae; genus Homalodisca; species Homalodisca vitripennis. The sequence goes on from NC_060214.1 coordinate 96,426,548, forward strand.
GACCTAGTTAGCTTTAAGCTGTGTTAAGTGCATGTTCATTGTATTATATGTTGTATTTATTTAATTTCTACTGTTGTTTATTAAATGTTATATATTATATTTTAATTTATTAGCACTATTTATTTATGTTCGCTCTTATCAATCTTATAATTTCGTTAGCTAGTTGATTGCTTGTTCCTGTTGCACAGAGAGTTTTTATAAATATTTTTTCCTTTACGTAATTATTTATTATTCTACTTTTGTTGATATATACCTATACTTTAGTTTCGTTTTATTGTTTTTTATGTGAAGTACAATTTATTTAAATCAATTTTCTGAGTTGTTTTCATACTTGAGTAATTATTGTTGTTTGTTAATCTTTATTTTTATTTTTTTGTTATGTTTTGGATATTTATAACTTGTTATATCTTTGGATACTTATTATTTATTATCAAATTTTTGTATCCTTTTTTGTTACTTTATGTAAATTTTTCATCTGATTGTATTAATTTTATTTTCCGCTGTATTCTACCATCTATGCTTGTCTTTGTAAATTGGCTGCTGCCGTTGGAAATAAATAAATAAAATAAATAGCCTTATATACAATATATAAGTAGATAGTAATATGGCGGTTCTAGACCACTTTCGGAGCCAACAGTAAATCAAGGGAAAATACTGTTTAAAGGACAATAAACGAATCTGTAAATCACGAATGAAAAATTAACCGAATCTATAGCTGTTTTGCTTCTACTTTCTCAAATCAATCTATTTGAAATGTCTGCTACGACGAAAAATCTTCTACTCTACAAAATTGATAGTCTTTATCTTTAATAGTCTTCTTTCCAGTAACAACCAAGTGTAATTTATCATGTTTATTCAATTCTTTAATCTTTTTTTCATCCAAAACAGTCAAAAATCTGTTCGGTAAGTGTACTTTATAATCTTCCAACTCGGCAATTATTGTAAACCCGAATTTATCTTTCATTTTCTCCAGATTCAAAATTTTGTATTTCTTATTTTCTTCTAATTCCATTAATTTCTTATATTCTTTGATCTTTAAATCACCAACTTCATTTAATTCCTTTAGTAGTTCCATTTATATAAGAAAAATTTTAACTAGCGATTTGTAGGAGGTAATTTAAATTCTATAATACTATTTTTTTCAATAATTTTAAGTCTTAATTTACAGATTTTTCTATAATAAATAGAAGAATCTATCACTGTTTCACCAGAAATTGTGCTGATTTCTGTCAAATTCAAGTAAAAATCATTACTTTTTCAAATTCTAAAAATATTGAAAAAATAGTATTATAGAATTTAAATTACCTCCTACAAATCGCTAGTTAAAATTTTTCTTATATAAATGGAGGGTGAAAAAGTAACATGTCCGTTTTGCAAAAAAGAAATTTTAAGAAAAAACTATGATCGACATTATGGCTCCAAAATCCATGCCAAAAACAAAGAAATTTACGAGAAAGAACTGAATTTTTTAAGACAATGGGCTAAAGAAAATCAAATTGTAGATCATGAAAAGATGTACAATATAGAAAAATTACGAGAATTAAAGAAAAGCTTTAAGGAAGATAAAAAAGATCTAAATCTATTTAAAGATGAAAAAATTCAATCAATCGCTGAAAAAATTGTCCATTGAAACAAACGATAAAACTAAGTCTGAAATGATCGAAGAAATTGACAAAACTCTTAACGAAAACCCTAAAAATATCATTGATGTAGAAGTGTTATCCTCAATTCACGGTCTTTTCAAGCAATACATTTTAACAAATTTAAACGATAATTCCATGTCAATTTACAAATATCTATCAATTATGAGGCCAGAAATTAAAAGTTTAATAGAAAAATTTCAAGAGAATGTTAAAAATATGAAAGGATATCTCTCTTTGGAATGTGAATACGAAAGAACTTTAGTGAACGGTGAACCACAAACGTGTCCAATGTACTTTACTATAAAAGCAGACGAGATCTTTGATGTAAACGACTTTATTTCTAAACAATTTAATAAATTAACACATCGTGAACAAACAAATCATCCAAATAAGGGTTCTGGATGGACATTTAAAAGCTGCAAACAACTAGTTTTGAGCCTTAATAAACACGAAATGATGAACGCAGGATCATATATCGATTTGCCAAAGAAAATCAAAGATAAGAAAGCTTGTATAAATATCAAAAATAAAGATGATTATTGCTTTATTTATTCTATCCGATGTGCTATTGAAAAACCCGAGACACATGTTGACAGAGCAAAACAATATGAAAAATTTGTAAATGACGAGATATTTTCAGGTTTCGAGTATCCAATGTCCTTAAAAGATATACAATTATTTGAAAAACGAAGTCACAATTCCAAGTACAAATATCCAAAAATGTCACTCAATATTGTTCCATTACAAATTTCTGAAAAATACGACGCTGAGTTAAACATTGACTTATTGTATGTTAAACAAGAAGACAAATCTCATTATGTTTTGATAACCGATTTAAATAAGCTCGTGAGTTCTCAGTTATCTAAACACGAACATAAAAAATTGCTATGTAGAAGATGTTTAAGCCATTTCTACAAATCTGGAGATTTAACAGATCATTTAGAAATTTGCAAACAACATGAAGTTTGTAAGCCAATTATGCCGTTTCCAGGTCAAACAACAACATTTAATAATTATCAAAAGAAATTTTCTCATCCTTACGTTATTTATATGGATTTTGAAAGCATATTAGAGAAGATTCCCACATGCAAAAACAATCCGCAAAAATCGACTACAACGAAGATTCAGAAACACATTCCTTATGGTTTTACTCTATATTTAGTGTCAAATGTGACGAATCGCATGTATAAACCGATATGTTATCGAGCCGAAAATGAAGACGATTTGCCTAATGTTCCTGCAAAATTGTTTGAAGAGCTCAATAAAATATCAAAATACATAGCTAAAAAGTATAATTCTAAGAACAAAAAACCTATGAAATTGACCGAAGAAGAAGAATTAGCGTACCAAAATTCTAGTCTTTGTCATATTTGTGAATGTGAGGGTTTTGATAATCAAACAAGAAAAAAAGTGAGAGATCATTGTCATTTAACAGGTAAATTTAGAGGTTCAGCTCATTTATCTTGTAACTTGAATCTCAAATTTCCTCAAAATATTCCCGTTTTCTGCCACAATATGTCAAATTACGATACTCATTTGTACATAAAAGAATTGGCTAAACAATATGGAAATGTTGATTTGATCGCAAACACCGATGAACGATATATAAATTATTCAGTAAATTCAGGATATGGGTATGAGTTTGAAGATGATAAACCAAGAAAGTTCATCAAGTTTTCATTCGTAGATACGTTCAGATTCATGGCCTCGTCTATAGAAAAGTTAGCTAAAAACCTCAAAAAAGATGATTTCAAGCATACAAATCATTTTATACAGGATGGAAGAATATTGAATGAAATTCTAAAAAGACAGCCAAATGACGACAACGAGATTTTTAAAATTCTATCTGGAAAAGGAATATTTCCCTATGAATTTATCGATAGTATTGAAAAACTTGATTACACAGAAGACCTGAAAATTCAAGATTTCTATTCACTATTGACAGACGAGAGCATATCTGAGAAAGATTATCAACACTATTTGAGCGTTTGGAACAAATTAAAAGAGAAAAATCTTGGAAATTACTCTGATTTGTACAATATCCAAGATGTTTTATTGCTTGCTGATATATTTGAAAATTTCAGAAATATTTGCTTAAATTGTTACAAACTTGATCCAGCACATTATCTAACAGCTCCAAGCCTCGCATGGGACGCTATGTTAAAATTAACGAAGATAGAATTACAGTTAATTAGTGATTATAATATGTATTTGATGATCGAAAAAGGTATTCGCGGAGGCATTTCTCAATGTATTAAACGATATGTTAAAGCAAATAACAAATATTTGAAAGATTTTGATAAGACAAAGCCCGAAAACTATCTGTTGTACGTCGATGCAAACAACCTTTATGGTTACGGGCTTATGCAAAATTTACCATATAACGAAATCAAGTGGATGAACCCGAAAACATATACAACAGCAGAATGGCAAGAAACAATTTTGGAACTCACTGGCGACGAAGATTATGGCTATATTCTTGAAGTCGATCTAGAATATCCAACAAATTTACACGAACATCACAAGGATTTACCTCTTGCTCCAGAACATTTTAAAAACAAACTTTGCACAACTTTACTGGATAAAACTGAATACGTTGTTCATTCGAGAAATTTGAAGTTCTATTTGGAACAAGGTATGATTTTGAAACATGTGAATAGAGTTATCGCATTCGATCAGAAGCCTTTTATGAAAGATTACATTGATTTTAACACAAACATGAGAACCAAAGCTACAAGTGACTTTGAGAAGGACTTTTACAAGTTAATGAACAACTCAGTTTTTGGAAAATCTATGGAAAATGTGCGAAATAGATGTGATATCAAACTAGGAAATGAAGAATTTTCAATGAAACAGGCCAAGAAAACAAACTTCAAATGCTTTAATATCTTTGACGACAACTGTATAGCGAGTCACATGTATAAACAAAAGGTTAAATTTAACAAACCGATCTACATAGGATTTTCAGTTCTCGACCTCTCAAAACTGCTAATGTACGAGTTTTATTACAACAAATTAAAGAACTATGATCCAGATTTGAATCTGTGTTACATGGATACAGACAGTTATTTCGTAGAATTGAAACGAGATCCTTTTAAAATTATTAAAGAAAATATAGATGACTTTGATACGAGCGATTATCCAAAAGATCACGAATGTTTCACTACTAAAAATAAGAAGGTAATAGGGAAATTCAAAGATGAGTTAAATAGCGAAGTTTTAGAAGAATTTTGTGGATTGAGATCGAAAATGTACTCGTACAAATATCTAGACAAAAATCCAGTAAGATGCAAAGGGATTAAGAGAAGCGTTGTAAATAAAACAATAAATATCGAAAACTTGAAGAGATGTTTGTTCGAAGATAAAGAAGAATTTAGGGAGATGACAGTAATCAAAAGCTACAAACATGAGTTGTACACCGTCACTATAAACAAGTTAGCACTGAACGCTAAAGATGATAAGAGAATTGTCCTAGAAAATAAGATCGATACAGTACCGTATGGCTATAAAAATGAAGCAAAATCTGATATATTAGATGAGTTAAATAAACTTGGAAACTTTGACATGTAAATGGAAGATGATTTGATTCACTGCCACAAATGCAAGAAAAAATATGGATTCTAAAATCGTTCAAACTCAAAACGGGTTGTATAGAATTGCTGCAAAATGTTCCAAATGTAAGACAAATAAGAGTCAATTTATAAAGAATCCAAATGAAAAACAAGTAAAGAAAGAATTAAAGAATAAAGAAGAAATAGAGATTGAAGCTAGAGAAATTCATGCACCAGTACGAAAAAAGTTTAAAAAGAGAAAAATTATAACACTAGGAATTGACAATTTATGGGCAGCAGATTTAGTTATAATGTCTAACTATTCAGATCAAAATGATGGATTTAAGTATATGTTAAATGTTATTGATACTTTCTCAAAATATGCTTGGTCAAGAGCTATCAAAAGAAAAAACGGCAAGGATGTTTCAAAAGCTTTCGAAGATATAGTAAAAGACGCGATAAAAATCAGGCATAAACCTCCAAATTTACTTCATACAGATAAGGGTTTAGAGTTTAAAAATAAAGAATTTAATGATGTTTTGAGAAAATACGACATCAAGATTTATCATACTGAAAACGAAGAGAAATCAAGTATTGTAGAGAGATATAACAGAACTCAAAACGAAAGGATAAAAGTTATTTTTGAGATTAATAAAAACTTCAAATGGATCGATATTCTTCAAAAAATAGTCACAAATTACAATGATACGGTTCACAGCACAATCAAAATGAAGCCTAAAGACGTAGATAAGGATGCCGAAAAGGAGTTATTAGAGACAGTTTTCGAGTATGTTCCACCTGAAATTCACACGAAAACTAAATTTAAAGTCGATGATCATGTAAGAATTGTTAGTAAAAAACAAACATTTTCGAACAAATATAAGAACAATTGGTCAAGAGAAATCTTTGTGATTTATCAAATTAATAACACAGATCCTGTAACTTATAGTATAAAAGATTTAAACAACGAAGAAATAACCGGTAAGTTTTATGAATATGAATTGAGAAAGTCAAAGCTATAATTTTTTCTATATAAATGGAGGCTCAAAAGAAATGTTCAATGTGCAAGGAAATAAAAGGTTTTGAAGAATTTTATAAAAATAGAACTAAAAAAGACGGATTTGGACATTATTGTAAAGATTGTCATAATAAATATGAAAGAGAATTATACGATAAATTGGAAAAATTAACTTTAGAAGAGAAAGAATGTTGTATTTGTAAAGAAATTAAGGATATTTCCAAATTTTGTGATTGGCATTATAGTAAAGATAAAAAACATACACATTGTAAAGATTGTGCTAGAAGAATTTTCCGAGAAAGTCAAAATAAACCGACTCATTGCGAATGTGGAAGAACTCTTCAATGGTTACCTAGTCTTCAAAGACATTTACAAACAAAATATCATAAGTCAAGAGTTTTTAGTAAAATTTAGTAACATTTTCATCGTGTAATTTAGATATTCTATAAATCAGTCGAGATTCAGTCATATTTGTAGTAAAATGATTTCCGTTGTATAAAATATTCAAAGATTCTTTCATTTGGTTATACAGATTGATAGAATTTGGTTCGTCATCAATGAACAAAATCTCTAATTCAGGATAATTTATTTTTAGATGTTTTAATCGGTTTGGTATTTCTCGTTTCTGAGCTCTGATAACGTAATAAGGCCATTCCCACATGTGATTCTTCTTAATTAACACAAAAACATGGTGTTTTTTCTTATCAAAATCTTTACAAACAAGGTCTGGTTTCATTAAGTCAATTTTTACACTTTGTTTTGCGATTATTTCCGTTTTGATTTCATCTTTAATTTGCAAGTGTTTAACTTCGTCCTCTAAATATTTAATCTTGTTTTCAAGTTTGTACTCACCAAATTTACGAATACTTGGCAAAACTTCTTCTAAAACCCAATCTTGAAACATTTCTGCTATCTTCGTTTTTGATTTCAGTATTAAAGAATATATGCCCGGTTCATTAATGAAAATAGTGTTTTTTTGAAAGTTTGAAGGTAAGAACGATTCGTTCCCCCTTCTGAATCTATGTTATCGTAGTTTTTTTTATATTTGTCTTTAACGTGATCTCTAATCGCTTTCATCGTATTTTTAAATTCCAATATTTCTGCAATATCTTTTGCTTTAAACCAAAATTCATTATTTTCGTCAACAAATGTTAAAATTTCTTTATTATTGAATTTGAGTAGATTCACAACTGACTCCATTTAGATAGAAAAGAAATTTAACTAGTAAGTTTTATTTCGAGAATAAAGGCCAGATTCATTAACGAAAATAGTGTCAGGATGAAGATTTTGAAAGGGTCTATGGCATAGACTCTTGTAATTTATATATTTAAAGGCTATTTTCTCGTCATTATCAATATTATTTATGATAGCTTGTCTAGTATTTTCATATTGTAAAATTTCTGCAACATCTTTAGCCTTAAACCAGATCACATTGTTTTCGTCTACAATCGTTAAGATATTCGTGTTATCGAATGTAAGTTGATTATTTCTTAGATCTATGACAGACTCCATTTAGATGGAAAAAAAATTTAACAAGCAATTATTATTTTAAGTTTAAAGGTCGAAAATAGTGTCTGGATGTAATTTTTGTAAGAGTCGCGATTCGATACCCTTGAAAATGTATATCTTCTAGTATTTTCTTGAAAGTTTAAAGGTAGTCTATTCAATAGACCCCCTTGATTCATGTCCGTTGCTTCATCAATCTTAAATATATTGTTGTTTTACTCTCATTATTTAATAAATTTCCCTCAGAGTCTTGTATAGTTAGAACGATTTTTTGAATTCTTTTAATATTTTTTTCTAATCGGAATATAATCGATTTCATTCGGTTTTTCACTGATTTTTGATCCATAAGCAACATTTGGAAAGAAAGTGTACAAAATTTCCGATTCTTTGTGAAGATGTTCGGTATGATTTTCAAAACTAGGTTCAACGAGATTACAATGTACTTCAATTACATCGAACGGTCTAAATTTTGGCGTTTTATTTCCTAAATATACCTGATTTGGCTCAATAGTTTCTTGAACAAACCCTAATAAATCTACTATAATTGCTGAAAACATTATTCTTACTGGTGATTTTATTTGAATTTTATTAGAGAGATAATTTTTTTGCATTTCAAACTTGTTTTCGTCAAAGTTTAAAGATTTATCTGATTGTTTGAATGTTTTCAGATAATTTTTAAGGGAATTTTTTATTTGATCGAAAGTATAATATCCTTTGTTTAAACCATAATATTTTGTTATGTTCTTCTCACTAAATCCTATACAATAAGGAGAACTTTCACTAATATTTATTACTAAATTGTCAGAATAAAAACCGCTTAAACCGATAAAATAATTTGATTCTTCCTCTAAGTGTATAGGATGTTCCAAGTTTAAAAATAATTGAGAGCTTTCTGCAGTCAACTTGAACAGCTTCATTTTCGCTATTTAAATAGAGAAATTTTTAAAGCAAAAAGATCAGATAAAACTTCAAACGTTTGAAGAAAATAAGAAAGATCAACCAATCAGATTGTTAATTGTTGGTTCAAGTGGATGTGGAAAAACAACTTTATTATTGAATTTTATCTACAATAGGTTGATTCCTTATTCCAATTTGTACGTTTTTAGTAAATCTTTAGAACAAGACGCCTATAAAAAATTACAAGAAAGATTTGAAAATATTGAGAAAAACTTAAACAAAAAAATATCACATTTTTATAATGTTTCTGTGGACATGGTTCGTTAAGCGAATGTAAACCCAATTCGTTAATCGTTTTTGATGATTGTATTTTGGAAAATCAGGACGTTATTAAGGAATATTTCGTAATGTCTCGTCACAAAAACATATGTTGTATCTATCTTTCCCAATGCTTTTCAAAGGTTGATAAACAAGTTATTAGAAATAATTTGAATATGTTGTGTGTTTTTAAGCAAGACGATCACTATTCGAGAAAGATTTACAACAATTATGTTGGTTCTGATATGAGTTTTAACCACTTTATTGAGTTGTGTGATAAAATTTGGAAGGAAGACTACGGATTTTTAACAATTAATCTAACTTTGAAGCCTAAAAATGGTAAATATTTGAATAAATTTTCTAATATAAATGCTGCTTAGTGGTCTGACAAATTTACTCGATAAAATATTTGTTACAATTATTTTTACATTATCTTTACTTTTTATTTACATTATGAAAACAACTGAAAAACGGTAAATCTGTTCACGTTTTCACGCTTCGTGTTCACGTTTTACGTTCCACGTTCACGTTTTCACGCTTCGTGTTCTCGTTCACGTTCACGTTCTCGTTCTCGTTCTCGTTCACGTTCTCGTTCTCGTTCACGTTTCAAAATTTTTCTAAATAAATGGCGAACGTAACTTCAGAAGAAGCGAAAAAACTTGATCAAATCGAAAAGAAATTAATCAAAGAATTTAAAGAACAGATTCGAATTGATGAAAAAGAACAAGAATTTATTCAAAAAATCAATCAACCTGTAACTTCTGCAATAAAAAACGTTGAGGGCAAAATTGAAAATGTTTTAAGCGATAATCAAAATTTAATGAATTTGGTTCCAGTTGTACGACAGTTTGCCGATATTTCGATACCAGAATCTGAGTTTGAATTGCCAAAATTACCATCGTCGACACCATTTAGACCTCGAATCATTGAAGACTCTACCATAGTTGAACCAATAAGTCCTGGAACAACGGATATAATAATTGGTGAAATTGGTAAAAAATTTCTTCCTAGAGCAAAGGATGATAAATTTGGTTTGTATTGGGACAGAAAAAAGAAAAGTTTTATGATTGGAAATTTGCCCGTGAATTTTGAGCATAATGATATCATTATTAATGAAAAAACATATGAAGGAACTCAAGGTTTATGGAGATTATTAACAGACTATGACGCTCCAAAAGATAATTTATATTCTGAAGAAGATTTGAAAAAGTATACAGAAATTTTATGGGAATCTGACTCAATTTACAAAAATAATGATCCATCTACTAAGAAGCCTAAGTCAAGTAGAGGTAAAAAATATATTAAATTAATTAAACCAATTTGGGAAAAACGAATCGAAGGATCAGGTGTAAGAAAATACAATGATAATAAGATTGAGTACAGATATATCGACGATTTGACAAAACTCGATGGAATTATAAATTATATTTATGCTCAAGAAAAGGCTGGAAATAACAATTTTTTGAATGAAAAGAAAGCAATTAAAGATTTTATTTCGAACAAACTTGACGAAATGATTGAAAAAACCTGATGGAATTAAATATTTAAAACGAATTTTGCCGGCAATAAGTTCATCTATGATTGAGGGTAGTGGACTTTTGAATGATTTTATCAACAATTTACCTTTTGAATTACACGTACCAACTTATCAGTATCTGGGGCCTGGCACAAAACTCGAAAAAAGACTAAAAAGAGGAGATCCTGGTATAAATAAATTAGATCAAGCTGCTATGGAACACGATATTTTTTATGCAAAACATAGCGACACAAATTCCAGACATATAGCAGATAAAGTTTTGCAAGATAAAGCAATGGATAGATTTTTATCAAAAGATGCTAGTTTAGGTGAAAGATTTGTTGCGCTTCCAACAGCTGGAGCAATGTTTTTGAAGAGAAAACTAGGAATGGGAATCGAAGAGAACTTGAAATTTTAACTATATAAATGGAGGTGAATGCAAATTTCAGCAAAAATCAGAAAGAAAAAATAAAATCCGCTTTTAAGAAGAAAATACCCGTTAGTATTCAATTTAAAATAGATCAACTAAAAAATGGCGAAGATAAGATATTTTTAACAAATAGACAATACAATAAACTCGAAAAACATAAGAAAAACAATAAAGGAACCAGAATAGAATTTTCTTATAATCAGTTGAAAGAACTTAAAAATGGTGGACTTTTGAAAGATTTATTAGATTTTGGAGAAAATATTCCAGTTGTTAAAAATGTTGTTCCTTATGTTCGTAAAGCTGCTCCAATCGTTAAAAAGGATGTGATTCCTATTGTTCGAAACATTTTAAATTGGTTAGATAAAGAGTTGGAAGATGTTACAGGATCTGGATTAGATGAAAAAACTTTGAATTACGTGAAATCAAACATTAAAAAAAATTTGAAATCAAACCTTTAACATTCGGGGAATTGGAAGAAATCTGCAAAAATATTAAACAATTTAGAGGAATCTTCATGAGAGATACATTACCTGAAAAAGTTAAGAAATTTGAATGTGGAATTGTGAATTTAGACTCGATTATGGGAAGTGGAACGCATTGGATTTGTTATTATAAAAATGATAAGAATGCATGTTATTTTGATTCGTATGGAAGAATTGAGGACAAACCACCTATAGAATTGATTAAATATTTGAAAAAATCAAGCGTCTACTACATTGATTCTCAGATTCAAGACTATAAAGATCCCCCAATTTGTGGTCATTTATGTGTTTTTGTTTTGAATGAACTGAGTACTGGTAAAGATTTTAAAGAAGTTGTTAACAAATTATTACTTAATAAATATGGATTCACAAAATATTTTTGACGTATTTGGAACACAAATTATTCAAAATGTAGATAATAGTTTGAATTTTGATAGTTTGAGAAATGAGTTTGATAACAAGTTAGAAAATTTATTACAAAACCTTCCAGATTCAGATATGTTTGCTGTCGAGATTGAAGATTTTAAAGCAGAATATGATAACAAACTTGCAAATTTCATGAGTTCAAATGAAGTTGCTGATAAAATAAAAACATTGAAAAAAGAATTTGAAGATGGTGCAAAAAAAATATTTACCAATTTAATGTCTCATATCGAAAAAGCTGATAAAATTACTGAAGCGATCAAAGTTGAAAAGAATTATGTTAGTTTGGCTAATAAAAAAAGAATTGTCGGTGTTCGACCTGGTATTGACAAACATGATGTTGTTGTTAAAGAACAAATTTTAAAACCTCTAAAATTATCAGAAAACATCGATATTGTTGATTTACATGATCCGAATGTTAAAAATGCCTTAGATTTTAAAGGAAAAAGAATTAGCAGTGTTAGTAAAGGAATTAATCCATTTGATGTTGTTGTAATGATTCAATTAGAAGATCCTATTAAAATGTTTAATGAACTAAAACAAAATTATGAGAATCATAAACAGCATGTTAAAGATTTTACAACAGAAGTCTATGAAAAACTTGATGAAAGAAGTAAAAGATCAGTAGACGATGTTGGTGAAATTAATGAAAAACTTACTAAATTTAAAGAGTCTTTTGATAAGTTTAGTTTAGATGCTACGAAAACTTTTGAGAATATTGGTCATAAATTTGTTGAATACAATGATTCTTATGCTGTCAAATTTCAAAAATTAGAAGAAAAAATTAATAAGTTCGAGGAAGATCTTACTGAAATAGGTATTCTCGCAGGGTTTTATGCATGATAAAATTTCCTTATATAAATGGCGCTCATATACTGTGTGAGATGTAAAGAAAAAACTGCAACAAATGATATAAAATATTACGCAAATATCAATGGAGTTAAAAGAATTTCTGGAAAATGTACTGAATGTGACGCAAAAAAAGAGCCAATTTATAAAAACTTGAAATTTTTTCTTAATAAATAGAGATGGCGGGACATTACAGTGCTTTCGATCTTTTTATAATGCAACACGAAAGAGATTTGAAAAAAGAACATTGGGATGATATTTCTCAAAAATATGAATTATCCGAAGATATGATGAGATTATACGAAAACAAATTGAATTGGTATAACATTGCTAAATATCAAAATCTGTCCCCAGAGTTCATTCAAGAAAATATACATTATCAATTAAAAGATCATATGTCTGTTCTTTGTCTCTATCAACACTTGAGTATAAAGTTTTTGGATGAAAATAAAGATACAGTTGATTGGAATAATATTATAGATAGTGGTTACTATCCTGTGCAAATTTTATTGAAATATGTGACCGAGATCGCAAAATTTAAGGAAGAGAATCCCGAATATGACGAAGTAGATCATTAAAAATGACTAAAATTTATATCTTTTCTTATAAAAACGTACATTAGATCGATGAAAAAATGATATCTTTCTTATACATGATGTTTAAAATTTGTCTTATTAAATGGCCGACTACAGAAAATATGCTAGTGATATTGAAAGGGCGGAGTTTAAAAATTTCTATCCAATTAGTAAACAACATTTGAATGAACCGAATAAAAGAACTGAGTTTAATATTGATTTTGGAGATAATTTTTGCTCGTCTAACTTCCAGTTTTATATTTCTGGAACTTTAACAAAACAAGATGGTCAAGCATATCTTGGAACTGATAATGTTAGATTAATCGATAATTTTATACCGTTTTTATTTTCTAAGATTGAAGTAAGAAAACACAATAAATTGACAGAAGAAGTCGAAAACTGTGGCCAATTAAGCACTATTAAAGGAACCATTTGTTATTCCAAAAGTGATGTATTTTCAAACAGTTTTGAATCAACTTTTAAATTTGGACAATTTGAAGCGGTCGGTGATTTAGCACATTTCGGCTTAGGATTCTTTGAAAATGTAAATTTTCCAATCTATAAAGGTGGATTTTACATTAGTTTCATAAGAGCTGAAGACGATGATGTGATTCTGAAGACTGCAACTGGAAATGTTATGCCTGTTGATGGCAAAATTACAATTAACGAGTTTTTCATTAGAGTTCCGATGATTTATTACAAAACCACGAGTAAAATTCAGTTGATTGATGAAATTACAAAATCTCAAAACATTATGTTTAATTTTCTAGATTGGCAATGTATTGAGCAAAAAGGTATTTCCGGAACAACTTATTCGTTCGATATCACAAATATTTATAGAAATATCTTCAATCCTAAGTTTGTTATTATAGGTTTTCAAACAGATAGACAGAATAATCAAGAGAAAAATCCTTCAAAGTTTGATAGTTTGAATGTAAAAAATATCAGAGTAAAATTGAACGGTTCTTATTATCCAGATGAATTACAAAATTTAAACATTTCAGGAGGTCTTTTCAGAATCATGTATCAGATGTATCAAGATTTTAAGAAAGTTTACTACAAAAATATGGAAATGTATTATAATCCTAAAGAATTTTTAGCGAATAGACCTATTTATGTCATTGATACAACAAAGAGTTTGACAAATATTTCTGCTTCAAAGAACGATATAATTATCAATATGGATTTTCAAAATGCTGTTACAAACGCGATTTGTTATGTGGTTGTGGTTTCTGAGAAATTTTTAGCCTATGATGTGATTATTAAGAACGATATTAGAGAAATTCAGTAGTTAATGATGTTCATATTGTTCTCTTTCATTCCTTCTAAAACTTTAAATATATACTCTTTCGCTAATGAAAAATCACGATTTCTTCCGGAATAATCTTTGTAATCATAGACAAAATATCCTAAATAGTTAAATAATAAAATAAAATCATTTCTTTTTATCTCGGTAGTTGAAATATAAACATAAACATTTGCGCTGAAAAATTTATATCTCGGCAGAGTTAGTTCCATAATCTCCATTTAAACAAAAGATCTTTCTGTTTAAATGGAAGAGTATAATGCCAACTGTTACAAGTGTTCTAATAGAGGAGAAATTATCGATAAAAGATATTTAGTTTGTAGAGATTGTAATTTAATTTTGTACGAAAGACCTAAACCTAAGAAATTTCGAAATAAACTAACACATTTGAATAACCTGCTTACAAAATTGCAATATGGAGGTAAAAAACAAACAAAATTTGTTACAGAATTTAGAAAAAAAGAATAAAAATTTTTACTTATCTCTTAGAACCATTGAAAAAATTATTTTCCTTTTCAAAGAATACATTAGGTTTGTGGGTATCGATACACACGTTTATTATGAGAAGATTTTACCTGTATTTTTTCATTATCTGGATGTTGAATTTGATTACGATTTTAAGCCAGAAATCTTTGATGATTTTATAGTACATTTGGAGAAATTAAATGAAGAACCTCGTCAAAAGAATGTGGTTTTACTCACATTCTCCCCGACTTCTCGAGTGATTGTTAGCAAATTCCATCATTTCCGTTTATAAGTTTTAATTTATAGTTTATTCGTAGCAGACATTTCCGATAGATTGATTTGAGAAAGTAGAAGCAAAACAGCTATAGATTCGGTTAATTTTTCATTCGTGAGTTACAGATTCGTTTATTGTCCTTTAAACAGTATTTTCCCTTGATTTTCTGTTGGCTCCGAAAGTGGTCTAGAACCGCCATATTACTATCTACTTATATATATATATATATATATATATATATATATATATATATATATATATATACAACTCGAATATTTATTATTTTAAAAGGCTATATTCCCAGAGAACCATGTTATAAAAATATTACATAGGTTAAATTATGTGTATGTCATTTCCGATGTTCTTAGAGTATTCGTAACATTACTGTAACACTGTGGGCGGGCTGCTACACAAGCAATCACAATAATATGCACCAGGCAAGGAAGGTTACAGAGCTCTTACAGCGTTTCGTTATTGGATAGTGTCTGTGGTATTCCTGATATTGTATCTGCTTTAGGCATAAGTTTGGAAACTAATAACGGACCTCGGAGGGCATATACTGGTAGTGACTGCTTTACGAATCTATTTAATCTTTAATCTGAATATGCAGGGTGATTCGAAGATATGCAGAAATTGAGGGAGCTTATTCTTCGCTTCGTTAGCGAGTTATGAATTGCGAAAGATTTCACCCGGATTGCAGTTCACTATGTATAACGAGGTCTACTAGAAACTGTAATTAAGCAATTATTGAGAAAACTCGTGTCAAATGCAAAAATGGAATGAAATACACATTTTTTTTAATTTGAACAAAACAACTTTGTTTATTAACTTTGTTATTTCAACCAAGAAACAAATCAAAACCTTAATAAAACTTGTAGAAAATGTATTCTGAACAAAATGGTGTAAGCAATATACACAAAAAGCGAGTTTTTACACAGTATAAAGTATAAAGAATAATTAACCGAAAACATCAATCTCAACCTATTTAACCAAATTACAGTAAATATTCAAAAGTGTTTCCACCGAATTCAATGCATTTTTCTGGTCGTTCAAGGGTAGCTCTTGTTGCTTTCCGTATTCCAACAGGGCTTTCCTTTAACTGCGTAAAAGCTTCATTAATACATCTTAGTAACGCGTCACGGGAATTAACTTTGACCTCTTAAGCATTTTCCTTCATCCATCCCCACACGCTAAAATCCAACTGAGCCATGATCTATGAACTGTGTGGCCAGTGTACAGAACCTCCACGACCGATCAATTTATTTGGAATACTGTATACTGATTCAAGCAGATGGAAATAACAGTTGAAAAATGTCGCGATGTGACATATTACAGCTGGATTCGCGTTGCAGGAGGAACATCTTCAAGTAATGTCACTAAACTCTTCTTGATGAAACTGTAAGAATGTCCAATCATAAAATAAACGGTCCAATCAGCTGATCATGAATAATACAACACAATACATTCACTCTAAAACGCCGTTGAAAGCAACGACCGTAGAATAACCTAGACAGGGTACGTACGCCAATGAGTGAAGACGGCCATAGACGGCAGACCGAACAAAGATGGCGGCGGCAGAGCGTTAGTCATGCCTCGCGCCGAAGCCGGAGCCTTACACCCAGTGTTACGAAGTAATTACTCCATTTAGGGTAAACTCAGGCAGAATGAAACATAAGATATAAACTCTTTTTCACCGGGAAGTAGAACATTAACCCAAGAAGAGTTAGCAATAATGAAGATGACGAAGAAGTTGATATTTTAGGGTCAACATTTAATATTGCCTGTGATTTAATCGATTGGAAACTTTTCAATACTGATATAGTGTGCTTCAATTATTACTCAATGTTCATTTGTAATGACAGATCCAGAACCTACTTTGTTCTTTATATTTTTATATAGATATTTTAGA
The DNA here is from genome assembly GCF_021130785.1 of Homalodisca vitripennis. NCBI lineage: Eukaryota > Metazoa > Arthropoda > Insecta > Hemiptera > Cicadellidae > Homalodisca > Homalodisca vitripennis. The sequence continues at coordinate 96,443,710 of NC_060214.1, forward strand.
TTATATTTGCTCTTCAATTATTTACGCAGAAATAATACTTTTATACTGACAAACACTGAATTTTACGGAACCATACTTTTTTGTATATTTTAATCATTTAAATTTGCAACAATCTATTCACACTGAATAAATACAATGTTTAAATGACCTCACTGAATTTTATGAACCTTATTATTTTATTGCTACGTAAGTTTGTATTCAAAGCATTTATTCTACAATTCAAATACAAATAATACACTTTTTATCAACCCCACCGAACTTTTCAAATCCATAATTAGATGGTTAAGTTACTGATTCAGTGAATTAAAAATCAAAGAAAGTAATAATACATCAATAAATTTTAAACCTAAATTTTGCAGGAATTGTTAGCTAAAATTTGTTTAACAGCTCCTTTTTTGTAACTAATTTCTAACTAGCAACTTTTTTAAATATGTATTTTAGGAGAAATTTAAATTAGAGTAGAGGTGTGTTGTTGGGAGACATGCCTCTTTCAAATAGCCCCTGACACGAACCACCCCCTAAATCAGTGGCATTCATTACAAGACCTCCCTACCAACCAAAGGTATAAGATCAACTGAACGCACTCCGAGAGGTAATCAGCTCAGCCCTTGATATTATCATATTGAAACTTTGATAACTTATGTCACAAACTTATTAAAGTACTCAATTACTCAAAACAGTTGTCTAATTTATATTTATCCTAAAATGTGATATGTGTTCTGGTACGTATATTTAAAAAGATTATAATACTAACTAGTAAAGATAACAACGTTAATTATTACTTTTTTTAAACACATCTAACCTTTTTTGTATACATATTATGTACTACAACATCACGCATAACGCATTGGAAACCAAACTTATACTTTATATAATTTTTAGGAATTTCAGTGGGTGTGTTTTGAAAGTGTATATAAACTCCTTTACTATTAATAATGAAATAAACTAATCCTTAATCTTGCACATATTGTTACAGGTTTACTTGGATAGAACACTCGGTGAATATTGAATTAATACTAAATATTTATTAATCTTACAAATATATCCAAATATAACATGTACTTCAAATTAGGCTAAACTTAAACTAAATAAACTAATTTTTATAAAACTCACTAACTGGCACTAATTTGTCGTGTCACAACCCACAATTAACTAAATTGACTATCTAATTACACATGACCCTATTAATCACTGACATAGTCTAAATTATCACCAAAATTCCATCTGTCCACGAGTTTCACCACTAATACTGTCACTTCAAAAGTTCACTTCTGGAGCTCATCTGTTGCCGCGTCTCTCCAGCTCCGTATAAGGCCACTGGTGCTTCCAGAACATTCAAATGGAGAAGTCCAGAACCCACTAGACTAGTAAAGAAGGGTCACAGTGTCCATCCACCGCTCAGACAAGGAGGAGTGGTACGGGCGGAAAAAAAGAAACCGACCCAACGCACTGACCGCTCCCCTTTCAACAACACTATTAATCTATTACCTCTTCGTATCGAAGGTTGGCCCTTTTGTATATAACATTCATCCACAATCGTAACAATATCATTGGCTGATCGTTAGTAAGATGTAGTTAGCTATGACTCGTGAGGCTGGAAAATGTTATTTCTGTTTGTCTATCTGTCTCTCCGCACAATATTTCGAGAACGAACTAATCTGTAGATTACTTTTATCGCACGAATCATCTTTTCTATACAGGCATCAATGAGTGCAATGGTAGTGTATGTCCATCCATAAAATTTGGCAAAGCATCTAACTCAGTGTGATATTTCGAGAATAAATTAAACTATAAATAAAAGTGTTGTATTCTACTTGGCTTTCACAGGGTCTCTGTTAATAATCTCTTATGTCTGTATATATGCCATTTTCTGTTTTCCTCTAGATATCTCAAGAAAGACTTATTGTATGGACTTGAAATGTTGCAACTTCAGCGAAGCATGTTTCACGACACGCGGTGTGGCGTATTTCTACCTTATATTTTAATACTGATATATTATATTTAAGTATATTTTGGTTCATAGCAAAAAAGTAATATATCTTTTAAAATTTAACTAGTCTAAGAACGAGAAATGAATAAAATATATTTATTTTTAATATTATGCAAAAATAATATCTGTTGATGGAAAAAGTAATGAAAAATAAACAATATAAGTTGGTAACTTCATGAAAAATATGTAACTCTGTAATGCAGTAAACCTTTCATCAGCTATCGAATCGTACGTAACCTCAAAGTAACAATAGAACTACAGTCATATCAACATTCGTTAAACTGTCAACGGTGAATCGTATGCAAAAATTGTTTTACGAACAATCGGTTCTACTTATAGCCCACACTAGCTTCAAAGTGAGCTTAGCCTTAACCGAGAAGCTATGTTTAGAGGCTGTAGTATAAAGTGTAGGCTAAGCGGTCAGTATTTAGCCGTGGGGGAGCCAACACAAACATTGAGTCCTTGAGGGTCAGGTTTGAGTTCTTGGTGTTACCTTGAATGAGTTGGCTAGGTCATTACATGATGTGTTTTAGACCACATTGTGTGTAGAACTTGTAAAATTGACATTCGTGTAATCATATTTCTGTATGATAAACCAAATACCAGCCAATTCGCCAACGGCGCACTATAATGGGTACGGCGATTTTCGCAAGATAATCACATCAAGCAACGTCGAGCGTGGTTGCTGCTTGGATGGGTGAGTGATGTGCGATCCTGTCCTTGAAAATGGTCTGCCTGGTAATTGGTGGCGGTTCGGAAGTCGCCTTTAAGCCGTCGTTCCTCAGTTTGTGCCAGAGAGGATATTCTTAACCCTAATTTTGTCTGGAAAATTACTTATACAATACATGTTTTTACTTTTCACAATAATAACAATATAGGCAGGTCAAAATATTTCGCAAATTCCAAAATGCAATTCTTAACCATGTATCAGTAATGTACTCGTATGGAGTATTCCTTCATTTCGGTTCATATCCTTATAGGAACTCGTTATACCTTGAACATAATGGATAGTTTGTTATTTTATTTAGTATTCCTTACAATAAATAAATATGTCGCAGCCACAAATATTTTATCATCTAGAAATCGTTATTAAGTCTTACTTTTCTACATTGTTCAATGTTATTCCAACCACTTTATAACATTTTAGCCTGAATTAAGTTGTAAGGGAATAATTAATACATTCTGAGTCATCTATACGTTGCTTGTAACTTTCCAAAACTTATATTTTCGTATGCACATTATGTGTTTCTGAAACTTGAAGAACATGCTGATATATTTGAACACTCGAGGAACATTTTAGAAGGTAAAAAATATATACTTTAGGATTTTATAACATGATTTTAGTATATTTTCCACTGATATGAAACATTTTCAAAAGACTAAAGAAATTTCACGACAAACTTGTGTGTACATATATGGAGCATTCCCAGCCCTATACGCTGCTCATACAATATTTGCCCAACCATCCTTTTCATGAAGCCAAATAACTATATATGGCAGCTGATATAAAAGGATAATTTGGTGGATTTCTTTTCTTCTTTCGGAAGAACAAAGATTAAATGCAAATCCGTATAAGCAAAACTTTCTGCACTAAATATACTTTAAAAGTTGTTATAGATTTACTTACTATCGTTATTAAAACTTTTTTTGAATTGTAAAGTTCTCACTAGTTTTTCTTTCTTTAATAAATTTGAATTGAATCGCTTTGAATATATTTTCATCAAAATAGTTTTAAACCCCATAACTTAAATACAACTTTTTAAGGAGAGGTCGATCACGAGTCTATACAATGTCATCGTCAATGGATAAAGTCTACGGCCACAGACATGATTTTAATCTATTCCATTGCTAAAGATCTAAATTTATACGTAAAATGCTCGTGATCCGTATGTATTTGATATCCCATATCTTCACTACAACACTAGAATGAGGGTAGCTAGGATGTCCTGTCTCCGTTTCAGTCCAGTAGTTGAAGTAACTGACGTAACAAAAGATATTTACTCACAGATTCAAACTAATTTTGGTGTTCAAGAAATACGTCCATTTTAATGACTCTGGCAAAAAGACTACTTTGTAAAACATCAGGAAGAAAAGCTGTGAAAATCTGAGAGAATCAGAGAGCTCTTCTTGCTCTTCTAAAGTGGCTCCTCGGCGTTTCGATAAATGCACAGGTTTTGTTACTCAGACGTAAACATCTGTGATATTTTAAAACTTCGCCGTTAATTACTTATATAAGTAACTAAGACTGCAACTGATTTATATATTGAATGATAATAATTTATTAATCAATCTTTATACATATATAAAAATCTTGAGTCACGACGTTCTATGTCCAAAACCAATTAAATTTTCTTATTTCAATGAATTTTGTAGATATGTATTGTGTTATCCAACTTAAAAGATATGATAGTTTTATCTAGATTATTAAACTCTTTTTATTGCGAATTTAAACTTTAAAATTTAAATTTTTAATTAATAAACTGTTCTGTGTAGACATAGTTTAATGACAGTACAACCATATGTTTAATTAGTTTAACAACTACTTTCAATTTGTTTACCTATAGTCTTGAAAGAATAGTGTAGGTATCCCTTCTTATATCAAACTTATCTGCAACCGCTTTTTTAACAAAAAATAAGAAAATAAAAATTATGCTTTTAACCGTACATTTTAGAATATATTAAGTAAATAAAGCTTGATCTGTTCTTTAGTCAGTACTCTAATTTAGATACAAAAGATAAATTTGCTGCATAACATTTACTATAAACTTAAAGTCTGTTATAAAACACATCTGAAGTAGGCTTACATGCCATTTGTACGTATATATATATATATATATATATATATATATATATATATATATATATATATATATATATTCTTCAAGACAAAAATCAATCATAGAGCGGAATAGAGCGATTGCAAAGACCGGAGTAAATTACAATGGCTATACTTATAAACTGTTTGAAAGATTATTTGATCGTGGCAATAAGGCAACCTAAACTTTGTCGTTGAAAATATAATTCGCTCGAACCAGAATTGCACATTCACGAGCTAAGTCTACAAATTTGCTTGAGAGGCCGCGCGTAATAGTGCGTAATTTGTACCTAATATTAATCGTATAACAACTAAGCCACAGCGACGTGTGGCCGAGTCAGGTTAGTTATACTAAAAAATACATAATTCGGATTTATTTGTTCAAATAACTGTTAACTGAGCAACGGTACTGTGGTATGTGCAGTGTCTACACTGTAATGGCGTGCCCTCACTTTAAAGTCTGGGCTATTTAAGGATAATATTCCTGCCTCAAATGTTTACAACTCTTAAAACAGTCGGGACAGTATTATTATGAGTCCTTTTTTCTAGTGCATCTATAGTTTTCTAAAGACACTTTGGAATTGTTGACAATTCACAATATTCCTAATGAAATATATATATCAAAATAACATTAACTCAGTCGATTTGATTTTACAAGTATGTTGTACGAATATAACAACATAAAATGTTTATAGCGACGTTTCATAAATATCTATTTGTATACAGCAGTAAGAACAAGTAGTTGAATTAATATGAAGACTCGTCCTTTTAGGCTTTCCGCGTCTGGTGACTTTTACATATTATTGTACGTTTTCTAAGTTCAAAAGCACTTCTGGTTAAATTTAATTATATTTCAGATGCCAGCATTTAGTTATTCCCGTTCAAGAAAATATACTCTTGGTCTAAGAAGAAGCCTATTTAGGTTCAAATCGTTTACTGCAGGATATTCTAATCTGTTTTCAATCAAAAGTGGTTCTAAATCCTTGCGCTTTATGTCTCATTGTCCTTGAGATAGTGTGCGAACAAACCTGAGAGAGTGTACCACGAGCATTATTACGCGAGGAAAAAACCTCTGCGTGTCATCCCGATTTCAAATGCTTCACTTCACTCAGCCAATCTGTACTCAGCCAGCTACAGCAAGTTAGTTAACTCCATAGCGAAAATACACGTCATTTTATTAAAAGAATTAAATTAGTTCTAAAATATGCTCTTCAGCGTGTAGGCTATATCATCTGGTATGATACATGGAGATGGGTCTACACATGAAGTTCCAACTTCCGATTGAAATCTTGGTATAAACCGCTTTCTTAGCAAAAGTGCCACTCAAAAAAACTACCAACGAAATCCATCATAAAAATCTTTCATCTGTGCAAGATGATATCTATAGTGCCACAGTTTACATGGAGCTGTTCACTCATTGCAGTGGTCTCATGCGTCCTAAATGAGTCTGTGACAATTTTCTATTTCGTAGCAACGTTTTTTATTAGTGTCAAACGGTTGCTTCAGGAGGCCTGAGCTAATTTTGATTGTATAAGCATCAAACCAAGTTTTTCTTGAAATTGATAGAAAAATTGCTTGTGTCACGCTTTTTGGTGAAGGTCGAAATGGGAGGTTATCAAAATGATTAAAAGTATTAGTTGTAAAGTATAAGTTTACAAACAAAGTATATTTCTTCTAAGGGTTTAAACCCCATTTTTACCCCTATGGGTGGTTGATCTTTATGAAAACACTTTTGTTTATCTGTTTCAGGCATAAGGCATACCTGTTCCGAATTTCATCTTTCTAAGACAGTTTGAGACGAGTTTTACATTTTGCTTTAATCTCAACGAGCGAATTCCTAGGAGTGTGGGACCGGGCTGATTGTATAAGTTCACTCCTGAACGTGAGTGACGACTGACTCTTAGGAATATCAAACTTGACGTGTATGTATGTGAATTTTTTTCGTTTTCATTATATATTTGGCAAAAGAAAACTTTCGTCCTCCAAGGATTGCTCAATATTTACTTGACTTTAATTATCACTTGGAATGCATGGTTGCATGGAAATTTCAAGTCTATAGCTCATTTCATTCTTAAAATGTCCTTTAGTCAAATAGAGACAGTTATCATACAGAAAAGAAATATTTATATCCTCCTGGCAGACAAAAGAAAATTGTGTCAACCCACTGAGTGGTAGGCTTCTATGACGCTCAGCCAAATTCCATGTTTGGACATGCACCATCACAGAATTCCTTAATATTATTGGAATTCTGTTATTCTTTATATATGAATAAAGTTTTATGCAAAGTGTGCAGTGATATCTATCGATATGTCTTGTTACATGATGCACTCATATTTTAATTCATTGAGTTAAGTTTTATAGCGGTATTTAAGTAATAAATTTCCGGTAAGGTAAGGAGTACTACAACGCAAAAGTGCACTGAACTTATCACCAACTTTTAACATTGCCTTTCACACTAATATTTTTTTACTTTACTGTATGAATAGTCACCATATGATAATATGTCACATTAGAATCTCATGTGCTTGTATCCATATTTATTACAAATTTATTTTTTCTTTGCTCTCGTGGCTACCCGTAAGATCAATGTAAAATGTTTACTAATGCTGAGATAAAGCTCGTGGAGAGATATGCACCATAATCGAACTCAGTGTTGCTAATATAGGGGTACAAACGAAGCTTCGTTCACAATTTAAAATCTATGGTCTTGCTCGTTTTCACGATATCGTGCGGACAAACAAACAGACGAATGAATATTTTTCCATTACCACGAATGACAGGCTTTACTAACGCTCAGCCAATAAAACGCCGCACCGTAAGAAATCTCGTTCAGCGTTAGGGTGGCACTACTGGGCTTTTAATTACAAAAGCCCAGCTCATATTTCCCAAGGGAACAACGCACCATCTCTTACTCACTTAAATACTTTGTCCTTGTTTCTGTCCGGTTCACTTGACACGGCATTCAGTTAGCTTAGTAGCCATGTATTCTTACATTTTATATAGAAACACAATTTTCCTTTTAATTTCTTAAATAATATAAAAACTTTAAATAATATTGAAAAGTTATTATTGTAGTTAAAGAACACACATTCTTTTTTAATAAAATATCAAGTAGTACATTCATATTCAAGTAATAACTTTATATTATTAAATTTTCTAACTCAGGATAATTATAAGTACATGCTTAACCAGATATTATAAAACGATTGAAGATATTTTTTTTAGTTTTTGTTTAATTTGTGCATAGTTTATGTTTAGCTCAAACTTAAGTTTTTAAAATTAAAAATTGCTGTTTTTATTAACTTTTTTATTTTTACCTATAGTAAATTTAATATTGATTATTTATCATAATGAAGAGGTGAAAGGTCTTAACTTGTCAAGAGGTGGTTAACTTGACAGATGTATTTGCATCTATCCTGATTTTATGAAATAAAATGAAACATTTTTTATTGTAAGTGCAAGTTTAAGACTTAAAAAGTCCAATCTGCCACTTAACCTCCAGCCCTTATACACTTAAAGGGTAATTGATGAGTAACTATTATTTATGGAGTAGCCTAAACATGCATTATTTCGTTTACTTTAAATCTTCTAATTCCTCTACCACAGGAACTGGATCAACCGAGGGAACGCGACCCACAACAAAAACGCTCTACAGGGTTCGGCATATTCCATGGTTCTGCAACAGAGTGGATTGTCATAAAGATGTTTCTACTCCGGTTCCGGTCACAGGTGTCTTAGAGGAAATCCTTAAGAAAATGGATTCGCTTGCCACAAAGGCTGATATTGAACCTATTTCCAACGACATTGCTACTTTAAAGGATAGCTTCGGCAGGCTGTCAAGAGCCTTTTCTGAGATCGAACCGCGTATAAACAAGATTGAAAATGAAGTTAAATACTTATTAGAAGAGTCTCAGAAAAGAGGCGATCCTCTACCTACTGACGACATTTACTCGGAAATAGTTGATCGTACTTCAAGACAGTCTAACGTTATCATCTTCAACGTTCCCGAATGTACTAGCCCACTTCTACCAGAAAAGAAGGCGTATGACTTGGATAAGATTAATAAAATTCTAGTTTCAGTTAAGCTTACTTCTCAGAATTTCACCTTCTTTCGCATCGGCAAACCCTCTACTAAATCACCCCGTCCTATCAAACTCATTCTGCAGAGTCCAGCTGAAGCAAGATTCTTCTTCAGGAACTTCTCATCTGATCTCCTAGATGGAGTACAACTCTCCGACGTTTCTATCTTTCACGACAGGACTCCTAGCGAACGTAAGACTCTGGACAACCTACGTAAAACTTTGGACTCTCGCATTAAGAACGGCGAATCTGATCTCACCATAAAATACGTCAATGGAACTCCAAAAATTGTAAATAAGCCAAAAAACTAAATTCTTCCTACGGGTTAGCACAACTGAATATTTATTATCAAAACATAAATGGAATTAGGACTAAACTAACTGAAATTCGTCAATCATTAACCACTTGCATACATGATATAATAGTCCTTACAGAAACAAACCTTCTACCTAGCATCGCAACCAGTGAACTCGGCCTATCCTGCTACCAAGTTTTTAGGAGCGACAGAGCACTCGACACTACTAATAAGAAGAGTGGTGGTGGAGTGCTAATCGCCATATCTAACAACATCAAATGTGCTGAAGTCCCTGTTTGCACCCCATCAGAGGCTATTTTTGTCTCTATCTATCTCTCCTACGGCAAGAAAATGTTCCTTGGTGGCGTCTATATTCCTCCGAATAAACCTACAGCATGTTATACTGATTTTTCCGACTCTCTCGAAGATATTGTCAACATTAATGGGTTTCAAGACATCTTGCTTCTAGGAGACTTCAATCTGCCGAATGCTGACTGGACCTCGATGTGCGCATCACGTGACGGCTCTTTTCAAGTTCTTCAAAATATGGCAACCTTGTTTGGCCTTACTCAAGTCAATAAGATTCCCAATTTCAGAGGTGTAATCCTTGACTTATGTTTCTCCTCTTCTCAAAACATAACAGTCTCTCATGACCCGGATCCGCTGCTTCCAGAGGATATTCACCATCCAGCACTGTCTATGACTATATCTAGACCAATTAATGTCCAAAAAAATGTAACTTATCAGGCCAACGTCAAGCTTTGTGACTATGCTAGCGTACTCCAGGACCTACAGGCTCTTGACCTTGCTGACTTGGTTGCTCGGGGAGACGTCAATGAAGCATTCAACGTATTCGTCAACACAATCAAGACGAGTGTACTACAATTCTCTCCGAGGACGAAGGTGGGATTGTCAGCCTTCCCTAAATGGTTTTCTAAGGAGTTGATCCGCCTTACAATCTTGAAAAAATCTCTCCACAGACGCTACAAATCGACCCTTTCCCAGCTTAGTTATAACCAATTCGCTGCAATAAGAGCACAGTGCAAGTCATTGTCCAACACTTTTTTCAACCAGTACATGAATACAGTTCAAACTTCAATAACTGATAACCCAAAATTCTTCTGGAGCTATATGAAATCGTTAAATAATAACAATGCAACCCCCACTACTATGCATTTTGACGACATCTCATCAAGCTCTGAAAGAGATGTAGCGAACATGTTTGCTGACTTTTTTGCCTCAGTCTTCAATCCGGCCAATGACCCATTTCAATCCAATCGAATCTCCAGCTCATCTATTCACCAATTTTCTACTTGCCGCATAAGTCCATCAGAAGTTTTGAAGACACTCAAGAATCTTGACACTAAAAAAGGTCCGGGCACCGACTCAATCCCACCGACAGTAATTAAGCACTGTGCTGACGTCATCGCCCGTCCCTTAACCACGCTCTTCAATAGATCACTATCAGAGGGAGTATTCCCGGATATCTTCAAAATTGGCCATGTAGTTCCCATCCACAAGAAAGGCTCAGTAAATGATATAAAGAATTACAGGCCCATTCACATTTTACCAATACTAGCCAAAATCTTCGAGAAGATTGTTCTGAGCAGAATCATATTCATGATCAGCAGCAAATTGACTATTAGTCAGCATGGCTTTATCTCAAATAGGTCTACCTCCACCAATCTCGTTCTCTTTCAAAGCCATATCATCGAAGCATTTGAACGAAGGAAGCAGATTGACACCATAGAAATGGATTTCTCTAAAGCCTTCGATAGAGTGTGCCATGAAAATTTGTTAAATAAATTGGGGGCATCGGGATTTTCAGGACCCTTCCTGCAGTGGCTTAAAAGCTACCTACATAACCGAAAGCTGGTAGTGAAATATAACAACGTCCTTTCCAAGGAGTTCAAAGTAACAAGCGGTGTCCCACAAGGTTCCCATCTCGGGCCCATCCTATTCAATTTGTATATAAATGATGTGGTTTCTTCCCTGACTTGCAAACATTTGTTGTTTGCGGACGACCTGAAGCTGTACTCCGTTATATCTTCCGCCTTGGACGTGGCTCAACTACAAGATGACATTAACAAGGTCGATCGCTGGTGTAGTCTTAACAAAATGTCGCTGAACCTGAGCAAATGTGTTTGCATCTCATTTTATCGCATTTCAAAACCTATATTGCATGATTACTCTGTCAGAGGTGTGCCACTATCCAGAACATCGGAGGTGAGGGATCTTGGAGTGTTCTTTACTTCTTCCCTTAGCTGGGAGCTCCATGTCCAACATATATGCAATAGAGCTCTTCAAGTCCTTGGCTTCCTCTTCCGAGCTTCTAAGTCATTTACTGATCTAAACGTTCTCAAACTCTTGTACTGCTGCCTGGTAAGACCGCACTTAGAATACAACAGTGTTGTTTGGTCTCCTCACCAGCAATATCTAAAAGACAACATAGAGAAGATCCAAAGACGTTTTCTGAGGTTGGTTGGTGTTAGACTAGGATTCCGATATCTGGATGTTCCTGTGCAAGAAGTCTCACGGCTCCTAAACCTACCTTCCATGGAATCAAGGCGTGTCAGTCAGGACTTACTTTTCTTATACAAGCTGGTCAGAGGAGAGTTGGACTGCCCTGATTTGCTGGAAAGAATAAACCTCAGGGTACCTTCTGGCACGAGGTCAAAGGCACTTTTTGCGAAAACCTCAACTAATACCTTATGTGCAGCCAATAGCTCACTGTTTCGAGTCCAGCGCCTGGGCAACACACTTCCTGATCACCTAGACTTCTTCCATACCCCGCCCCCGTCATTCAGATCAGCTGTTCGAAGCCTCCAATCGTGACACGTGACCACCTTTGGCTTGTGCAGCGAAGTGCTCTTTAGTGGTGCCTTTAGAGGGCCACTACAACCAGTGCAAGTGGTTTTGTTATGCATGGCCTAATCAAGGTTGCTTCCGTATTAATTAACTTGTTACATTTCATGCCTACTATTGTTAGTAGGCTATTGTTACTGATTATTCCTTGTTGTTATCGCTATTGTCATGGTTTATCTCTTGTTTGTGTCATTGTTATCGCTTTAACCACACATTATTCATTTTTGCATATATTTATTAGCTTGTTGTTATTGCAGTTTATTGTTATATTTATTAATTTTTATTGCTTTCTGTTACACCGTTGTTTGTTATTACTTCTAGCTTATTGTTACGTTTAACTAGTCGTCATTTATTAGTCGTTAAGTCAGCATCTTGTCTTAATCTTTGCCATTGTACTCTTCACGTTGTTGTCTCCATTATTTAGAAAATATTTTGTTTTGTTTTGCAATTGTACAATTTAATATTTCTTGTATATCTCTTGTACACCGTCTCAACATTGTGCTACTTTGCTTACTATATTGTATAATGTCCTGATTTAACTATACTGATTGTAAATTGGCTAAGCCGTTGGAAGACAAACAAAAAAAAAAAAAATCCATTCAAAACATAGAGTTATCTACCAGAGACAACAGAAGAGATCAACATTGAACTTTAAAGTCAGCTAGCTTTTCACAACCAGCTAGTGTACATGTAAATAGTACATGTTAAACAGATGTTGAAAATATTATAAATCAAATCTCTAATTTCTTTTCTAGAATAACATTACTCAAACTAATATTAAAATTAAATAAAACATAGACCCTATAGTTTGCGCTATACAACCGTTGCTCCAACCAGAGATGATACAAACCTGCGATGATTGGTAGTTTAACATGGAGAAGGGATGCAATAAAGCCATTAATGGAGGTGTGGGAGAGCAGGATTGCCACTCCCAGCAGCAATTAGCCCGGCAACTATAATACAATTACAGGGGTACCACCGGCGTGGCTCAAAATTGCTCTGCATGCTCACTTTAATCGGTCCTGTGATTGTTTATGATCGAAATCCGATTCTTACGAAAGGGGATACTTTCGAGTTACAGAAGTTTCTATCCAAGGCTGATTAATGAAAATATTTATACTGAACCATGATTATATCCACGAAACATAATAATGGCTGTGCACCAAATTTCTTTCCAGTGTTCCAAATACACTTTAGAATTACTATCTATTGTTGATACACCTTATGTTTATAAATGGTAGTATGGCTGATTATCCTGCCATTTCTTTGCATACATAAAAACCGTTCGGATAGTAAAAAAATAACAACCCTCTTTTTCTGTTCTTTATTCTTTATTTAAACGGCAGCTGCAAATTCAATACAAAATTTAATATACATGAAATAATTTACAAAAAGTGAGAAAAATACCAATGAAAATTGTAAAATAATAGCAATACTCATGTAATATACAATGACATTACAAAATACAAAGCAAGCCTTCGCAACACCTACAAAACAATAACAAGCGATAGATATTAATAAATTAACAACAAATCGAAACAAAGGCATAGCTTTTCAGTAACTATGAAGACGATAACACGTATAACAACAAATAATGACGATTAAAGAAAACAACATTAACAGTTAATAATGGGGAAATTAGTATCAGAGACGATTATGAATGATTACGCGGCGCGTGAATGTGAATGTGCGTGAGTGATAGTATTTAATGAAAGAGAGTCAGCAGATGATTCCTGCAGAGGCCACTTTTCATATGGAAGAGATCCAAGTCCTTGAAGATAAATAAATGAAAAATTAATTAAAAAGGTGGAGTAAGAGCTATTAGGGGTAGCCCACTCTACCATTCAACTTCGTGTATAGGAATATAGATATAGGACTCCTTGCAGAGGATGTTAAGCAGAGGACTATTCCTGGTGTAGTTCGTCGAAACGACTGTTCTTGCAGAGATTGATTGATCGTGTTCCGGCAGTCCCTCCGAATGCGATCATCTGCAGAATATCACAATAGCACAACACTGCCATTCATGAACACATGTCAACTGAAGTAAAAATAACAATAATAGCAAGTTATTACTTTATAAGTAGCTATTTATTTTATTTTGCATGCACACATAAAAATATATTACATAAAATTGGAAAGATAGCTTTTAAAGCCAAGCCTTAGGACTAAAATAAAATTATGGTTAACATTCAAAATATCAATTTTATTCACCTCTAATAATTGTCATATTTATTCCGTTCATTTCTATAGTATTTAATATATAATATTAACCGTCACTTTGTTTTAGTTATTCTACTAAGGAATTCTTAGTACAGAATAAATATTAAATATACTTAAGTTTTAAATTTCTATAGTAACAAAAAACGTAGAAGCTTGTTTTAATATGATCTCGCTTCTTATTAAATACCCACGCATATCCGTATGTTACTAAGCAGGTCACATATTCGCTAATAGAGAGATTATTGGTCAATACGTGATCTGCCTGAAGTAGGTCAGGTAGACAGCGCTCGTCATGCCAGACGCCGTATCTCACGGTCCTGTTGTACCCATCACTCCGCCCCAGCACCGTCAACAAACCGATCGACTTGTTTGGCACAGACTCGTCCATGTGTTACTGCCAATATCAGCGATACACAACTGCGTCTTTGGCACGATAACGCCGCACACCACCTTTGTTTTGGCTTCTGGTGATTTTTACCTCCATCGCATACATACATTTATTTCCACGTGTACAACGGTTGTAGCTGTTTTATTTGTGTAACATTTGTAGTACATGGTTAATAAGCGAAACTATGATGACGACATACAGAAATTCAATATGGATAATATGTAAAAGTGATTTTTTTCATTAAGAGGAAACACTAAACATGGCGACACTACGGTAATCAATAGAAGCTACTATAGTTGTTGGAGCTATTTTTACCTCCATATTATTTTAATTATTACTACAGTAGGGTTTGTTTTGTTTTTCTTAATTTGAGTTTTAAGTGGTTCCATTAAGTATTTGTTGCCCTTAAAACACTCGTTTCGTACATCAGGAGCACAGAAGTAATTTAAATAAATTTCTAAAAAAAATATACGCGTTTTTTATACTGTACTACTACTTGTACATTGTGGACACAGGTTCTTTTAAACCCATCTGAAGCATTCCTGTACAATTGGTAGCCTACAGGTCTTCACTCCATTGCCTAATTCAGAATAACTGACTCACTTGTTCACTCGTTCATGTCAGTCATGTTGGAGAGCAAAATAGCTAACTAGTCACCACTTAATATGGGAACTGTCATGCTGATGTCAATTTCATTATGATTTTCCTTAAATTAAAAGTAGAGGCCGATCTCCTTTCAGATTTATCTGCCCGCCCTTACTGGCCTGTGTAAAGATCTCACCAAACAGAACAAGGAGGAGAATCGGTACAAGGTCGATAGTACTGATAAAAAGTGCAACGATCACAAGCAGGATTCGAACCTGCGCTGTCTCTAATTCAGATTCGAAGAATGACACCCTAGACCGCTCAGAAAACGCAGACGGTGTTTATAAAAAGCTACACAAACACAGGTGTTCCTACTTATGACCACATTTTTAAATATTTAAAAAATCTTATATTAAAAAAAATACATAATGATAGACATGTGTCTACATATTTTAGTAATCATTTACGAAACGTTACTGTTATTATAGACGCACTTTAAACTGTGCTAATGATCTTCAATACTTAATCCGGTTTGAAGGTCCTCTTTCTATAATTTAAATACATTGTCGTTTGTATATTTTCTTGTAGTGTCTCATAAAATAGATTACAGGATATATGAAATATATGCCTGAGTTGTATAGACGGTATCTAAACATGTTTCAACCGTTTAACGAGGTCCTAAATTATCATCTAAATTTGTGCTGTCCTACGAAAACAATCAAAGTTTGTCAAAAAAAGGCAAACAGCAATTGGATCACAAAAGGTATATTGGTGTCGAGAGAGAAATTAAAATTTTTCTCCGAAATCAATAAAAACACTTCGAACGCTGAATTCAAACTCTTTTTCAATCGATACAAAAAACATATAAGAAAGTGATCCAAGCAGCGAAAGCTAAGGATGTCTCAAAATCAATTATATCTTCAAAAAATGTTTCAAAAACAAATTGGGGCATCATCAAAAATAACAAAAGTCAGGGTGATAAAATCAAACTTAAAATTGCAGATGAACTTGTATGTGAGGCTGGGGAGGTGGCGAACGAGTTTAACAGATTTTTCGCGTCTGTGGCTTGCGAGCTAAACCCCCGGCCATTGCAGCCTCAAGTGAATCTTAGGCGAATACATAGTCCAGTAACGTCACTGGCACTGGTACCGGTTTTAGAAGAAGAGCTTGATCGAATCTTTAGACAGCTACCGTCCAAAAAATCGAACGATATTGAATTAACGTCTATGTGGCTCATAAAGAAATGTTACAAACATATTCTGAGCCCACTAACACATTTAATTAATTTGTCTTTTGAACAAGGAGTATTTCCCTCACTCCTACAATCCGCGAAAGTAAGTCCAATTTATAAAAAGGGCGATCCCTGTTCCACAAATAATTATCGGCCTGTCTTCATTTTGCCAGTTTTGAGCAAAATTTTTGAAAAATCTTTTTTTATCAGAATGCTGAAGTTTTTAAATCAAAACAACCAATTCTCTGAATACCAATTCGGATTCAGAAAAGGAAAATCAACTACCGACGCTGTGGCGAATCTAGTTGAAATGGTTGTTGAGGGTATAGAAAATCGAAATGCCACCTTAGGTGTCTTTCTCGACCTATCTAAGGCATTCGATTGTGTTGACCACGAACATCTGCTCGACATTTTGGAAACACACGGCATCCGAGGCGTGCCACACTTGTGGCTTAGATCATTTCTAAGCAACAGAACTCAAGTTGTCCAAATCTCAAATCAACTTTCAAACAAAATCCGACTGGACTATGGGGTTCCTCAGGGATCTATTCTTAGCCCAATTCTGTTTCTGCTATATGTCAATGACATTGAGTCATCACTAATGCACGGAAAGGCCGTGCAGTATGCTGATGACACGATTCTCTTTTTCAGTGAAAAATCAACATCTCTCTTGGAAGAACGCTCTTTTGCTGACGTCAACAATTGCGTTCAACACTTCAACAGCCTCAATCTCCAAACAAACACAACGAAGACCAATGTCATCAACTTTGCTCTTCGGCCTGTGGATTCTCGGTGTGGTCCTGCCACTATGTTGGCAGACTCCATACTAGAAGAGGTCTATAGTTCGAGATTCCTTGGAATACACCTTGATCGAGGGTTGACATGGAATAATCAAATTGATCACGTTTGCGCCAAAATATCCTCAGGAAATTTTGTTTTGAGGAATCTAGCCAAATATTGCCCCACTCAGGTACTGATGACGGCGTATTATGGCTTGATTTACCCCCACCTTACCTACGGAGTGGCATTGTGGGGTGATTGTGCAAACAATCAGTTGATGAGGGTCTTCAGATTGCAAAAGCAAGCGATTCGAATAATCGCACATTTGAAATTCAGAGAGTCATGCAGAGAATCTTTCAAAAGTTTGCAGCTGTTGACCCTGCCGAGTCTCTACATTTTCGAAACAACACAGTATTGTATGTCAAAATGCGTCAAGACAAGTGGCCAAGACATACATTCATATGAGACCAGAGCCAGGAGAAACTACCGAATTGGCCAACACAGAACGGTGATTTATGAACGCCTGCCATCACAAGCAGGAGTTCATTTCATCAACAAGCTGCCACACCGAATAAAAAATGCCCCAACGCCCAAGGCGTTCAAAATTCGTCTAAAACGCTTTTTAGCGACACAGGCATTTTATAATGTCGACGAGTATTTGGCAAAAAACTGGGAGACCAGCCAATAGGTATGTCGCCCCGTCGCTGGTGGTGGGATGATTGGCGAATAAAAGGAAATGAATGAAGGTGAAATTGTATGTTTGATTGAGGATTTTGATGTAGAACGGATGGAAAAATTTTAGTTACAATAACGTCATTTGACGCATGCTATACATGTTAACCATGTCTTGGCAAATAAAGAAATTTGATTTGATTTGATGTTTATTATATTTATTTTGTGAATATAGTATTTAAATCGAGACGCTAAACATTAAATTTTGTTTTCAATGTCAATTTTTTCTGGAGTTTCAAGATTGTTTTCCTATTTAATCAGTTATGAAATTTTATAACTTAAATATTTTTCTTAAAGTTATTTCATACAAGTTTACATAAAACAAAACTTATACTTAGTCGTAACATATTTCAAGTATGAAAAAATGTTTCATTACCCAAGAAACTTGTAAATAATCTTCACAGTAACAAATTAAAAACCACTCCAAAGTTTAAATTATTAAATTCTATGTTCCCTTCTATGTTTACTTGTCGTCCCTCATGTATCTACAGAATATATTTACATAGTTTGTTTATTGTAACCGTTTTTGTCAAATTTATGTTTCTAAAAGTATATAAATTCTTAACGATAAACTTTTTTTAAATACTCTTTGAAAATTTTCTACATGTTTCTCTAAGAATATGTTATGATTTCAAATTAAACGTGACTGAAACCAATTCAGTAATTAATGTATGGCTTATATATTTGGGTGAAAATTTATGTTTAGTTACATGTAGTACTTACATTTTTGCTTAGAGGAATATTAGTACTTTTTTTATTAATTCTGAGTATATTTATTACATTGAGAAACATCTAAAACTTTGTAAGATAAATCACATCAAAGTAATACCATAGATACATTTCGCACTATACCAATAAAAATTACCAACAGTTAAGGACCAAAGACCGATCCCTGGGGTAGACTGATATTTCCTTCCAACACTCCGCTCCTTTCGTACATTACCACAGTGTTTATTTTACACAATTATATACAGCTTTATAACAGGTAAAATTCCTCTCACGCCCTTTAACACTCAAGTCAAGTTTACTACTCAGGTTAGCTCTACTCAAGTAAGTGTGAAGTGGTGAAGGAAGTCAGTTTAAGAGACACCCCGTCACGCCAGCCGTGCCTTGTGGTCCGGGCTACTCTAGGTCAGTTCTCTCAAACACTTATAACACTGAAGTATTAATAACCGACTCGTTGTATTTGTGTTTGGTTTAGATACAACCAGTGCTCTCCTTAAGTAAATGTGAAGTGGTGAAGGAAGTAGCGGTCAGTTTAAGAGACACCCCGTCACGCCAGCCGTGCCTTGTGGTCCGGGCTACTCTAGGTCAGTTCTCTCAAACACTTATAACACTGAAGTATTAATAACCGACTCGTTGTATTTGTGTTTGGTTTATATACAACCAGTGCTCTCCTCAAATAAGTGTGAGGTAGTGAAGGAAGTAGCGGTCAGTTTAAGAGACACCCCGCTACGCCAGCCGTGCCTTGCGGTCCGGGCTACTCTAGGTCAGTTCTCTCAGACACTTATAGCACTGACGCATTAATAACCGACTCGTTGTATTTGTGTTTGGTTTAGATACAACCAGTGCTCTCCTTAAGTAAATGTGAAGTGGTGAAGGAAGTAGCGGTCAGTTTAAGAGACACCCCGTAACGCCAGCCGTGCCTTGTGGTTCGGGCTACTCTAGGTCAGTTCTCTGACAGTTATAGCACTGACGTATTAATAACCGACTCGTTGTATTTGTGTTTGGTTTAGATACAACCAGTGCTCTCCTTAAGTAAATGTGAAGTGGTGAAGGAAGTAGCGGTCAGTTTAAGAGACACCTCGTCACGCCAGCCGTGCCTTGCGGTTCGGGCTACTCTAGGTCAGTTCTCTCAGACACTTATAGCACTGACGCATTAATAACCGACTCGTTGTATTTGTGTTTGGTTTAGATACAACCAGTGCTCTCCTTAAGTAAATGTGAAGTGGTGAAGGAAGTAGCGGTCAGTTTAAGAGACACCCCGCTACGCCAGCCGTGCCTTGCGGTCCGGGCTACTCTAGGTCAGTTCTCTCAGACACTTATAGCACTGACGTATTAATCACCGGCTCCTTGTATTTGTGTTTGGTTTAGGTATAACCAGTGCTCTTCTCGTTTGTATGTTTAGCGCCCAAGAATGATTACTCAATTTTACAGTTAACTGGTGTTGTAACTCTTTCGTGACTTTACGATTTATTCTTACATTAGTTTTTTAATATTTTTTACGATTTGCATAAGTATCAAAAAATTATATTGGTTCCTAAATCATTGGTCCAAATCGTCTATTAATTGATCATTACATCCTTAATGTAAATCTCTTAATTAAAAAACAAAATTAAACTAACGTAAACATTCGGTTACCTACAGCGAAATAGTAGCAATAGAGGCAAACATTGTTCTTTTAAAGTATATTTTTAATTAATTATTTGTCAGCGTATAAAACGTGGTTACGTTTTTTGCAACGTAATTTACTTCCTCGTATTTCCGTTTGTTATCATACGTTTTATTACGTATTTATTATCATATTTATAAAATACATATGACAATTTACATAGTATAAAATACGTAGAAGGAATTCACAAAATTATGACATACCTCATCGGATTGAATATTTCAATTCGTGATACGAAATAGTAACTTTGACAACTTAAACCCTACGAAACAGTTAAAGGCGTTTTGGTGAAAACAATTAATTGATCAAGGGTGATTCGAGGTGCCAACCAACATTAAAATAAATATTTATCTGACACAAATGTATCCTATTCCTTACATCGTTCTACAACACATTTATCCAATGATTTATCCACTTGTTCAGCTCAAACTAAAAATATTTTCCAACTGGCCTTTCTCCTGCCAGTTTTGAAACGTTATTGAATATATAGCTAAACCACCTTCCTCAGTAAAGTACAGTTTCGTTTCGGCAGAATTGAATCGCTAAAAATAAATCAGCTTACTTGCAACAATATTTTACCAAGAACTCTGAATACATTGATTCACCAGTAGTTCCGTTTCATCAAATTCAAGGTGGTATTTGAATACTGAGCTTTTGTATTGAATTATTCGGAAAACACAGTCTTTGCTTCCAACCCTTTTTATTTAATTGGCCTAATATATTCTGCTAGTATCAAAATTATGTCCACTAGTATTGTGCACGCTTATAGCTGAATCCCGCTTTAATATTTCTCCGCAACCAATGTCGCAAAGTGAATTATTTGAAAACAGGTTTCCTTTTAAAGCTTTATAGGGATCAAAGACTAGGAGATTAAAATTAGAATTTCTAGAGCGCCCGCACTCACGCACACGATACACGCGTAGGCCACTGTTGCAATGGTATTGACCTTTAGTAGATTCACAAACTCGTGCCTTTTCAGGATTTGTACAAGGGATGCATTTTTCCTTTTTAGGGTACCCAATAATTTAATGATATTTTACATACTATTTAAAACCTCACTGTGGCTCTTCAATGATTTATCTTGAGTACTTTCAATCAATATCTGACTTGCTCTAATTTTAAGCACTGGTATTTTTAAAGGATTTGGTTTAAAATACTTCTAATTTACTTTAATAGTGTTATTCAACTAACGATTTTCAAGATTAAATTGCAACATCAATACCTTGAGCTGTATTAAACCCTACTGTACTACCCTGTTTGGAAGACATTCGAACTAAAAACTACTGAAGAATAAGTAGTATATAAACAGTTTCCAAAATTTTCTTTTCTATCAGATCTTATATCATGTTTTATTTTTATTTTTCAAGAGGATAAGAAGCACTGTTATCTTGTTTTACTCTGTTTATGGGTTAGCGGACGAAATGCTGTTGAATAAAGACGGAGGAAAAACTATTGTATAACTTAATAATAAATGGTGTTTAAAACATTGATAGAATAAACATTGATTCACTTTAGGTACTAAGCTATATCATTTATTAATTGAAAAATAGCTTTTCTATCACAATGGGCTGATTGTTAGAGAAGTCTCTAACTTGAGGAGGTGGAAAAATTCCATGTCTGTGTTGTCTATCTGTCAGCCCAATATTGACAAAGAACTGACATTAATTACAGCTTTAAACTTTAATTTTATACAATTTGCATCGTGTTTGGTGATGGTGCATGTCACCCATGATGTGTGGCTGACGTTAGCTAAAACTTTACATTGGTCTTTTGGGTGACAATGATGACAAAAAGAAAATCACATACAAAAAACACCTAATAGCCACTAAAGTTTTAATAACATTTTTAACATTAAATAAAATAAACCCTGAAATATCCGACAAGAGAAATGAAACACTTGTATTTTGCAATATATTATCCTTCACATATACAAATTTTCACGTGCCGCACTGGAGTCACGTGACTCTCCGGAATTGAAATTGAAGGCTCGAACGGATATGAGCTGTATGACGTCACAATCCGCGTTGATGTGGAGCAATCACGTTCACCAATGAAGTTGTCGGCACCGCTGCGTTCTCATGTAATCGGAGCCCAGGTTTACCAGGAGTGGGGCTTTGTTACCAATCAAGTATTCATACAGCCGGGTCTACCGTACAAGTCCGCGGCCACAAAACACGTGATGTGGAGAAATCACGTTCACCAATGTAGTTTTGGGCACGGCGGTGTTCTTATGTACTCGGAACACAGGTTTACCAGAGGTGGAGCTTTTCCCACTGAATGGGTACATCTCCAGATGAGCTGAATGAATGTATCTTCAATCAACAGTTTGGGGTTATCTTCAGGCGAGCTGAAGGGCTCATTCTTAGGTGAGATATTTGGGCTCATCTTCAGGCGAGCTGAATGGGGGCATCATCAAGTGAGGTAGATGGGCTTATCTTCAGGTGAGCTCAATGGGCTCATCTTCAGGCGAGCTTAATAGGCTCAACTTCAGGCGAGCTAAATGGACTGATTTTCAGGTGAGCACAATGGGCTCATCTTCAGGATCTTCAGGTGAGCTAAATGGCCTCATCTTCAGGTGAGCTCAATGGCCTCATCTTCAGGCGAGCTAAATGGGCTCATCTTCAGGCGAGCTCAATGGGCTCATCTTCAGGCGAGCTCAATGGCCTCAACTTCAGGCGAGCTAAATGGACTCATCTTCAGGTGAGCTCAATGGGCTCATCTTCAGGCGAGCTAAATGGGTTCAACTTCAGGCGAGCTAAATGGGCTCATCTTCAGGCGAGCTAAATGGGCTCATCTTCAGGCGAGTAAATGAACTTACCTTCAAGTTAGCTCAATGGGCTCATTTTCAGGCGAGCTTCATGGGCTCAACTTCAGGTGAGCTCACTGGGCTCATCTTCAGGCGAGCTACATGGGCTCATATTTAGGTGAGCTCAATGGGCTCATCTTCAGGTTAGGTAAATTGGCTCATCTTTACATGAGCTAAGTGGGCTCATCTTGAGGCAAGCTGAATGGGCTCTTCTTCAGTCAATTGAATGGGATCATCATCAATCGAGCTGTGTGGGGTGGAACTAAATTGTGATTGACTGAAGCTCAACCAATAAACATCAGTACGCGTTACCAATTATTTTAATTTGGCTTCTTGATCACAGTATTTTAGCTTTATAACAGTTGTATTATACATTACTTGATTCCTTTCTTTATTACAACTTCTCCTTTATTATCATTCATAGATAGTATGAATCTTTGTAACTTATTTTATTATGCAAATGTTTTCACAACTTCGTTGTGCTTTGTTTTAACTTTATTCTTCTATTTTGGATTTTCCTTATCCTGAAAACTCGTATGCTTAATGTGTTTACTTATTCGTTTAAGTATTAAGCATTTTGTTACTATACGTATATATAATTTTGTACATTCCAAGCGTGTCTTAAAGACCGTGTGCACAGGTGGATATGTACTATTAATAGACAATTATTAGTTTTCCAACAGATAAGATTACATTTTTATCCAAAATTAAATTCCTACCCTTTGAGAGAATTTCGATAGAACATCAAACTGTTTAGGGAAAAATCATTATAATTCAGTTAATACTGATAGCATTGTTTTAAAACATCTAACTAATCCATAGAAAATTAATTTTTTTACAATTATGTGTTTATATTTTAAACCGATTTTTCTTTGCCCATTTTTATCAAAATTGCCTAAAAGAATATCTACACTAAACATTAAAAGTCAATTTATTTTTATATAGAAACACTTTTTAATACTGTTTACAAGGGTAACAATAACATTCATACTAATTAATAAACACTACTTATCTATACCACTGACTTACTGTAAGTAATTAGAGACATATAGCACTTCTAAATTCAAAAACTGTAAAGCATTATTTTATGTTACTTCACTGTATTTGTGATGTTAATCTTTTAAAAGCAACAATATCCTGTATTAGAGTATTAGGTAGCTTAATAAGAACATTTAGAGTTATTTTAAAATACCATACTTATTTTTATAGTTTTTATGTAATTAATTTCACTTATGTATATTTGAATTGGTATTTACAATAAAATTCTATTTACATGTTAGGTGTGTTATAGTAAAAAAAAATAGCTTATCATCTGTTAAAACTTAATGTAGATTGACAAATGTTTCTATCACACTCATAACACAATTTGACCAGTTAAGGTCAAACTTTGTTATTTTTCACGTGACTGTCAGTATTCATCATCGATGTCAATAGACTGTGGGAGGGACATCAGTCAAGTGTCAGCCACAAACGATTAGCCTCTGCTCATGCACTGTATATCCAGATGCATAAATTGATGGTGCTGTGTAGTAATGGCCAGTTGATTCATAGCAGTGACTCATACAATGGTGTTTGATTACCTCAAAGGCATCCAAAGTGGACTACTAACCTAATTTCTAATTCAAAATTATTAATGCCAATAATGACAGACTTAGGATTTCTACAAGTACATGTTTTACTACTAAACACAGTTGTATGAAGTTCAGACTGAAACTTCATTTAAGTCTCAAGCTCATTTTATACTGTATTTAGTATACTGAAATGTTTTATAAAATGCAAGTTTTACTCACGCGTGGTTCATAATATTTTACCTACCTAATGATTTATAAACAGTGAAAGTGCAATACAATAGTTGAAGATGGAACTTGTTGTATGGCGAAGATAGCCTTGCTATCGAAAGACATCACAAAAATAAAAGTATTAAGTATTAGTTGGTGTTTTCTTAGCGATTAATTCCATACAATTATTTCTGTTCAGGTACTTATTTTTTGAATTTTACTATTTAGGTGTTACTGCAAGTAAAAGAATTGGTTGGTTCTTTAAAGTTCGTTGCTGTGGAACAGGAATAACAGCAGACCGAGTATCGTCCCCTGAGGGACCCCTCTCACTTGTTTTCTTGAAGCCAGAAGAAGCCTTACCATCAACAGCCGACATCTAATTTAGCACGCTAAGAAGTGAGGTTGCATAATTTGCGTCACCTATCGAAGATAAGATCAAAACATGACTGTCAGGTAAAAAGTAGAGGATTTAAACATGGCGTGATACTGAATCAACAAATTGTGATAGAACTTAAAAATTATACAATTTAAAAAATGTTCATGTACATATTGCTATTTTATACAAGATTTTGTATAAAAACATTTTAGTGGAATTCTTAAAATGCTCACTATTGGTATAGTCTTTATCATGGTTTTTTAAATTGGTCATTGGTACCACGGGATTATTTCCAATTATTTATATTGTGAAATACTTAGATAAACAAATGTACACATACGAATGGCCGCTTTCTTGAAACGTTAAAAGACTGGATATTTAACTCATCCAACATATGTGCATTATTGCCTCTATATCCGATTTAGTCAGGTTCTATCAAAACCTCCAGCAGTACTGTAATGTGTTCCCAACCATTACCGAAATGTTTTATAGGACTCAAAACTATGTACAGCCACTGCTTGAAAATTCTAAGATATAATATTAACTAACCTAGGAATTCTTAAATACTTTTAT
This sequence comes from Homalodisca vitripennis, assembly GCF_021130785.1. NCBI lineage: Eukaryota > Metazoa > Arthropoda > Insecta > Hemiptera > Cicadellidae > Homalodisca > Homalodisca vitripennis. The sequence goes on from NC_060214.1 coordinate 96,469,616, forward strand.
TCATTGCTCTACGATGCATTATAAATGAGATACAATCGATCCTGTTTAAAAAAAAACTGTATGGCAGCCATCTTGAAATACTTAGTGATATCGAAAGATGTATAAGAATAACAATTATTACTTAATATTTATGCAAAAACATACGATTTTATGCCTATATTGAAAAACAGGGTTTAAATTCTCGCATAAACATAAATGGCCGACATCTTGGTACGTTTATTTGTTAGGCTGGCTAACAGACTCGTTCAAGCTTTGAAAAAATATTGGTCTCTACCAAGATTAATCTGAAGGTAAACATTACGGAAACTGTAGTGTACAAAATATTATCACCAAATTTTGATTAGTAATAATTACAAGGTAGGAGTACGTCCCTTACGTGTCGCGTAACAGGACTTCGCTTAGGTTCAATGCAAAATTTCAGAAAGTTGAAATCTTTCTCGATATATCTTGTCATATTATATAATATTATACATACGTATTTTTGTTTTGTACATTTTGTATTGTATTGTATTGTACATTCATATTGCGTTTCATATCAGTTTTTAAATAATCAAAGTATACACGTGAAGTCACTATACAATGATTTTGGGTGTGTTGTGATAGTAAGGTTACATATATTTTGGGTGTACAATTAAGTTTTACGAAATTATTTATTCGCTATTTTTTCGGTTAGCAATAAGACCAATTTAAAAATATTCGCTTACGCTGTCAAAAATCTCAAGGAGTGACAACTGTACTATGTACTATGAAACAACTTAGTGTAATCGAACTCCTATATAAATCATCTTCATGTATTATTTAAATCTATAGCTCAGTTTTTACCATGCATTATACACAGATAAGTCGCCATACTTATAGACAGACACGGAAAGAATGCAGTATGACTGATAAATTGGGAGTATTCATCTTGAAACCTAAAAACTGTGTCTTCATCTCGAGAGCTAATAACGTAGTATTCATCTCAAAAGCTAATAACAACTGTGTTCATCTCGAAAGCTAATAACTGAGTGTTCATCTCGAAAGCTAATAACTGAGTGTTCATCTCGAAAGCTAATAACTGAGTGTTCATCTCGAAAGCTAATAACTAAGTATCCGTCTCCAAAGGTAATAACTGAGTGTTCATCTCCAAAGCTAATAACGTAGTATTCATCTCGAAAGCTAATAACTGAGTGTTCATCTTCAAAGCTAATAACTGAGTGTTCATCTCGAAAGTTAATAACGTAGTATTTATCTCAAAAGCTAATAACTGAGTATTCATCTCGAAAGCCAATAACTGAGTATTCGTCTCGAAAGCTAATAACTGAGTGTTCATCTCAAAAGCTAATAACAACTGTGTTCATCTCGAAAGCTAATAACGTAGTAATCATCTCGAAAGCTAATAACGTAGTATTCATCTCGTAAGCTAATAACTGAGTGTTCATCTCAAAAGCTACTAACTGACTGTTCATTTTTAAAGCTACTAACGAGTTCCCAGTGAGCTCAGATATATTTTACATATATACTTTAGTGTGCACCATTAATGATAAGTTTAAATCTTAGAAATTTGATTTATTATTTACCTCGGTCTTTAGAAAATCTACTAAATATACATAGAGTTATTTTAAGCACACGATTAATCTAAAGCAACTTCCTCTTAATAATCATTGACAGGGAGTCATCAAACAAACTTGCTTTTCACGAATTAATATCTCGCTATGATATTATTTGATTATGCGACATGTAATGCAATAACCTGCGTTGTAACGTATGTCAATGGTTAGATCGACCCTTCTGTAGTAGTTTGTGTGCCTTAAGCGTATACTAATAATTACGTTTTCTTTTTCAGTATGCAATAGTCGTTGAGAAAAATGTTCTACGAGCTAATACATTTTTTATATATTTTTTTATAATTGCGTATTTCTAATTCAAGCATTCTTAAACATTGCTTCTGTATAATAAATTACTTCCACTGAATTTTGTAAATATATCAATTTTTTAAACATCAATTTAGACAGAATTATGTATATTAGAAGACTTCATTGAAAAATCGTAAGGTACTAGAAATGAAGCTTTTAGTAGGAATAATGTTAATATGCATGATTTAAAGTATAAATATGTAGACTGTAGTATCCCACAGACTCAATACTGTTTCAGTAAATTAAAGGTAAAGCAAACATCATCTTGCTTGTTTTTAATTTACACCTTCCACTAACTTCGCCTGAAGCGAGCGTCTTTGTAAACGGCTAGAGAAGAAGATCACAGATAATTCGCAAGTTTCGATTATCTTCAACAATAATTGCTTCATGTGAGGTAATACCGTCAAATTGTGAAAGGACTACCTAGTCTAAATCATACCAGGGATATTGAAAATGTTCAATTAATTAAGTTAAATAATGAATTATATTAAAAACAAAGCAATTGTGTTTTGTAGAATCTAGGAGCATTGGAAAAAAGGGTTTATCGTACTATCAATTGTGTTTTGTTCATATTACTCTCGTACATCTAATTCTCAACGTAACTTATATGATCTGAATATTTTAAACAAACAATTAAAGTTCTACAAGTGTAAAAAGCCTAATTTAATTTTAGTGCACGAAATTGATGAACAAAAAGAACGGGCTTGGCAAGGGACTCGAACCCGGATCTCATAATTGCTGTGTGAACATGACAAAAAAGACCTCTTACGTTTTCTACGTCAATAGCTGTTATTAATAATGTATATTAGTTATTACTAATAAATGTTAATAATTATTATTTCGTATATGCGTTTTTATGTCAAACATGTGTTTACATAACCAAACTAATCTGTTCTGTATACCTAAAACTTGTCTAACAAATTTTAACATTCATAAAGTTTGATTAAGTAGAAAGATCCTAACTTAATATTTATAAGTTTTAATGTTAATATTTTTTAAATTTACAATAAAAAATTACTCATTCCGTTGGAAATCTAAATTAAGTTCGTTTTTTTAATATCGTTTGAAAATTGTTTGTTTCTAGTGTACCAATCAGTTAAGTAACAAGCAATACAATCATCAAAGGTGAAATTACATATCAAAGTATCAATAAAATAAATAAACCCGTTTTTCATTTGAAAAACGATAATAGGATACTCTGATTGTTCAAAGGCAATCAACGCGTCCACCAGCGCTGCTTGATCATGGCTTGTTCAAACATTTAAATGTTTAGTCTTATTTTCATGTTATTCGCTAAATTTAACAATAATAAAATAAAGTGAAGTTCAAGTGAAATTTTTCAAAAGATCTCATGAAATATAGATTAGTTTATTAATTATTTCTTAGATTTCATATTGCTTACTCAAAATGTGATTTTATAATTGTTAGACATTTTTTTTATTTTCTACAATCATTTCGTTGTGATATTTTTTTAGCCGTATTTTTAATTTTTTCAACCGTATTGATTCTTTTCTTTTTAATAAGTTTATATTTTTATATTTATTATTTAATTTTGTGTAATAACCTAAAATTGTTTAATTATAGTTTTTTCAATGCTAAAAATCCTCAAAATAGTGTTTATTCGTTCACAATTATGTTTAAAACTAATTTAACATACTATATTAACCAATATAACTTAAGGAGGGTTTTAACAATCAATTATATAATAACAATATTCAGATGAAACAAAATTCGTAGAAAGATTCTAAACGGATTTGCTTAATATTGGTGTCCGGAAGATTTTCGAAATAAGAATATGTGTGTTTTCATTTCAGAGAACCTAGTGTCCATGTAAAATTTCAGTACAATCGCTTGAATTTTTGACACGTAAAAGCAAAGCAATCAAACAAAGGCACTTTTAAATTAATAATAAACTAATATGAGTTTTTAAATTGACGTTTTACTAGTCATATTTACATCTTCCTTTCAAGCAAGCATACCATATTTTATATACGTAATAAAAACCCACATCCTCTTCATTAGTCGTTCCCACGGGCCTGATTTCTTGGCCTGATTTCAATGGCCCAAATTATTTCTTTAATACTTGAAACTTCTTAAATTAAAAAAATAAATTTTCCATTTACTTAATGACAATATATGAAAGAGTTGTGGCTATGAAATTAAAACGAATTATAAAACATCAATCCTGCTGAATGCCAACTCGCTAATGTGGTTTAATAAATGTGAATTAATCAGTAGCCCAATATCAAATAGCAACCAAGGGATATTATTAATTGTCTAGTGGGTTGAAAACTACAGGAATCGCATAGGTTACATGGGTGGGACACTGAAATAAAGTTTTCAAATACCAAATTCCTTCATATCACCTTTTTACGTTGAACTACGATAGCTCAAGTGTTATGAACTATGAAAATGTTATTTGTGAACTGGAGATCTTAACAATATTCCAACGTCGTACTTTCGTCACGTAAGTACTCGTAAGTCGTACTTACATGGAGTGTTCTACGACTTCAAGCTATCCTCAAAAACCAAAATTTGACCTCTAATGATCTGCATTAAATAGCTACTTCACTAATCACAATATTAATAAAAGTAATATCACTTTACAGAATCATTCTCAAACAACAATGGGTATAGGTCAAATAAAGTAAAATTATGCTAACCGAAAATCGTAAATAACTACCTCAAAACGGTAAAAATGATTGCAATAATTTGATTGAAAATGAAAAGTGCAATACTATTGTATTTATTTTTATAAAAAAACGTACAATAACAATAAATAATAAATAAATAACTCACCTTCATTAGACCTCATTCACTGCAACTCGTAATTGGCGACTCGTAATCAGCAACTCGTAATTAACAACTCGTAATAAGCATTTTGTAATTAGCAACTCGTTAAAACAAAGAGACGTGCGATTATTGTCTGTTTTATTAACGGTCCGTCATTACCGCGGCAGATGTTAAGCCATATCTTGTCTTCTTGAAAAGAGTCGATTAGGCTGACTGCCGGTTAATCCTAGGTCGGTTAATCCAAGGCCGGTTAATTCGATGGTTGATTCAAGATTGGTTGATCCTAGGTCGGTTAATCAGAGGCCGGTTAATCCGAGGACGGTTAATGCGAGGACGGTTAATCCAAGAGCTGTTGATCCGAGGCCAGTTAATCTGAGGACGGTTTATCTGAGGACGATTAATCCGAGAGCGGTTTATCCGAGGATAGTTAATCCGAGGCAGATAATCCGAGGATGGTTGATTCAAGGACGGTTGATCCGATACAGATTAATCTGATGTCGGTTATAAAAGAGCCTACTGCATTCGTATTAGTCAGAGTTAATTACTATTAGATACATTAACAACAACAGTTCTATATTTTCAATACACGTAATGAATGTTTTATTTAAAAAATTATAATGTTTGGATGAATATTATCGTAGTTCGTTTGTATCCAAAGCTGTAATACAAGGTGGATTCTACAACGATAAACGGAAGTAGTGCCAGCAGTGGTTTACAAACAGCAATATCAGACTATTGTTGACTAAAACACGTGAACAACTAAGTAATGTTCTATTCAGCAAGAGCTAAGATTTATAAAATTTATATGAGATTTATAACATGGTTTATAAGCCATATTCCATGTTTTTTTAAATAATTTTCAACCTGAAAAGATTTTGATTGGTCATTTGAAGATATTCTTATAACTGAAATCGTAAATACTGTAAAATTTGTATTATTGTTTCAAAACAACTGCACTTAACTTCAAACATAATACTACAATGTTAGTATGATAAGGAACACAGATACAGCCAATAATTTTTACAATATACTAAAGATTGATATACTAAAAATTGTAAACAGTATAAAAGAAACAATCCATATATAAGATAGAGACTTTCCAACATATGTACTTTAAATCTCTTACTAAGTTTTACATAGTTCATATTGATACGCCAAAATAGTGTTAAGTTCTCATTGATAGCTTCCGAAGTCACGTGTCCTGTTTCGTATTTTTTTGTATAAACCTTCCGCGATTCTAATTCCATTCATTCGTGCAAGTTAAAATAAAATTATGTTTTAGGAAGCAGGTTAACAAGCCTGAAATAATAATATATTATTCCATAAATGAATACCATGGTTTTATGAAGTAACTATGTATTAATAAATATAACTGATAGTCAAATATTATATTTGTTCCACAAAAGTAATATCGTAAACATCATTCAAATGTAACAATAACTAATTACTGAGACAATTATAGGATAGTAAAATCTGAAGTAACGCTGAACGGTTACTTCGGCTGTACATCTGATCATCTTATCGTATATCATCGAGGACGTATAAAGCGTACATATCGTGTACAAGATATATTGAGGTATCATTAAATTAACCTCTGCAGAACAATTACTTCTGCCATACAGCTAATCATGTTACTGCATATCGTTGAGGACGTAAAAACGTTAATATCGTGTACTAATTATATTAAGCTTTCGTTGTATTTGCCTCTGCAGAATAGTTCATTCTGCTCTACAGCTGATAATCTTATCGTATATCATCGTAAACGTACAAAGCGTTAATATCATGTACTACATATATTGAGGTATCGTTGTATTACCTTCTGCAGAACAGGCTTTTCTGCTCTGCAGCTGATCATCTTATCGTATATCATCGTAAACGTACAAAGCGTTAATATCATGTACTACATATATTGAGGTATCGTTGTATTACCTTCTGCAGAACAGGCTTTTCTGCTCTGCAGCTGATCATCTTATCGTATATCATCGGAAACGTACACGTCGTTAATATCGTGTATACAGATTATCAGGTATTGTTGAATAACGCTCTGGAGATTAAATGACGGTCTACACTGCTACTTCTAGTCTATAGCTGATCATTTATCGTATATAGTCGGAGACCTGATTAGTTTAAAGGTCGTGATAGTGAGGTATAGTGTTAAAACCTTCTCAGATTAAACGACGATGTACTGTCCTAGTTTCAGCTTATACATGATAACTTTTTGTGCATCATCAGTGAATATATAGATATTTATATTGTTTACTAGAGATATTTAGGTATCACTGCTTATTAATGTTTTCTGTTAGTTGTTGACTATAGGTCTACTAAATTAAATTAGTCTTCAAACATTTTTTTCATTTTCAAAATCGGGTTGCTGATGAAATTTGGTAACCACGTCACTCTAATGAAAGGAATAAGGCTACCACTCTCTGTAATCAGCGTTTCGCCACTGCTTCCAACCTCAATTACCCACATTCCAACTGTTTAGATAATGCGTATATAACGTCACTCAAATGGAAGGAACAAGGCTACCGCTCTCTGTAATCAGTGTTTCGCCACTGCTTCCAACCTCAATTACCCGCATTCTAACTGTTAGGTAATGCGTATATAACCACGTCACTCAAATGGAAGGAACAAGGCTACCATTCTCTGTAATCAGCGTTTCGCCACTGCTTCCAACCTCAATTACCCACATTCCAACTGTTTAGATAATGCGTATATAACGTCACTCAAATGGAAGGAACAAGGCTACCGCTCTCTGTAATCAGTGTTTCGCCACTGCTTCCAACCTCAATTACCCGCATTCTAACTGTTAGGTAATGCGTATATAACCACGTCACTCAAATGGAAGGAACAAGGCTACCATTCTCTGTAATCAGCGTTTCGCCACTGCTTCCAACCTCAATTACCCACATTCTAACTGTTTAGATAATGCGTATATAACCGCGTCACTCAAATGCAAGGAACAAGGCTACCGCTCTCTGTAATCAGTGTTTCGCCACTGCTTCCAACCTCAATTACCCGCATTCTAACTGTTAGGTAATGCGTATATAACCACGTCACTCAAATGGAAGGAACAAGGCTACCATTCTCTGTAATCAGCGTTTCGCCACTGCTTCCAACCTCAATTACCCACATTCTAACTGTTTAGATAATGCGTATATAACCGCGTCACTCAAATGCAAGGAACAAGGCTACCGCTCTCTGTAATCAGTGTTTCGCCACTGCTTCCAACCTCAATTACCCGCATTCTAACTGTTAGGTAATGCGTATATAACCACGTCACTCAAATGGAAGGAACAAGGCTACCATTCTCTGTAATCAGCGTTTCGCCACTGCTTCCAACCTCAATTACCCACATTCTAACTGTTTAGATAATGCGTATATAACCACGTCACTCAAATGGAAGGAATAAGGATACCACTCTCTGTAATCAGTGTTTCGCCACTGCTTCCAACCTCAATTACCCACGTTCTAACTGTTTAGATAGTGCGTATATAACCACGTCACTCAAATGGAAGGAACAAGGCTACCATTCTCTGTAATCAGTGTTTCGCCACTGTTGCCAACCTCAATTACCTACATTCTAACTGTTTATATAATGCGTATATAACCACGTCACTCAAATGGAAGGAACAAGGCTACCACTCTCTGTAATCAGTGTTTCGCCACTGTTGCCAACCTCAATTACCTACATTCTAACTGTTTATATAATGCGTATATAACCACGTCACTCAAATGGAAGGAACAAGGCTACCACTCTCTGTAATCAGTGTTTCGACACTGTTGCCAACCTCAATTACCCACATTCCAACTGTTTATATAATGCGTATATAACCACGTCACTCAAATGGAAGGAATAAGGCTACCACTCTCTGTAATCAGTGTTTCGCCACTGTTGCCAACCTCAATTACCTACATTCTAACTGTTTATATAATGCGTATATAACCACGTCACTCAAATGGAAGGAACAAGGCTACCACTCTCTGTAATCAGTGTTTCGCCACTGTTGCCAACCTCAATTACCTACATTCTAACTGTTTATATAATGCGTATATAACCACGTCACTCAAATGGAAGGAACAAGGCTACCACTCTCTGTAATCAGTGTTTCGACACTGCATCCAACCTCAATTACCCACATTCTAACTGTTTAGATAATGCGTATATAACCACGTCACTCAAATGGAAGGAACAAGGCTACCATTCTCTGTAATCAGTGTTTCGCCACTGTTGCCAACCTCAATTACCCACATTCTAACTAAGAATAGAATAAAGAATAAAGAATTTATTTCTCTTTTTACATCACAATAAATACAATATACATATAGTTGACAATTTTTTTATATATGTATAGTAGACAGTTTTACGTATTTATGTCTTGCAGGACTGACTTCAAAACTATAAGTTTATCTACAATATTTTAAATACAAAAACATGTCAAGCACAATGAAAAACTTTACAAGGTTTTTTAACTTAAACAAATTTACTCGTAAGAATACATAAAAGTAAATAATCTAAGTACAAGAATGAAACTAAAAAATATACTGAGATAACAAAAACATAAAGATAATTATCAACTACATCTTACTTTTTATATATAGAGAAATATAGGGCCTCCAAGGCTAGCCTGTTTGGAGGTTCCAGCATAAAAACAATAAATAAACAAATAGTTATCAGCGAACAAAAATCACACAAAAAATAAACCAAATTCTCGCTAAGGAAAAGAAATATATATTTACATAAAACTATTCAAAACAAGATATTTAAATCTGTATAACCTGATTTAAATTTGAATTTACATCTACTTAGAACTAATGTGTTTGTCAAAATGATTAAGAGGATAATAATGAAAATTTATATAAAAACCCAAAGTGATAATATTAAAAGCTAAACTTGAATATTGAGAACGATATCTATATTATCTATATCATGGAGCCACTTTTTTAGTTTTTTTAAAAATACAATTTTATTTGTTGAGTTTTTAATGTGGCTTGGCAGCCTGTTAAAAAACCAAGGTCCAATAAAAATAAAAGATTTGGTAAAGAATGTATTTTTCGGCTTTGGAACTTCAGCATTATCTGCTTTTCTAAGTTTACTTTTGTATTCATTAATTTGATGAACAGAAGTTATCATACTAAAATAACATTTTAAAATCTTAAAAACGAATAAATGTTTCAAAGGAAAAACTTTCAACTGTTTAAATAGTGGACGAGAGGGTTCAGTTATTTTTTTTTTTGAAGTTATTATTCTGACAAAATGTTTTTGCTGTAAGTATATTGAATTCATATTTATGTTATAAGTACCACCCCAAAGAAATAATCCATATTCAATACGACTTTGTACAAGTGCAAAATATAGCATTCTAAGTATGTTTGAGCAACACATATTTTTCAGAAAATAAAAGAGTCTAATTACGTTATTTAACTTTGTTTTAATATTTGTTATATGATTTTTCCAATTAACTTCTTGATCTAAAATAACACCTAGGTATTTTAAATTTTTAGTTTTTTCAACGATTGAACATTTATTTGTTAAACAGATACTTAAGCTTGAATCCATAATACAGCCTGCACATTTATAAATTATGGGTGTTTCAAACGATACATCTTTTCTTAAGCTAAAATTAATATACATCGTTTTTTTCAGTACTAAGTAACATATGGTTCATTTTGAACCACCACTGTATTGCTGTCAGATCTTTATTCATAGCAATATGAATATCAGCCAAATTATCTTTTACGTAACTGAGCGCAGTGTCGTCCGCAAAAGACGTCACTTTACCTTCAAATTTTGAATTACATAGGTCATTTATATATATTATGAAAAGAATTGGCCCTAAAACGGATCCTTGAGGAACACCGTGAGAAATTGTACCAGGTTCGCTGTATGTGGCACACACTTTGACACATTGACGTCTATTTTTTAAGTAGCTTTCAAACCATTTGTTTATTAACTGTTTAGATAATGCGTATATAACCACGTCACTCAAATGGAAGGAACAAGGCTACCACTCTCTGCAATCAGTGTTTCGCCACTGTTGCCAACCTCAATTACCCACATTCTAACTGTTTAGATAGTGCGTATATAACCACGACGCTCAAATGGAAGGAACAAGGCTACCGCTCTCTGTAATCAGTTATTTAGTGTTTCGCCACTGTTGCCAACTTCAATTATCGACATCCGAACTGTTTAAATAATGCGTTTGAATATTACCACGTCACTCAAATGTAAAGAACAGTACTACCATTCTCTGTAATCAGTTAAATGGTGTTTCGCCACTGTTGCCAACCTCAACTATCTACATCCTAACTGTTTAGATAATGCGTATAAATATTGCAACCTTCAAGATTTCTTATTGTAAAGCTTTACGAAGACCGGAACGTGAAAAGCTGCAGCCCGTTGCGCAATAACAATCAACGCCTCCCTCTTTCACCCGCTCATCATTTTTAATTGATGTTTTAAGTGTGTATACAAAAACACGAGTGCTCTCAAAACTGCGCGCCTAACTGTCTGTTCATCTTCCCTTGTCTGCCATTTCATCACCAGAACAACCCCTCAGATTTGAATTTGACTAAGCAGAAATGTATTATACTGATCGTAACTACTAAATTGAAAATGTGTGAATCAATTTGATTAAAATTTTCACTTTCTCTTAATCGAGTGCTAAACTATACATTATAGAATATTAAAATATTTTTATATCATCAAATATGGTTTACTGGAGCAGCGATGGCATAAAATCGGTCTTATTCCAATTTTTTACGTACTTTAGACTGTCTCCCAATATTACTAAACACATAATAAATGATAGTCTCATGCTACAAATTAATATAACTTTTTGAGAGAACATTAACGGTGCATTATTGCGTTACCTATTAAAATTTAAAATTTGATGAATAAAATCACAGAGCTTTCAAAAGGAATTCACATTAATTAAAGATTAGCGTTAATAAGTTATTATTTACCTAAGGTTCCAAACAAAGTTAAAGGAATACAAATTTCAAGTTTTGACATGAAAACTTTATAAGTGAAATTAGAATATTCAAAATTATTACTTGGGTGATTGTTGTAATTTTTCTAAATTGTTATCATGAATTTCGAAACTTCTTATAACGGGTGAATTCAAATTCTTTTACTACCGTTTACGTAGTGCACCCCTATTGAAACATATCGTTAATAATATCCTACTAATTACTGTGAGTTTTAAATTTTGTAAAATAAATTTTAGATTTCCCAAGTCCTTAAGTTTACATTTTGTAACAAGCTGCTATTTATCAAAACAGAATTAAAATCAGTTAAGAGCTAAAATGAACAAGTGTAGCGATAAGGTTAAATCTATAAGTAATAATAAATATAAAACCATATAAGCCACTGTAAAGCTCGTGTAAGCGTATATAAAATATTTATACAAACTTTGATTGGTTTTATTATTGTATTAATATCAACCAACTAACAACAACTTACGTATTTATTTAAATTTGAAAATTGCAGTTATGAAACGATTAAGTAAGCTAAGCAATTTATTCACTTTTCTTTCTAGCAGATTACATTTACCGAAATATCAAAATAAAATCATAGCAGATTTAGAGAAAAATGTTTAAGTCTGTTGAAAAGTTGTGTTATGATGTGAACTACTTCACTGATGATGAGTTATGGCAGGTAAGGGATTACAGCTGAACAAGTTAAATTTAAATGGCCCTGTAAACACTGGCAATTTGGTTATACCGCTTTCCATTTACTGGTTTCATCATTCAGATTCTATTGAAAAGTGTTCTTTTGTATCATGCTAATAATCCATGTCCGGTCTTTTTATTAACACAAATCTCTTAAAGATTCTACAAGAGAAACCAAGCCATTTTAAGCCTTATTCATTACAACCTCGTGGGCTGCTGGCCTGTGCGAGAATCACAGAAACAGAAGTAGAGTCGCTATGGTAGTAAACTGAAGGTAAGGCTAAAAGTGCAATTGGTACAGGTAGGACTTGAACTTACACTTATATACGAGGCATGTTCAGAAAGTAAGTACCGTTTATTAAAAGCAAGTAAATCCCTTTTTTTCAATACAATTTTATTTCTAAATGAAAGCCCAAACCAAAACTATTTTTCTACACAGTTTCCACCGATGTTCAAACACTTCTAGCGGGTGATCAATTTGTCTATACCCTCTTCGTAGAAGGTTCCCGCCAACGAATATAGCCACGACTCCACCGCAGTTCACTTTATCGTCGGTTTCAAAGCGTAGGCCGTAAATATAATCGAAAGTCCGATGTCTTGAACCGAAATCGCAAACTCTAAAGCAAACTTATCCTTCACCCTCATGAGGAGTGGAAGGGGTTCACCCTTGTAATTCACCTTTCATTAATGATAAGTGACGACTTACTAATTATCACTTTCCACTACTAATTCATTAAAGATTACTGTTAACCATAAACCATAAGGACAAGAATACGAAATTAATTAATGTCAGAATTTAATTACTATCAATATGTATTCGATATTGGAATATAATCGGCATTATATTACGACAAACTTCATGATATACAGGGTGATTCAAAACTAAACGGCAATCTCTCGGGAGCTTATTCTATAGCTAAAAACAAGTAAAAAATTTCATATAACCATATGCCCGGAAACGCTTCGTTAGCGAGTTACGCCTAGCGAAGGATTTCGCCCGGATTTCAGAACCCTTGGTGAAGTCAGGCCGTATAAAAGTGGTAAAGGTAGTTACAAAGATACAAATACGATTGTTTTTTATGTTTTTATATCTGAAAAATTTATTAAAATTCGTCCCAGAGCTGTAAATGCAATACTTTCAGAGATATCGTACGTAAAACACAAGAATTGGTGCAAAGAAATAACACATTTTTGTGTTTAACGTAAGATTACTTCAATAAATGTTAAATAAAGGTCATTTTTTTCTTAAACAGATTTGTAGAACATTTAATTCTGAAAAGATTCATGTGAATTACTTAGGAAAAAAATTAATAATAGGTATTGAAATTTAGCTTTATTTAAAAATAAAACAGACGCACAAAAATGCATATTCTTATCTGCATAAAATATTAACTAATGTTTAGGTTGTGAGTAACAGCTGATCATTTATTCTAGACTGAACATTAACATAAAATGTATTTACCTTTATAAAACTGTAATAATCACCTATAATAGTTGCTCAAAGTGTCCTTCGTTGTTAGCAATGCACGTTTTCGCACGACGAATCCACTCTTTTCTAGCGCGTTTCATAACGTTTGGAGCATTCTTGATAGTTTCTGCCGCCTCTGTAATGCGATTACGTAACTCCTCTATGGTGTTAATCCGTTTTGAATAAACAATTGACTTCATCCAACCCCATAAGAAAAAGTCTGCTGGCGTGAGGTCAGGAGAACGTGGTGGCCATTTTACTGGTCCATTTCGACCAATCCATTGTCTACCGTATGTATCATTTAAATAGTTTTTCACATCATTAGAAAAATGTGGAGGTGCTCCGTCGTGCATAAACCATGCATTTATTCTGTTTTGAACAGGAATATCTTCCAAGAGGGTAGGCAGGTTTGTTCTTAAACAATTTAAGTACGCTACTCCATTAAGTCGATTAGGGAGGAAAAATGGACCAATCAAATTATCACCCAGAACATCAAGCCATACATTGACTGAAAATGTATGTTGAAAATGCCTCGTCGCAGTTTCATGTGGGTTGTCGTACGCCCAAGTATGGGTATTACGAAAATTTACAATTCCATTTCTAGTAAAACAGGATTCATCAGTAACGAGAATACGCCGAAGAAAATACTGATGTCGTAAACAATTTCTTCTTAACCAGCGGCAGAACATCTTCCGTTTATTAAGATCTTGCGGTAATAAGTCTTGAACACGTGTTATATGGAATGGGTACAACTGTGCTTCATGGTGTCCGCCATACGCTTGACTGGCAAATATTTAACTGACGTGATAATCGTCTGGTGCTTGTGGTTGGTGATAATTCTACAGCATTTATTATTGCTTGTTCATTATTATAGTTCCTTGCGCTACGTTGACGACCAGTATCTATTCGCTTCGGTTTAAAGCTACCAGTTTCTCTAAGTCGTCTCTCCACAGCTTCAAATGTTTTGCGATCAGGTGTTCTTCGATGTGGAAAAGTATCACGATATTCCTGAACTGCAGCTAAACCATTCTTGTTAACTTTGCCGTAAATCAGTATCATGTCCGTATACTCTTCAAAGGAATACATACCATTTACATTATCTGCCATTATTTACTAAGATAATTACATACACTTTTATAAAAATATTTAATAAAATATTTAAAAAATAAATATTTAATAAAATATTTTATACACTTGTATAAAATATTTCCAAATAATCACAGGATCTCACAAAATACAATCTTCACACGCCACAATACAAAAACCTCCATAAAGGTTATTCAAATATTACTTCATGAACTTAATTGTTGATCAGCTGATATTGCCAAACCTTTGCAAAGAAAATATGACGATAAAAAGTGTTGAATAAATGATCAGCTGTTACTCACAACCTAAACATTAGTTAATATTTTATGCAGATAAGAATATGCATTTTTGTGCGTCTGTTTTATTTTTAAATAAAGCTAAATTTCAATACCTATTATTAATTTTTTTCCTAAGTAATTCACATGAATCTTTTCAGAATTAAATGTTCTACAAATCTGTTTAAGAAAAAAATGACCTTTATTTAACATTTATTGAAGTAATCTTACGTTAAACACAAAAATGTGTTATTTCTTTGCACCAATTCTTGTGTTTTACGTACGATATCTCTGAAAGTATTGCATTTACAGCTCTGGGACGAATTTTAATAAATTTTTCAGATATAAAAACATAAAAAACAATCGTATTTGTATCTTTGTAACTACCTTTACCACTTTTATACGGCCTGACTTCACCAAGGGTTCTGAAATCCGGGCGAAATCTTTCGCTAGGCGTAACTCGCTAACGAAGCGTTTCCGGGCATATGGTTATATGAACTTTTTTACTTGTTTTTAGCTATAGAATAAGCTCCCGAGAGATTGCCGTTTAGTTTTGAATCACCCTGTATAAATACACCATTGATGAAGAAATTACAAAAATATTTATTACAAAAATAGCAAATAAAGTATGTTTTTCTAAGACTCCTGTGTTAGTTGTAATTCTCAAAGGAATTATTCACTTTTAATAATATGCTAGATTAATATTTCAGTATTTCCTGTTTCATATAAAAATATCTATTTCGAGTGAAATTCTTTTAGGTACGAAAAGCATTCAGTTTGGAACTGCGGCATATAATGGACTGAGGAATACAATCTGATTTATTATCCCTCGGGATAAGACACGTGTATGAACGCTATCTCGCCAGGGTACACGTCTCCTGCCGTCTGACATCTCAATTTCGGGGAATTGTGGATTACATTTTCACACCCGACATAGACAGTTAACTACGCCTGTTTCAGTTGTCTTTTTTTGGCTCTAAATCTCGTCAGTTCAGTGATGTGGGACGTTGCTATATTAGGCTAAGAGCATTCGACATTTGTTTAATGTTTATATTTATTGTATTTATAAAACCAATTTATGTACATATCCAATTATAAAGAAAAATATGTAACAAAAGTAAATGTATAAACAAAATGCATCTTTGTACGCATGAACTGACAACAGCAGTCTCATTACACATAATTACACTATAGTGAGAAGGGTTTATTGTGATTAGTGTTAAATCTGATACTGTCACTGATTCGACCCCAAGGAATTTGGAGTCCACGTTCATCTGAGGAGGTCCAAAATCGTTAATACAGAAATATTCGAACCGAACTCTGCTTCGTTTTGGCATAAAATACACCTATAATACAACAGAGCTCTGTCTGGTTTACCTGCAGCCATCCAGAGTAATATATAAAGAAGTGTTCTAATTTCTTTATTTCCACCTCATTAGAGTTCCTTAACACCTCCATCTAGATTTACCATCTAGGTTTCCGATTTGTTTGGACCCCATCAGATAAACGTGGACACCAGATTCAAGAATTTGAGTGTGTAACAGTATTATATTTGAGACGCTGAACCTAAATGTATCTGTAAATTATAACTACACTCAGCATCTGCAATGAATTTCACAACATTAGAATTCAAATTCGAAATATGTGTATTCTTACAAATATTCCTAAAACCCTACAATCGCATTACCCACTACGAGTAATACAAGTTCAAATTGTTGAAATGAAAATCTTAAAAAATGCATGATAAATTATCAAAGTCTAAGTTACTTGCTTCGAAATTACATTACGAAGTACAAACAGAAATATTCTAAATTATAAGACGCTCTATTTATTACTCTAATTATTACTTGCACGCGAGAATAAATTTCTAAATGTGAAGTAACAATAAATACTAAACCATGAGCTTTGACTAGATACATTTAGATGAATTTATATTGGTTAGGAGTTTGTAAATGTTGGAAGGTATTACAAGTATATTAACATGCCAACATTAAGAGTAATTGTCCCATCAGTATTGTGTATATTATAGATCTAAACTTATAATGCATCTTCAGTTCCACTCTTACATATGAAGGGCATATTTAACAGCTATCTTTCTTCGGACTGGACCGAAAAGAATATTATAAATTTAAATCGAACCGTAAATATTTGTAGATATGCACTCTGATAAATATGGGGAGTGCATCAATGCATCAGTAGACTGTGCTGTACACTACGTTGTACGTTACACAGCAAACATTGTACACAGTCAATACTGAATATTTCAGATGCATACAACGTAACGCTTCACCAGTCAGAATAGCGGAACAGATTCGGTTACAATTCATAAAAATTGTATCAGTAGACTGTGCTGTACACTACGCTGTACGTTACACAGCAAACACTGTACACTGCCAATACTGAGTATTGATTATTGCTGATGTGCATAAATGGTATTACGGGACCTCGTTGTACACTACGCTGTACGTACCACAGTAAACACTGTACACTGCCAATACTGAGTATTGATTATTGCTGATGTGCATAAATGGTATTACGGGACCTCGTTGTACACTACGCTGTACGTACCACAGTAAACACTGTACACTGCCAATATTGAGTATTGATTATTGCTGATGTGCATAAATGGTATTACGGGACCTCGTTGTACACTACGCTGTACGTACCACAGTAAACACTGTACACTGCCAATATTGAGTATTGATTATTGCTGATGTGCATAAATGGTATTACGGGACCTCGTTGTACACTACGCTGTACGTACCACAGCAAACTCTGTACACTGCCAATACTGAGTATTGATTATTGCTGATGTGCATAAATGGTATTGCGGGACCTCGTTGTACACTACGCTGTACGTACCACAGCAAACACTGTACACTGCCAATACTGAGTATTGATTATTGCTGATGTGCATAAATGGTATTGCGGGACCTCGTTGTACACTACGCTGTACGTACCACAGCAAACACTGTACACTGCCCATACTGGATACTGCTCATGAACACGAGCTTATGTTGTTTTACTCAAAACCTAAATCAACAGTATTTCATTTTTTAATAACTTCGTAACGGAACCTTAGCAAGAATATATGCATCTTTCATACATTAAATAAATGCATATAAAAGTACGTCATTGTTAGGCAGTTGAAATTTCAAAAATCAGTTGAATATTATTTTCTCAGTTACTGTAATTTCTACTTGATGGACGATTCCAGTTACCGGTTAAACATATCGTATTATGTATCTACATATTTGTGCATAAAATGGCTGTTTAAAATTTATTATATATTCATATAAAATACATTATATTAGTCATATAAAATACATTATATTATTCATATAAAATACATTATATTATTCATATAAAATACATTATATTATTCATATAGAAATTTTATCTAGCCTTGACTGAGCTCTGAAGCTACAAATACATTTTATGAAGATGCTACTATAACAATTACTTAACTTTATTCTTCTCAATCATTCTAAGAATGTTTATTAACAGTGTAAAATTATATACTCGTATATTATATTACTAGGATGGTTTTTTAGAAACAGTTAATAACCAATCTAGTTGAAGGAAATTCATATACTAAGTTTATATCTATAAATTATATTGTTAAATAAATAAAACTTTAATGGCACCATAATGATGAAATAAAAGTAATATGTAACGTGGCATTATTTTTGGGTTTGCCCAACAAATAAAAGCAATGCTTGAAACCATAACCTTACCCGTACAAGACGTCTCAAAGAAGCCAATCTCTTTGTTATTTCGCACATGCAATAAATTCATCTCAGTATGTGATGCCCCAGCATTCACACTTTCTGCCAGTCTTAAGTTATCGGTATTTGTTTCTTTCATCCTTATTGACTGAGCGTTAGTGAAGCCTATCGATCAAGATGCTTGCAATACTTATTTTCTGTCCGTCTACCTATCTGCCTCTATATATGTCTATATTTCCACATGGTATCTAGAAAAAGAATTGACCTACAGAAATTTTCAATGAGGCTCTATATTTTTATATAGGCAACATCGAGATGTCACTCAGTGGGATTGCGCTGAGCATTAGTCAACACTTTTACATTAATCCTATGGGTAACCATGATGGCAACGAGAAAATCTCAGAATTAATAAATTTTAAAACAAACCAGGTACAACAACTGAGTTTGTGATATAGTGACACTTCTAGCTTTAGACTTATAATTCTATGCAGACTCAGCTATATGTAATGTGTCATACCCTTACCTTCTATTGTTTATACGTTCTAATTCCTTCGTTAGCTATTTAATGTATGTAAAGAAAGTAAAATCTCTCATGGCTTAAAATCTCTCATGGCTTAAAACCTCTCACATTATTTTAACAAAATACCAAACATATATGTCTAAATTTTACTTTATCTCAACTATTTACACTATCTGCAACAGTAATACATATCACGATTTCGGAATTTATCATCGTTATGGTTATAAAAGTATAACAGAACGTTTTGAGGATTGGAATATATCCTCTTGGTCAGGTGGGGAAGGTATTAGTACGTGCAAAAATAGAGAACAGAAAGAAGGGAAGAAGGGAAAAAAGGGTTCAAACATACCCAAAAGCTGCTTGGAGTCTAGTCCAGGTGTTGTAACTGCAGAGGATGCAAGTCCCGAGCACAAGTCACCAATACGAGAAACACAATAACGTATACCATAACAATAGGAAATGTCCGAAATCCTGTTATTTTTTTTTTTTTATCTTCCTTCACTGTTTTGTTAAATTTTTGCGTCATGACATTTTTCCAATAACATAAAGATCCAATGCCAGTATTCCCTTAATCTGCAATTTATAACTCATCCAACACAATTTATAAATATATTTTTATTGGTAGATTTGGAGACAAATTAACATAATACGAGGACTAGACAGTGCCCTACACAGACAAATGTAAATGCTATGAGCATGAAGACAAATACGTATCAGGACATTACGAAAATTTTAATAACAGCCGGTCTTAAAAGCAAATATGAAAAATACTTGTAAAATATTAGAAGATTGTTTGAAAATTCAACCACAGTAGCATCCCCCTTAACCGACCATTACTGGACCGGCCACAGCTAGAATAATCTAAAAGTCGGTTAGACTGAAAATCGGAAAAAAACAACCTCGTAAAGGTTGCATGGCTTCTTACAAAGCCATTGCAGTAATTTTATTTATTATATAAAAATACAATATCAATTGTTATGTTTATATGTATGAACAAATATAGTATCTAAATTTTTTATTTTGTATTATTATTTATAAGGGCATAAATGACTCAGCGATATATGATGTGTCATACTCTTACCTTATATTGATTATACATTCTAATTTCTTCATTAGCTAATTAACATATGAGAAAGTAAACTCATTGCTTAAAATCTCTCACATCATTTTAACAAAATACCAAACATATATGCCTAAGTTTTACTTTATTTCAACTATTTTCGGACCTATACAGTCATACATAGGCTAACAGGATTTCGGACACTTACTATCGTTATGGTTATAAAAGTATAACACAACGTTTCGAAGATTGAAATCTACCCTCTTCTTCAGGTGGGGGAGGTATTAGTACATTCAAAAATAGAGAACAGAAAGAAGAAATGAAGGGAAAGAAAAGGGTTCAAACACCAAAAAGCTGCTTGGAGTGTAGTCTAGATGTTGTCACTGCAGAGAATACAAGTCCCGAGCACAAGTCACGAATACGATAAACACCATAACGATAGGAACTGTCCGAAATCCTGTTATCCTGCCAAAGCTTCCATATTGATTAAGAGAAAACTTTAAACAAAGAAGAGGCATAGATAGTTGGGATTTAATTTAATAAAACTTCGTCTTTATAAATTGTGCTTCGAATTTTGATTAGAAAATTAAACTATTTAACTTAGATAGATGTTTGAAGGGGTAGCGAATTTCCTTATTAATTATTAGGGGAACTGGACAAAAATGTTTTTTAAACAAAATACCGCACTTCTATCATGGTTATAATTTTAATCTTCCTTCGCTGTTTTGTTACATTTTAGCGTCGTGGACATTTTTCCGATAACATAATGAGCCCATTCAAATATTAATTTAATGTGCAATTTATAACTCTTCCAACACAAGTTATAAATATATTGTTCTATTTATATTTATTTTTATTGGCAGATTTGGAGACGATTTAAAAAAATACGAGGGCTAGAGAGTGCCCTACACAGACAATTGTAAATGCTATGAGCATGATGACAAATGTATCAGGACATTACGAAAATAGTAATAACAGCCGATCTTAAAATCAAATATGAAAAATAATTGTAAAATATTAGAAGATTATTTCAAACTTCAACGACAGTAGCATCCCTCTTAACCAAACATTATGGGACCAGGCATACCTGGAACAACCTACAAGTCTATAAGATTGAAAATCGGATAAAACAACCTCGCAAAGGTTGCATGGCTGTTTAAAAAGCCATTGCAGTAATTTTATTCACTATATTAAAATACAATGTTAATTGTTATATTTAAGAACAAATTAGTAACAGTAACACGTGTTTGGACTGACAGTTTTCGTCGCTCTGTCGCTTCGTAGCCACTACGGAGGTCAAATCAGATCATGTTTTCCTGGAAGATTCGGTTAATCCGACAAGCCCGCGGTTTACCAGAGAATGGTTAAGAGGGAGAATACCGTAAAATATTCAGGACAATTACAACATTTGACAACTAAATTTAAATTTTCGTTTGGAGAGTTTATGAGAGAAATCTAGAACTAATTTGATGTAGCAATGTTAATTAACCAAAATATATCCTTCAGATGAAAACATTAAACAGTTATTTTATGAACTCGACCAAACGTTGCATACCTTTACATCCAGCTTATGGAAGAATGCAATAAGCTGTCTGTAAAATCATAAGAGGTAGACTCAATAAATTGTGAACTAAACTGGTAATTAACAGAATTTGTTCTGTTGTCAGTATGTTTGTTTAACTGAGTGACAGGATAATACGGAAGAAACAAGGCTACCACTTAGCGCAATCAGCTGATTATGTTTCCCCACTGCTGCCAACGTCGATTAATAATCTACCCACACAGTTTAGATCGAGCGTAATACGATCAATATTCTAATCTCAAGTACACTTTATAATTTCTTACTGAAAAGCAACGTTCCGTCGAAATGTTCGAGAAAAGTTGCACCCTGTTGCGCAATAACAATAAACGCCTCAACTAACACTAAAATAGTTTTAATTAATATTTTACGTGTGTAAAAAAACATTGGGAACTCTGAAAAGGCGTCTGATTATCTGGACATATTCTGTCATCGGTTTTTTTTAACACGAATCTCTGTCACGACCAACAAAAATTTAAAACCCTTTTAGACGGTAATTCAATGTAACTGAATGTTATACGTACAATGCACAGAGTCAAAAAGGTGAAACAGTGTTAGTACTAATTAGTTGGTTCATATGGTTTGTTGTTCTTGAATGAGTATTTCACAAAATATAACATTTTACGAGTATACTAATATAAAGTAGGAGTACAAAACACCACATATCGCGTGAGGCTGCTTGCCAAATTTCAACCGTAAAACAGCAATTTTTAATGTGTCACAAGTTAAATCGTCAGGTTTATGTAGTCAATTTATTTACAAATTGATTTATTTTGTTATTTTCTCATTGAAATCACGGTTACCCACAAGACCAAGATAAAAATGTTCATTGACAATCAGCCAAATTCTATGCGAACAGACAATCAAATAGATCTACTTAAACTAACTACCGAACTTATTAAACTGATGTGTGGTAGGTTAGGGATTATAGCTGAACAAGTAAAATTAAAGTAACCCTGTAAATACTGGGAATTGGGTCATTCCACTTTCCATGTATTGGTTTCATAATTAATATTTTATTAAAAAGTGATATTTTGTGTCACACTAAAAATGTATATAGCACAGTACTAAACGGAAATATAATTTATTGAGCATGACTTCTTTACGTAATTTATTATAACGGTCTTTTAGTCACACCCATATTTTAACGATTTGGGCATATATTAATTTATTTTAAAAAAGAAAACAAACCCTTTTAAGTCTTATTCAGTCCATCCTCAACGGCCGCTGACCTGAGCGAGAATCTTATCAATGATAAGAAGGTACGGATAAAAGTGTAACTGGTACAGGCAGGACTTCCATAAATCAAATCTAAAGTCCCATGTCCTATTAACAACCATAGATGCAAACACTAAAGCAAACTTATCCTTCACCCTCATGAGTAGTGGAAAGGGTTCACCCTTGTAATTCACTTTCCTTAATAAGTGACGACTTACTAATAATCACTTTCCACTACTAATTCATTAAAGATTGCTGTTAACTATAAAACCGTAACGACAAAAATAAGCAATAATTTACTGTCAGAATTTAATCACTATCAATATGTGTTCAAGATTGGCATATTATGGGCGTTATATTGGACTAACGTCAGCATATAAAAATATACCAATAATAAAAAAATAAATTAAAATACGGTATGTTTTTCTAACTCTCCTGTGCTGTGTTAGTTGTAATTCTCAAAGGAATTAGTCATTTTTAATAATATGCTAGATCAATATTTCAGTATTTCCTGTTTCATATAAAAATAACTATTTTGAATGAAATTCTTTAAGGTACGAAAAGCATTCAGTTTGGAACTGCGGCATATAATGGACTGAGGAATACAACCTGATTTATTATACGTTGGGATAAGACACGTGTATGAACGCTATTTCGCCAGGGTACACGTCTCCTGCCATCTGACACCTCTATTTCGGGGAATTGTGAATTACATTTTCACACCCGACATAGATAGTTTACTAAGCCTATTTCTTGCCTTTTTTAGATTTAAATCTCAATTCAGTGATGTGGAACACTGCTTTATTAGGCCAAGGGCAACGAGTATTACAAATTCGACATTTGTTTAATGTTTATTTATTATATTTAGAGAACATAATTATGTAAATATCCAACCATAGAGAAAAAAATTTAACCAACATAAATGTAAAAACACAATGTCTCTATTTGTATGCAAAAACTGACAACAACAATCAGTAGACTGAGCTGTACATTACGCTGTACGTTACTCAGCAAAAATTGTACACTGTCTATACTGAATATTGCTAACGGTCACATCCTCACGCTTCACCTGCCACAATGATGATGGTATATCAGATACGGTTACAACTAATGAAATGGTATCGGTAGACTGAGCTGTGCACTACTCTGTATATCCCACAAGAAATATTGTACACTGTCTATACTGAAAATTGCTGACGGCCACAACTTCACGCTTCACCTGCCAAAATTATGATGGTAGGACAAATACGGTTAAAACTAATTAAATGGTATCGGTAGACTGAGCTGTACACTACTCTGTATATCCCACAAGAAATATTGTATACTGTCTATACTGAATATTGCTGACGGTCACAACTTGACGCTTCACCTGCCAAAATGATGATGGTAGGACAAATACGGTTACAACTAATTAAATGGTATCGGTAGGCCGAGCTGTACACTACTATGTATATCCCACAAGAAATATTGTACACTGTCTATACTGAAAATTGCTGACGGCCACAACTTCACGCTTCACCTGCCAAAATGATGGTGGTAGGACAAATACGGTTAAAACTAATTAAATGGTATCGGTAGACTGAGCTGTGCACTACTCTGTATATCCCACAAGAAATATTGTATACTGTCTATACTGAATATTGCTGACGGTCACAACTTCACGCTTCACCTGCCAAAATGATGATGGTAGGACAAATACGGTTACAACTAATTAAATGGTATCGGTAGGCCGAGCTGTACACTACTCTGTATATCCCACAAGAAATATTGTATACTGTCTATACTGAATATTGCTGACGGTCACAACTTCACGCTTCACCTGCTACAATGATGATGGTAGGACAGATACGGTTACAACTAATTAAATGGTATCGGTAGGCCGAGCTGTACACTACTCTGTATATCCCACAAGAAATATTGTATACTGTCTATACTGAATATTGCTGACGGTCACAACTTCACGCTTCACCTGCCAAAATGATGATGGTAGGACAAATACGGTTAAAACTAATTAAATGGTATCGGTAGACTGAGCTGTACACTACTCTGTATATCCCACAAGAAATATTGTATACTGTCTATACTGAAAATTGCTGACGGCCACAACTTCACGCTTCACCTGCCAAAATGATGATGGTAGGACAAATACGGTTAAAACTAATTAAATGGTATCGGTAGACTGAGCTGTACACTACTCTGTATATCCCACAAGAAATATTGTATACTGTCTATACTGAATATTGCTGACGGTCACAACTTGACGCTTCACCTGCCAAAATGATGATGGTAGGACAAATACGGTTACAACTAATTAAATGGTATCGGTAGGCCGAGCTGTACACTACTATGTATATCCCACAAGAAATATTGTACACTGTCTATACTGAAAATTGCTGACGGCCACAACTTCACGCTTCACCTGCCAAAATGATGGTGGTAGGACAAATACGGTTAAAACTAATTAAATGGTATCGGTAGACTGAGCTGTGCACTACTCTGTATATCCCACAAGAAATATTGTATACTGTCTATACTGAATATTGCTGACGGTCACAACTTCACGCTTCACCTGCCAAAATGATGATGGTAGGACAAATACGGTTACAACTAATTAAATGGTATCGGTAGGCCGAGCTGTACACTACTCTGTATATCCCACAAGAAATATTGTATACTGTCTATACTGAATATTGCTGATGGTCACAACTTCACGCTTCACCTGCTACAATGATGATGGTAGGACAGATACGGTTACAACTAATTAAATGGTATCGGTAGGCCGAGCTGTACACTACTCTGTATATCCCACAAGAAATATTGTATACTGTCTATACTGAATATTGCTGACGGTCACAACTTCACGCTTCACCTGCTACAATGATGATGGTAGGACAGATACGGTTACAACTAATTAAATGGTATCGGTAGACCGAGCTGTACACTACTCTGTATATCCCACAAGAAATATTGTACACTGTCTATACTGAAAATTGCTGACGGCCACAACTTCACGCTTCACCTGCCAAAATGATGATGGTAGGAGAAATACGGTTAAAACTAATTAAATGGTATCGGTAGACTGAGCTGTGCACTACTCTGTATATCCCACAAGAAATATTGTATACTGTCTATACTGAAAATTGCTGACGGCCACAACTTCACGCTTCACCTGCCAAAATGATGATGGTAGGACAAATACGGTTACAACTTATTAAATGGTATCGGTAGGCCGAGCTGTACACTACTTTGTATATCCCACAAGAAATATTGTACACTGTCTATACTGAATATTGCTGACGGTCACAACTTCACGCTTTACCTGCCAAAATGATGATGGTAGGACAAATACGGTTAAAACTAATTAAATGGTATCGGTAGACTGAGCTGTACACTACTTTGTATATCCCACAAGAAATATTGTATACTGTCTATACTGAATATTGCTGACGGTCACAACTTGACGCTTCACCTGCCAAAATGATGATGGTAGGACAAATACGGTTACAACTAATTAAATGGTATCGGTAGGCCGAGCTGTACACTACTCTGTATATCCCACAAGAAATATTGTATACTGTCTATACTGAATATTGCTGACGGCCACAACTTCACGCTTCACCTGCCAAAATGATGATGGTAGGACAAATACGGTTACAACTAATTAAATGGTATCGGTAGGCCGAGCTGTACACTACTCTGTATATCCCACAAGAAATATTGTATACTGTCTATACTGAATATTGCTGACGGTCACAACTTCACGCTTCACCTGCTACAATGATGATGGTAGGACAGATACGGTTACAACTAATTAAATGGTATCGGTAGGCCGAGCTGTACACTACTCTGTATATCCCACAAGAAATATTGTATACTGTCTATACTGAATATTGCTGACGGTCACAACTTCACGCTTCACCTGCTACAATGATGATGGTAGGACAGATACGGTTACAACTAATTAAATGGTATCGGTAGACCGAGCTGTACACTACTCTGTATATCCCACAAGAAATATTGTACACTGTCTATACTGAAAATTGCTGACGGCCACAACTTCACGCTTCACCTGCCAAAATGATGATGGTAGGACAAATACGGTTAAAACTAATTAAATGGTATCGGTAGACTGAGCTGTGCACTACTCTGTATATCCCACAAGAAATATTGTATACTGTCTATACTGAAAATTGCTGACGGCCACAACTTCACGCTTCACCTGCCAAAATGATGATGGTAGGACAAATACGGTTACAACTAATTAAATGGTATCGGTAGGCCGAGCTGTACACTACTTTGTATATCCCACAAGAAATATTGTACACTGTCTATACTGAATATTGCTGACGGTCACAACTTCACGCTTCACCTGCCAAAATGATGATGGTAGGACAAATACGGTTAAAACTAATTAAATGGTATCGGTAGACTGAGCTGTACACTACTTTGTATATCCCACAAGAAATATTGTATACTGTCTATACTGAATATTGCTGACGGTCACAACTTGACGCTTCACCTGCCAAAATGATGATGGTAGGACAAATACGGTTACAACTAATTAAATGGTATCGGTAGACTGAGCTGTACACTACTCTGTATATCCCACAAGAAATATTGTATACTGTCTATACTGAATATTGCTGACGGCCACAACTTCACGCTTCACCTGCCAAAATGATGATGGTAGGACAAATACGGTTACAACTAATTAAATGGTATCGGTAGACTGAGCTGTACACTACTTTGTATATCCCACAAGAAATATTGTACACTGTCTATACTGAATATTGCTGACGGTCACAACTTCACGCTTCACCTGCCAAAATGATGATGGTAGGACAAATACGGTTAAAACTAATTAAATGGTATCGGTAGACTGAGCTGTACACTACTTTGTATATCCCACAAGAAATATTGTATACTGTCTATACTGAATATTGCTGACGGTCACAACTTGACGCTTCACCTGCCAAAATGATGATGGTAGGACAAATACGGTTACAACTAATTAAATGGTATCGGTAGACTGAGCTGTACACTACTTTGTATATCCCACAAGAAATATTGTACACTGTCTATACTGAATATTGCTGACGGTCACAACTTGACGCTTCACCTGCTACAATGATGATGGTAGGACAGATATGGTTACAACTAATTAAATGGTATCAGTAGACCGTGCTCTACACTACGCTTACGTTGCAGGCAAACACTATACATTGTCAATACTGGATACCGCTCATGAACACGAGCTTATGTTGTTTTACTTAAAACCTAAATCAACAGTTTTTTCTTTTTGATTAAATTCGTAACGCATTTTACAAATTACCCGAAAACATCATTAGAACCTTAGAAATAATATTTGCATATTTCATACATAAAATATATGAATCCAAACATACGTCATTGTTATTGTAATTAAACTTCAGTAATAACTTGTTGAATAGTAATTTCACCGTTACTCTAATTTCTACGTAGATGAACGGTTCCAGTTACCAGTTAAATATGTATTATTATTTGTGTGTATTGTGCGTGTGCGTGTGTGTGTGTGTGTGTGTGTGTGTGTGTGTGTGTGTGTGTGTGTGTGTGTGTGTGTGTGTGTGTGTGTGTGTGTGTGTGTGTGTGTGTGTGTGTGTGTGTGTGTGTGTGTGTGTGTGTGTGTGTGTGTGTGTGTGTGTGTGTGTGTGTGTGTGTGTGTGTGTGTGTTCAAGATGTTTATTCTGTTAATCAATATTTGGCATAAAACATATGAAATTCGTTCACCTTAACCTTATTCTTCTCGATAAGGATGTTTATTAACAGTGTAAAACTATATACTCGAATATTAAATTACTATGTTTTCTGTTAATCAATATTTGGCATAAAACATATGAAATTCGTTCAACTTAACCTTATTCTTCTTGATAAGGATGTTTATTAACAGTGTAAAACTATATACTCGAATATTAGATTACTAGCATGGTTTGTTAGAAACCATTAATAACCTCTCTAGTTGAAGGAAATTTATTTACTAAGCTAACATCAATAAATCATGACCTTGTTAGGTAAATAAAATGTTAATTACACCATAATTATGGGACCAAAGTACTATGTAGCTTGGAAATATTTTCAAATAGTAAAGTGATTTGATAGAGAACACGTGGGTTTGCCCAACAAACAAAAGCAATGCTTGAAACCATAACCTTACCCGTACAAGACGTCTCAAAGAAGCCAATCTCTTTGTTATTTCGCACATGCAGTAAATTCATCTCAGTATGTCATGCCAGCATTCACACTTTCTGCCAGTCTTAAGTTATCGGTATTTGTTTCTTTTATCCTTGTTGACTGAGCGTTAGTGAAGCCTATCGATCAAGATGCTTGCAATATTTATTTTCTGTCCGTCTATTTGTCTGCCTCTATATATGTCTATATTTCCACATGGTATCTATAAAAAGAATTGACCTACAGAAATTTTCAATGAGGCTCCATTTTTATAACGTAACGTGTCTATAGTAAGGTTAATTTCTATAAACCAATTACAACTATTTTTGTTTTAGTATAAGAGCGATCAATTGAGTTGTTAACTTATAACCCTTTATTTTAACAATGCACAAGTTCCAATGGAATTCAATAATTAAACTCAGTATAAATTAATTAGTATAAAATCAGTATAAAATTTTAAATCAATAATACAGCAACGCCAAGCTATCTTTTTACTTTTAATTTATTCTCAATTATTTCGTATTTATAATTGGTATAACCCGTATTTATTTATAACCCGTATAATTCGTATTTATAACCCATCACATGTTCACATGTCCAGCCTTAAAATTAACAATGAATCAAATCATTCAATAATTGTGTCCTTCAAGTTCTCAGTGCTAATATTTTCAACACTAACTCAAAATAAAAATCTTCATTGAATTTCAAAATAAAATAATCTTCTTCTAATATTAAATGAAACAAATAATAAAATAAGACTTCTTCTCAAAAAAAATCAAACAAAATAAGGTAATATTAAAAATTAATATATGAACAAAGACAATGTCCAACCTGTTAAACTCAAGTTGTATCAAATACAAAGTACTTATTTACTGTAAATTTCCAATTTACAAGATTATTGAATTATCCAGAATAATCTGCTTAGCTTTGAATGTTAAATTTAGGAACTTGTAAAAATATATATAGAATCTCAGAACATAAAATAAATTTTCTTTATCAGTAGGCTATTCCTGATTTAACCAACTTGAACAGGAAAATTTCATCAAGCAATTTTCTATTTAAATGTTAAATTCTAACTTTCACAGTACCTCACACCTCTCCTGAAGACTTCACCAACTAACAAAAAATAACTGTTATAGATCAATTAATTTAAACTTCAAACTTTAAATTTTGAAAAGAATTTTAATCTTAAACTCAACCTTCCTACTGAAAAATCGATACGGCAAGAGTAGGCTATCACTTCTACACGAACTTCTCTCTATGAGCACACAGCAAAAACCCCCCTGAAAAACTACTCGAATCCACCGGAAGGATCTACAAGTCCCTCCCACCATCTAATCAACCTAACATTGGCCAATCAAAATTGAGCAAACACAACATCTGAACTGGATGGTACCTATCCAACCCAGACCTGTATCCTATGCTCAATACCTAGAGACAAAAGGAACCTTCTAGGCTTTCCTCGAACCCGAATCGACAAGAAATTCAGCACTGCTCTAAGGATCACAATTCTTACAATTCACTTATTATATAAATTTACAATTCTCTTAATCTAAATACAAATATTCCTATAAATTATTAAATAATATAGGAAGCATCCTATAATAGGCAACATCGAGATGTCATTCAACGGGATTTCGCTCAGCATTAGTCAACAATTTTTCATTAATCCTATGGGTAATCATGATGGCAACGATAAAATCTCAGAATTAATAAATTTTAAGACAACCCAGGTACAACAACTGAGTTTGTGATATAGTGACACTTCTAGCTTTAGACTTCTAATTCTATGTAGACTCAGCGATATATGATGTGTCATACTCTTACCTTATATTGTTTATACGTTCTAATTTCTTCGTTAGCTATTTAATGTGTGTAAAGAAAGTAATCTCATGGCTTAAAATCTCTCACATTATTTTAACAAAATACCAATCGTACATGCCTAAGTTTTTTATCTCAACAATTTTCGGACTCTGCAACAGTAATACATATCACGATTTCGGAATTTATCATCGTTATGGTTATAAAAGTATAACAGAACGTTTCGAAGATTGGAATATATCCTCTTGGTCAGGTGGGGAAGGTATTAGTACGTGCAAAAATAGAGAACAGAAAGAAGGGAAGAAGGGAAAAAAGGGTTCAAACATACCCAAAAGCTGCTTGGAGTCTAGTCCAAGAGTTGTCACTGACGAGAAAAATATACCCTAATGATGGAAAATGTCCGAAATCCTGTTATTCTGTCAAACCTTCCATTAGCAGTAACAAACTTTAAACAAATAAGAGTCATAGGTAGTTGGAATGTAATGTAATAAACTTCGTCTCCATAAATTGAGCTTTGAATTTTAATTAGAAACTTTAAGGACTATTTAAACTAGATAGATGTTTGATAGGTTTACAAATTTCCGTATTAATTATTAGGATAACTGGATGTAAAAGTTTGTTTTAACAAAATATTGCACTTCTCTCGCAATTACAATTTTTAACTTCCTTCAGTGTCTTGTTAAATTTTAGCGTCATGGACATTTTTCCGGTAACATAAAGAGCCCATTCAGGTATCCCTTTAATGTGCAATTTATAACCTCATCTAACACAATTTATAAATATAGTTTCAAAATAGATTTGGAGACAATTTAACAAAATACGAGGACTAGAAATTTCCCTACACAGACAAATATAAATTTAATGAGCATGAAAACAAGTACTTATCATAATAGTAATTTATCTAAGGACATCAAGAAGATTTTAATAGCCGGTCTTTAAAGCAAATATTAAAAATCCTTGTAAAATATTAGAAGATTGCTTCGAAAATCAACCACAGTAGCATCCTTCTTAACCGACCATTACTGGACTGGCCATAGCTGGAATAATCTAAAAGTCGGTTAGACTTAAAATCGGAAAAAACAACCTCGTAAAGGTTGCATAGCATAGCTTCTTACAAAGCCATAACAGTAATTTTATTTGTTATTTAAAAATACAATATCAATTGTTATGTTTATATGTATGAACAAATATAGTATCTAAATTAGCCACCGTTATTTTTTCCTAGTTGTAAAATTCGTAAAAAACCAGTAATACGTGTGGGGACTGACTAGGTTTTCGTCGCTCTGTCGCTTCGTAGCCACTACGGAGGTCAAATCAGATCATGTTCTCCTGGAAGAGTCGGTTAATCCGACGGGCGCGCGGTTTACCAGAGAATGGTTTAGAGGAAGAATACTGTAAATTATTCGGGACAAGTACTACAATTGATAATTAAATTCAAAGAGAGTTTATGAGAGAAGTCTAGAACTAATTTTATGTAGCAATGTTAATTAACCAAAAAATATCCTTCATATGTAAAAATTAAACAGTTATTTTATGAACTCGTCCAAACGTTGCATACCTTTAGCTTATGGAAGAATGCACTAAGCTGTCTATAAAATTATAAGAGGCAGAATCAATTAATTGTGAACTAAACTGGTAATTAACAGAATTTATTCTGTGGTCAGTATGTTTGTTTAACTGAGTGACAGGATAACACGGAAGAAACAAGGCTACCACTCAGCGCAATCAGCTGATTATGTTTCCCCACTGCTGCCAACGTCGATTAATAATCTACCCGCAGCGTAACAGTTTAGATCGAGCGTAATACGATCAATATTCTAATCTCAAGTACACTTTATAATTTCTTACTAAAAAGCAACGTTCCGTCGAAATGTTCGAGCAAAGTTGCACCCTCTTGCGCAATAATAAGCAACGCCTCCCTTCCACAAAGAAGTTTTAAATAATGTGTTAGGTGCGTATACAATAACCACGAGAGCAGTACACAAGGGTAGACCTGATTGTCAGGTCATATTCCGTCATCAGCTTGTTTAAACGTGAAACCCTAAACCGATCCACCGAAATATACAACTCTTTTAGATGGCAATTCGATCTAACTGAATGTTATATTTTTATATACCTTAAAAAGCACAGAGTCTAAAAGTTAAAACTATGTTACTATTGGTTAGTTGGCTCATTTGTTTTGTTGTTCTCGAATATTTATGTCAAAATATATAATATAATCATAGAAACCGGGCATTCTCTTCAACAAATTAACCATGTTATAAAGGATAAAAACATTTATGAATTTTCGTGTACCTAAGTACACTTCTTTAAATAAATATGCATTGTATAAATATTTACAACAAAATATGACAGAAAAAATTATAAGATATGAAACAATAAAAAAATAAAAAATAAAATAATAGTACGTAATATACTGCATAGTACATTTTATATTTATTATATTATATACATTTTAATATAAAGTAAGAGTACACCACACCACATATCGCGTAACAGGCTTCGCTGAGGTTGCTTGTAAAATCTCGAGCGTATAACAGAAATTGTGTGTCACAAGTTATATCGTCAGGTAATTATACTCAGTTTATTTACAAATTGATTTATTCTGTTATTTTCTCGTTGCCATCACGGTTATCCATAAGACCAAGATAGAAATGTTCATTGACTATCAGCCACATTCTATGCGTACAGATAATCAGATAGACAAAATAGATAATCAAAATTGTAATCTTCTCTTACGCTCAGCCAATGAAACGTATTTACTTTTATGGTCATCGCAATGCAAAGGACTATCCTTCATTGATGATCAGCCAAATTCTATGCGTACAGACAATCAGATAGACAGACATCAAAATTGGGTATCTTCTCTTACGCTCAGCCAATAAAACGTATTTACTTTTATGGTCATCGCAATGCAAAGGACTATCCTTCATTGATGATCAGCCAAATTCTGTGCGTACAGACAATCAGATAGACAGACATCAAAATTGGGTATCTTCTCTTACGCTCAGCCAATAAAACGTATTTACTTTTATGGTCATCGCAATGCAAAGGACTATCCTTCATTGATGATCAGCCAAATTCTATGCGTACAGACAATCAGATAGACAGACATCAAAATTGGGTATCTTCTCTTACGCTCAGCCAATAAAACGTATTTACTTTTATGGTCATCGCAATGCAAAGGACTATCCTTCATTGATGATCAGCCAAATTCTGTGCGTACAGACAATCAGATAGACAGACATCAAAATTGGGTATCTTCTCTTACGCTCAGCCAATAAAACGTATTTACTTTTATGGTCATCGCAATGCAAAGGACTATCCTTCATTGATGATCAGCCAAATTCTATGCGTACAGACAATCAGATAGACAGACATCAAAATTGGGTATCTTCTCTTACGCTCAGCCAATAAAACGTATTTACTTTTATGGTCATCGCAATGCAAAGGACTATCCTTCATTGATGATCAGCCAAATTCTGTGCGTACAGACAATCAGATAGACAGACATCAAAATTGGGTATCTTCTCTTACGCTCAGCCAATAAAACGCAAGTATTTCCCTTTATGGGAATCGCAATGCAAAGTACTATCCATCACTTTCGAAATTTCACTTTCACGCTGGATTACATCAGAGTACACTAATTATACCTGTGTGCTTACGAACTAATTAAACTGCTTACAAAGTTCACTGCTAACTCTTCGCACAATTATAAAGCCAAACACATGAGAAATATTTAGATAATGTCCATATTTTACTGTCGTGGACATACTTCGATATAATATTTCATTAATAAAGGAAATGGAAATACATAGAAGACGAACAACAGTAAATACTTCCCCGGCGTGTCAACAGTACCTTTTATAATATAAATCGTTTTTATATTAATAATATATAAGGATTTTGATTATAATATTCTGTAAATGAAACAAAAAGGGCTCGGTTTTTAATTGTACCATATAATGGACTGAGGAATACAACCTGATTATCCCTCGGGACCTGACACGTGTATGAATGGTATCACGCCAAGGTGTACGTCTCTCTCCGTCTGACACCTCAATTTCGGGGAATTGTGAATTACATTTTCACACCCGACGTAGACAGTTTACTAAGCCTGTTTCTGTTGCCTTTATTTAATTTCTACGTCAATAATGAGTTTATTAACTGTAAATATTTAGGGCAATGGAAACAACTAATACAAATCTTGTATTTTTTATGTATTTAAAAGTTTTTGTGTTATTATGCTTGTAAAACTGATTACATATGTTTTATTTCCCAATCAAATGCACAGCAATAATATTCAATATAAATAGAGTAAAGTGTCCATCATCATGTATAGTACTGACAATTACAACTTAATAACTACAATAAATGAAGAGATGGTAAATGAAAATAAACTACAATACGAGATTAGCATACATATTTGAAAAAATTAATAAAGTACTGTCAATTAATAAGGGATTTAAATATGTAAATAAATTATAACAACGATAGTAAATACATGTTTAAATAATTAAAATTAAAATAACACCAAAACATTATAAATTACCAATTCGTACGTTAAGCATTGTACAAGTTTATTTTTTTTTTTAAATCATTAAAAGGATCAACAATAACACTTAAATTGGAGGGGAGCTGTATTTATTATTGTAACCATCAAAATTTGCTGGATATTTCATTTCTAAAATGTTTCAGGAGCAGTGAGGAGAGCAGAAATAAGGGCTATGCCTTGACGTATTGAAGTGCAATTTCGACCCCCGGGGTCCATCGCCAAACCATCCGCAATACATCAACATAGATAACCACATCCCGATGCTTACCTAGCTAATTCAGTTCTAAAATTGATAATAGTTCTGTGTATATAGGATAATAGTTAGACAAATCTTTGTTTAAATTATGCTTTTGACTATACAACGACTATAGGCAACTAATGCGATTTTGCTGAACGTTTGCCAACGTCCAGTGGTCAAAAATTAGCCAAAGGCGTAGTGTAGCGGGTACAACGGTTATAGCGAGATAACCGAATCAAGCAACGTCGAGCGTGGCTGCTGCTTGGATGGGTGACCGGTGAGCGATCCTGTCCTTGCAAGCAGCCAGCCTGCCCGGTCATTGGTGGAAGTCACCTTTAAGCCGGTGGTCCCCAGGTTAAGTGTTAAATAGGGCTTCTTAGCCCTAACTTCGCCTGGTAAAATAAAACATTACTTTACTTTACAAAAATTAGTAACACTACGTTTCCAGCTCTGCAATAATATCTATTCCTTGCATGGATGCATACATTACCTATAATTAAGTTAGAATAACAAATTATACCAAAACGTCAGGAATCGCACAACAATTAAAAAAAACATGATGTGTATCAATTCAACACTCACTATCTATAAGACCTGCACTTAATAAAACAAACACTAATTATTATCAACTGAATTGAAGGTCACGATAGGTCTGCATGCAACAACCAACCACGGATAACTCACCAGTGGTCACACACAGTAAATGGGGATCGTCCCGGCAGAAAGACGATGGAGGCAATCAGAGTACTGACTATGCCTTTTTTAGTATTTCAATATAATAGTTGTTTTGTTGTTGTCTTATCGATAGCGATCATGGAGTTGAAAAGTTGGTTGTGATTCCTGACTTCAATTTGTCACAGATGTTTGTATCCCTTTTGATGATAAACTTACGAAACACTAGTATAACGCTCAGCATATTGATGGCCACACTAGAGAAACCATAAGCATGTCTTCTGTTCTCTGTACTTTGTATCAGACACAGATACATATCGTGATTTCCAAACCCCATATTCTAATCCAGAGCGCACTAAGGAACAATAAAGTAGCCTAACGACGAAAGTATGTTTTGAAAAAAATTTAATAATCTAATAAGTTAATGATCTAAGAATGAAACCTACTACGGTAAATGTTGATTTAGATCAACAAAGATTAACCTTTCAATAAATAAGACACCCTGATTTTCACGTGGTGTAAAACCAGATCATTATTTTCCATTTAGGAAATAAAACTGGTAGTATAATTTTTCGATCTCTTAGTAAAATACATACCACTTATCCGTATGAAGGTTTTTATTTATTCTGTTCCATTTTAAAGTATTCTCGATACAACTATTAAAACCAACACACTCCCTTGACATTTTTTAATATTTCCAAATAATCAGCATACTTATAGTACGTATGCGTGATATCTCATTACATATAATTACAAAAGTTGGGCCTATATTTGAACCTTGAGGTGTCCCACACGGCACAAACCAGAAGATGAACATAAGAAAAAAATAGTCACATATTGCGTGAGTGTGATTTAAAAAGTTTAATTAAGGGGAAATATAGGTTAAAATATACTACATAAATGTAAATTAAATTTTATAGGTGCTACAAAGTTTTACAATGGCTATATACGAATACAAAAATTTCAATTCTTGTTTTTACATTATTATTGATCTGGATCTTTTTAGGCGGATCCAGTTAAATCGAATTTTAATAGTGAGTGTATAAGTAATCGTTCTATTTATTAATACAAGCAAATAATCTAAATCACAGATCAATATATGTTGGCTTATTTTGAAATCTGTCTAAACATACGTTAATATTTTATGCATTTACGCGACATTTGTCACTCTCTTCTCATTCCTCCAGCTAAATTTTGGAAGAAGCGTAGTTGGAAATCGTAATCATTATCAACCCATAATTACATTAATTGTCTATATGTGAAATGTAGACCTAAAATTTGTGGTTGTTTTTGAGTAGGTAGATTTGGTTTAGTAGTTCATTAAATTTACATAATTTTACTAAAAATGGCAGCAATTCTTTGGATTTGGATTTAAAACATTGTGTTATGATATATTGAATACCTACGTACCGTAAACACCATGCAGAACCATAAAGTGTGGCCCACCATGCAGAACTTGCAGAAAACAAGAATTACACATAATAATTTCTTCTGAAGAGCTCCATACATTCATCATATGATTCAAAGACTGCAAAAGTTGTAAGATTCTGATAATCAATGATAAGAGCCTTACACAAAGTTATAAGTGCATTGTAAGTAGTGACAAATAGCGTTTAATAAGTACAACGCTAGACAATTAACACTCTTCCAAGAGCACGTCACTCCACATATCACGTAACAGGCTTCACTGGGGTCGCATGCCAGATTTCAGTATCTCATTCCATTAGACTACAAGATTTACATGTTATGATTTCCTATGAATTGACTCTATCCAAGTAACATGTAAATCATGAGAACTTGATGGACGATGTTCTCTTGGAAGAAGTCGAGTCTCTTAAATTCCTTGGGATGTTCCTTGATCGAAGGCTGACATAGGACGTTCACATTGACAGCATCTGCTCAAAGGTTGCTTTTGGCACTTACGATTTACTAAACCTTGCATCATTTTTCTATTGATATATTAAAAATGGCCCACTTTGTCTTATACATCTCCATTTCTCTTGAGTATCTCTATATTTATCTTTAAGTATGCCTTTTGCTTGAGATTGCGGGATTGTTCTAAATACAAAATCAAAAGTGTTTACAGCTGAAAAGAATTAAGAATTCTTTACAAATATAGAGAAGATGAATTTTAGAGAGACGTGCCAAGCTTGAATTATTACAATTACCCTGTCTCTGTATTCTCGACGTCGTCCTATACTGCCGACTTGAATGTGAGTTGTTCCAAGTCAGTGAGATCCGCCTAAGGCAGGGAGAACATTTGGATTTACAGCAAAGAACGGCGGCATTAGAAACTTGCCGTCCCAAGTTGGGGTGAACCAAGGTGCCTGAGGAAATTAAACACCTCGATATTTCTAGAAATTTAAATATCAATTAAAAAACCTTCTGATGTCGAAGGCGTTTCACTGCGTTGAAGAATTCACGTTGGTCCACACGGATATAAATGATTTAATAATACATAAAAATCCCAGTTCTGTTGTATAATTGCACATTATGTGATATTATATTATATTCTACTAATATAGAATGTATATAGTAATGAAAGTACCAGACGAATGCAAGCAATTTTGTAATTGTTGACGCAATAACAATTATTATTATTATTATTATTTAATTAAGCCTTCATCTCCAAGATTATAGATCAGTTCATTTTCGAGATATCGTGCGGAGAGATAGACAGACAAATATTAAATTGTAGCCACCGAGAGATGAGTTATCAATGAAGAAATAAAAAGGCTATAACACAAAGAGTAAGTTACCATAAGGGCTGAAAAACCACTAACATGTATTCCATGAATTCCTGTAGGAACTGTATGTATAAATATAACAAAATGCATTGCAAGTATATTGAGTTACAATGATCACAATTGAGAAGTAAAATAGAGATTGGTTTGTTTTCGGCTTCTTCCAAGAGAAAGAGTATTGAATCACTTTCAAAACATATCGCCCTTTGTGAAGAGAAGGGAACATAAACCGTTTGTACCCTCATCAAACCACTTTAGTAGTATCGTAACGTCTTTTATTTTTTATCTCTAACGATATTATAGTTTAACAGTTTATTCAAGTTGTTTTGATACTATTTTAATCTATTCTGCGTAGTAAACTATTTTGTTTAATTATATTAGATTAAAGATACTATTTTACCTGTATGGTTGAAGTTATTAGGTTCTGTTATTAGTTGTATCTAACAACTCATACAATTAATATAATATGGAAAATCGTAATACAGATTATTAAACCCTTTCAACCCCCGAATTTCAAAACTTTATATAAGTACAAAACTGCGAACGAACAATATATTATTTAAAAATGCACTGGTTATTTTCAGGATGAATCTTCCACAAATAGAGACCATATATCAACCGTTATAGTATTACTCATACAGTATTAATAAGTGTCGTAGCTTTGTAATAAACGTAATGATCCTAGTAAAAGTTATTGCTTACATTACGGATTTGAATGGGGTTTTGTGATATCTTATATATTTAAAATTATGTTATTGTTAAATCTCTATAACAAAGAGAGGCTAACTAATATATGAGCTTCATCAACTAAAATTATATGCAGAAAATATGAGCAAAATTAATCCTATATTACAATACAACTCTATTAAAATCATATATATATATATATATATATATATGTATATATATATATGTGTGTGTATATATATATATATATATATATATATATATATATATGTATATATATATATATGTGTGTGTATATATATATATATATATATATGTATATATATATGTGTGTGTGTATATATATATATATATATATATATATATATATATATATATATATATATATATATATATATATAATATTAGACCTAAATTACGAGAAACTGTCACTAAGCAGTTAACGATGTTCTAGGTAGAACAGATAGCACCTGAATTATTAATAGATTATTTAATTCTATAGATTAATGTTTTGAATTAAATAACATAACCTCGTGTTCATGAGCAGTATCCAGTATTGGGAGTGTACAATGTTTGCTGTGTAACGTACAGCGTAGTGTACAGCACGGTCTGCTGATACCATTTAATTAATAGTAACCGTATCTTTCCTACCATCGTCATTGTGACTGGTGAAGCGTGAAGTTGTGCACGTCAGAAATATTCAGTACGGACAGTGTACAGTGTTTTCTATGGAACATAAGGAGAAGTGTACAGCGAAGTCTGATAATACCATTTAATTAATAGTAACCGTATCTGTCCTACCATCGTCATTGTGACTGGTGAAGCGTGAAGTTGTGCACGTCAGAAATATTCAGTATGGACAGTGTACAGTGTTTTCTATGAACATAAGGAGAAGTGTACAGCGAAAGTCTGATAATACCATTTAATTAATAGTAACCGTATCTGTCCTACCATCGTCATTGTGACTGGTGAAGCGTGAAGTTGTGCACGTCAGAAATATTCAGTACGGACAAAGTATAGTGTTTTCTATGGAACATAAGGAGAAGTGTACAGCGAAGGCTGATAATACCATTTAATTAATAGTAACCGTATCTTTCCTACCATCGTCATTGTGACTGGTGAAGCGTGAAGTTGTGCACGTCAGAAATATTCAGTACGGACAAAGTATAGTGTTTTCTATGGAACATAAGGAGAAGTGTACAGCGAAGTCTGATAATACCATTTAACTAATAGTAACCGTACCTTTCCTACCATCGTCATTGTGGCTCGTGAAGCGTGAAGTTGTGCACGTCAGAAATATTCAGTACGGACAGTGTAGAGTGTTTTCTATGGAACATAAGGAGAAGTGTACAGCGAAGTCTGATAATACCATTTAATTAGTAACCGCATCTGTCCTACCATCGTCATTGTCACTGGTGAAGCTTGAAGTAGTACACATCAGCAATATTCAATATGGACAGTGTACAGTGTTTGCTGACGTACGTACAGCGTAGTGTACAGCACGGTCTGCTGATACCATTTAATAAATAGTAACCGTATCTTTCCTACCATCGTCATTGTGACTCGTGAAGCGTGAAGTTGTGCACGTCAGAAATATTCAGTACGGACAGTGTAGAGTGTTTTCTATGAACATAAGGAGAAGTGTACAGCGAAGTCTGATAATACCATTTAATTAATAGTAACCGTATCTGTCCTACCATCGTCATTGTGACTGGTAAAGCGTGAAGTTGTGCACGTCAGAAATATTCAGTATGGACAGTGTACAGTGTTTGCCTGACGTAACGTACAGCGTAGTGTACAGCACGGTCTGCTGATACCATTTAATTAATAGTAACCGTATCTGTCCTACCATCGTCATTAAGGAAGGTGAAGCGTGAAGTAGTACACATCAGCAATATTCAGTATGGACAGTGTACAGTGTTTGCCTGTGTAACGTACAGCGTAGTGTACAGCACGGCCTGCTGATACCATATAATTAATTATAACCGTATCTGTTCTACCATCGTTATTGTGACTGGTGAAGCGTGAAGTTGTGCACGTCAGAAATATTCAGTATGGACAGTGTACAGTGTTTGCCTGTAACATACAGCGTAGTGTACAGCACGGCCTGCTGATACCATTTAATTAATTATAACCGTATCTGTCCTACCATCGTTATTGTGACTGGTGAAGCGTGAAGTTGTGCACGTCAGAAATATTCAGTATGGACAGTGTACAGTGTTTGCCTGTAACATACAGCGTAGTGTACAGCACGGCCTGCTGATACCATTTAATTAATTATAACCGTATCTGTCCTACCATCGTCATTGTGACTGGTGAAGCGTGAAGTTGTGCACGTCAGAAATATTCAGTACGGACAGTGTAGAGTGTTTTCTATGGAACATAAGGAGAAGTGTACAGCGAAGTCTGATAATAACATTTAATTAATAGTAACCGCATCTGTCCTACCATCGTCATTGTGACTGGTAAAGCGTGAAGTTGTGCACGTCAGAAATATTCAGTATGGACAGTGTACAGTGTTTGCTGACGTACGTACAGCGTAGTGTACACCACGGTCTACTACCATATAATTAATTGTAACCGTATCTGTTCTACCATCGTCATTGTGGCTCGTGAAGCGTGAAGTAGTACACATCAGCAACATTCAGTATGGACAGTGTACAATGTTTGCTATGTAACGTACAGCGTAGTGTACAGCACGGTCTGCTCATCCCATTTAATTAATAGTAACCGTATCTGTCCTACCATTGTCATTGTGACTCGTGAAGCGTGAAGTTGTGCACGTCAGAAATATTCAGTACGGACAGTGTACAGTGTTTTCTATGGAACATAAGGAGAAGTGTACAGCGAAGTCTGATAATACCATTTAATTAATAGTAACCGCATCTGTCCTACCATCGTCATTGTGACTGGTGAAGCGTGAAGTAGTACACATCAGCAATATTCAGTATGGACAGTGTACAGTGTTTGCTGACGTACGTACAGCGTAGTGTACAACACGGTCTGCTGATACCATATAATTAATTGTAACCGTATATCTCCTACCACCGTCATTAAGGAAGGTGAGGCGTGAAGTAGTACACATCAGCAATATTCAGTATGGACAGTGTACATTGTTTGCTGTGTAACGTACAGCGTAGTGTACACCACGGTC
This sequence comes from Homalodisca vitripennis, assembly GCF_021130785.1. Classification (NCBI taxonomy): domain Eukaryota; kingdom Metazoa; phylum Arthropoda; class Insecta; order Hemiptera; family Cicadellidae; genus Homalodisca; species Homalodisca vitripennis. The sequence goes on from NC_060214.1 coordinate 96,512,987, forward strand.
TACTACCATATAATTAATTTTAACCGTATCTGTCCTACCATCGTCATTGTGACTGGTAAAGCGTGATGTTGTGCACGTCAGAAATATTCAGTATGGACAGTGTACATTGTTTGCTGTGGTACGTACAGCGTAGCGTACAGCAAGGTCTGCTGATACCATTTAATTAATTGTAACCGTATCTCTCCTACCACCCTCATTATGGCAGGTGAAGCGTGAAGTAGTACACATCAGCAATATTCAGTATGGACAGTGTACAGTATTTGCTGAGGTACGTACAGCGTAGTGTACAGCACGGTCTGCTGATACCATTTAATAAATAGTAACCGTATCTGTCCTACCATCGTCATCGTGACTGGTGAAGCGTGAAGTAGTACACATCAGCAATATTCAGTATGGACAGTGTACATTGTTTGCTGTGTAACGTACAGCGTAGTGTACACCACGGTCTACTACCATATAATTAATTGTAACCGTATCTGTTCTACCATCGTCATTGTGGCTCGTGAAGCGTGAAGTAGTACACATCAGCAACATTCAGTATGGACAGTGTACAATGTTTGCTATGTAACGTACAGCGTAGTGTACAGCACGGTCTGCTCATCCCATTTAATTAATAGTAACCGTATCTGTCCTACCATCGTCATTGTGACTGGTGAAGCGTGAAGTAGTACACATCAGCAATATTCAGTATGGACAGTGTACAGTGTTTGCTGACGTACGTACAGCGTAGTGTACAGCACGGTCTACTACCATATAATTAATTGTAAACCGTATCTGTTCTACCATCGTTATTGTGACTAGTGAAGCGTGAAGTTGTGCACGTCAGAAATTTTCAGTATGGACAGTGTACAGTGTTTGCCTGTAACATACAGCGTAGTGTACAGCACGGCCTGCTGATACCATATAATTAATTATAACCGTATCTGTTCTACCATCGTCATTGTGACTGGTGAAGCGTGAAGTTGTGCACGTCAGAAATTTTCAGTATGGACAGTGTACAGTGTTTGCCTGTAACATACAGCGTAGTGTACAGCACGGCCTGCTGATACCATTTAATTAATTATAACCGTATCTGTCCTACCATCGTCATTGTGACTGGTGAAGCGTGAAGTTGTGCACGTCAGAAATATTCAGTACGGACAGTGTATAGTGTTTTCTATGGAAGATAAGCAGAAGTGTACAGCGAAGTCTGATAATACCATTTAATTAATAGTATCCGTATCTTTCCTACCATCGTCATTGTGACTCGTGAAGCGTGAAGTTGTGCACGTCAGAAATATTCAGTACGGACAGTGTAGAGTGTTTTCTATGGAACATAAGGAGAAGTGTACAGCGAAGTCTGATAATACCATTTAATTAATAGTAACCGCATCTGTCCTACCATCGTCATTGTGACTGGTGAAGCGTGAAGTAGTACACATCAGCAATATTCAGTATGGACAGTGTACAGTGTTTGCTGACGTACGTACAGCGTAGTGTACAACACGGTCTGCTGATACCATATAATTAATTGTAACCGTATATCTCCTACCACCGTCATTAAGGAAGGTGAAGCGTGAAGTAGTACACAGCAGCAATATTCAGTATGGACAGTGTACATTGTTTGCTGTGTAACGTACAGCGTAGTGTACACCACGGTCTACTACCATATAATTAATTTTAACCGTATCTGTCCTACCATCGTCATTGTGACTGGTGAAGCGTGATGTTGTGCACGTCAGAAATATTCAGTATGGACAGTGTACATTGTTTGCTGTGGTACGTACAGCGTAGCGTACAGCAAGGTCTGCTGATACCATTTAATTAATTGTAACCGTATCTCTCCTACCACCCTCATTATGGCAGGTGAAGCGTGAAGTAGTACACATCAGCAATATTCAGTATGGACAGTGTACAGTATTTGCTGAGGTACGTACAGCGTAGTGTACAGCACGGTCTGCTGATACCATTTAATAAATAGTAACCGTATCTGTCCTACCATCGTCATCGTGACTGGTGAAGCGTGAAGTAGTACACATCAGCAATATTCAGTATGGACAGTGTACATTGTTTGCTGTGTAACGTACAGCGTAGTGTACACCACGGTCTACTACCATATATAATTAATTGTAACCGTATCTGTTCTACCATCGTCATTGTGGCTCGTGAAGCGTGAAGTAGTACACATCAGCAACATTCAGTATGGACAGTGTACAATGTTTGCTATGTAACGTACAGCGTAGTGTACAGCACGGTCTGCTGATCCCATTTAATTAATAGTAACCGTATCTGTCCTACCATCGTCATTGTGACTGGTGAAGCGTGAAGTAGTGCACATCAGCAATATTCAGTATGGACAGTGTACAGTGTTTGCTGTACGTACGTACAGCGTAGTGTACAGCACGTTCTGCTGATACCATTTAATTAATTGTAACCGTATATCTCCTACCACCGTCATTAAGGAAGGTGAAGCGTGAAGTAGTACACATCAGCAATATTCAGTATGGACAGTGTACATTGTTTGCTGTGTAACGTACAGCGTAGTGTACACCACGGTCTACTACCATATAATTAATTGTAACCGTATCTGTTCTACCATCTTCATTGTGACTGGTGAAGCGTGAAGTTGTGCACGTCAGAAATATTCAGTATGGACAGTGTACAGTGTTTGCCTGTAACGTACAGCGTAGTGTACAGCACGGCCTGCTGATACCATTTAATTAATAGTAACCGTATCTGTCCTACCATCGTCATTGTGACTGGTGAAGCGTGAAGTTGTGCACATCAGCAATATTCAGTATGGACAGTGTACAGTGTTTGCTGACGTACGTACAGCGTAGTGTACAGCACGGTCTGCTGATACCATTTAATTAATAGTAACCGTATCTTTCCTACCATTGTCATTGTGACTCGTGAAGCGTGAAGTTGTGCACGTCAGAAATATTCAGTACGGACAGTGTACAGTGTTTTCTATGGAACATAAGGAGAAGTGTACAGCGAAGTCTGATAATACCATTTAATTAATAGTAACCGCATCTGTCCTACCATCGTCATTGTGACTGGTGAAGCGTGAAGTAGTACACATCAGCAATATTCAGTATGGACAGTGTACAGTGTTTGCTGACGTACGTACAGCGTAGTGTACAACACGGTCTGCTGATACCATATAATTAATTGTAACCGTATATCTCCTACCACCGTCATTAAGGAAGGTGAAGCGTGAAGTAGTACACAGCAGCAATATTCAGTATGGACAGTGTACATTGTTTGCTGTGTAACGTACAGCGTAGTGTACACCACGGTCTACTACCATATAATTAATTTTAACCGTATCTGTCCTACCATCGTCATTGTGACTGGTGAAGCGTGATGTTGTGCACGTCAGAAATATTCAGTATGGACAGTGTACATTGTTTGCTGTGGTACGTACAGCGTAGCGTACAGCAAGGTCTGCTGATACCATTTAATTAATTGTAACCGTATCTCTCCTACCACCCTCATTATGGCAGGTGAAGCGTGAAGTAGTACACATCAGCAATATTCAGTATGGACAGTGTACAGTATTTGCTGAGGTACGTACAGCGTAGTGTACAGCACGGTCTGCTGATACCATTTAATTAATTGTAACCGTATCTGTCCTACCATAGTCTTTGTGGCAGATGAAGAGTTAAATTGTACAAATCAGCAATAATTAATACTCAGTATGGACAGTGTACAGTGTTTGCTGAGGTACGTACAGCGTAGTGTACAGCAAGATTTACAGATGCTATTTAAATAAGTGCAACTGTATATTTTCTATCATCGTCCTCGTGACTGGTGAAGTGTAAAGCTGTGCACACCAAATGTATATACACCCATATACGATGCTGTTTTATCTGCTCCTTTTACCATGAATGTACTAGAACGTTTCATTATGATATATTTACCTTTATTTTCATAGTATACATCTCTAATTTTTTAACCTCCGAAGTAAATTTAAATTATTCAGTTTTAATTATATACCGTTGTATGAGGAAATTGAAATATAACTATATTAAAACTGTATCATTATAGTGTGCCAAAAATAATAGTTTTATACAAATATTGGATTTTAATGTTGTTTACATCTATTTTGATTACATCTGAATGTACAAGTATATAAAATTTGATTCAACGGTAAAATTGATCTCTCTTTGTTGGGCTTTTTATTAAACGCCCAACAAATTTTAAAAAGTTTTATTTGTTTCGATTTTCAGATTTATATAATTCATTACATTATTAAAGTGACATTCTAGTTGGTCATGCCTGTATAAATCATACGCCTTCATATTAATCTACATAACTACCTACGTAATATAAAAACTAAAATTTAAGTTTCATATTTCTAACTGGACTGGACTTGGACTGCATTATTTTTAAGTTAAATTAAAAGGAAAATTAAGGAAAATAATTCGTAAATCCGTTAAAGCAACTGTTAGCTCGAAAATTATACTTAGTTGATTACAGTAAATTTTTATTGTATTTTTCCATTGTTCTAGCAAAACCCATTTTACAAAAACCGATCACGATACTTAAAATTGCTATTTTTATTACGATCCTTAATAATAAAAAGAGCGTCACTTATGTAGAGATACAAATCAAACTACTTTGAGATAAATTATTTGAGAATATTAAATATCTGACTTCACCACAGTGTTATTACCTAGCAAGACGTCACATGCCGTTCACTGGTTGGAAAAAACCCCGGTCAAGATTGTTGTTGGCGACTTGCCTAAGAAACAGTCTCCAAGAATCAGAGAGCATCAGAACTGAGAATTTGGTAGTTGGTGTTACTTATTAGTCAATATAATAAGGACAATTCATATGACCTCAGTAAAAGTGTCAGGAGACTGTGTTAAGTTGCAAGAAATACGTATGAAACTCTGTACTCCCCTGATTTACAAAGACGGCCCATGCTCTCTGCACTTTAGGGAGTGCCGATGGCCGAGCGGTCTATCGTTGGATTTTGGTTCAAGTTAGAGTTAGCGCAGGTTCAAATCCTGTCTGGGACCGTTGCTCTTTTTATTAGTACCATCAACCTCGTACTGTATCGAATCTCCCCCTTAATGTGTTTGATAAGATCCTCGCACAGGCCGGTCAGTGGCCCATGAGGGCGGACAGAAAAGGGCTTAAAAGGGATCGACCTCTCCTTAAAAAAAGTTTTGCTTTATATTTTACGCACCGGAGTGTAGTACAGGAGATAGACAAACTGGAAACGAAACAGCTTTTCGTATTCAAAATAATACCATATCTCTGACTCAAATGGTAACATCTATACTGGTCATACCTGTTACCTCCACTAAAACTAGCGCGGCTATGATCAACTTCGTTTTTAGGGCATTTTCTCTCTTCCAAAAAGAATCTTTAGGTAGTTGTGTGCTCATTTAATGTACATTGGCTCGGCTAGTGGATCATTCTGGCAGTTCATTTTCAAAAAAGCTAAATATGTAGTGACGTAAAAACACACCAACAAACTTTCGTTTGATATTCAGTGAAATTTGAACTGTATCCTCAGCGAATAATTGTATACACTTAGTTACTTACAACGACTAACCTATATGTAGAAAAAGTGGCCAAAGTGTCTTTCTTGTCTTATAACGAGTAGAGAAAAGCAAATAATATTCGAATTGTAAATTAAATAAATTATTGAAACGATTTTCATTCGTGTTATATTTGCGTTATTCGTAGTAATGTAAATAAATCTATGTAATTGTTTTGAAAGAAAACTTGATGTACTAAAGCAAGGGTCGCCTTACCAAGATTGTGGTGACGTAGGACAATGTATGAAACCTTTCCAGTTACAAGTTAAATACGTTATGAAAATATGATGGACGAATTATTGTGCAGCATTCCAGTGAACACTTGATGACACAAATAACTTAACAAACAAACGACTACATTATGTCATATTACCACTTGGCTCGCTCAGAATTACACCGAGCTTGTTACAATAGCCTGTGCAATCATTGACAGCTTCCGGACGCCATTACAATTGTGTTTAGTGCTGATTGACCTGCATGTTTCAACTAGCCGGGCTATGAATGTTCTCATTAGCCATATTCTAAAACGAAAATGGGACAGATATAATGCGATTATACACAGCAACACCTGAAGGTAAAATAGAATTATTATTTTGGATTCTCTTGCATTCGTGACAGGAGATATCCACCTAAATAATGACAAATTGTCAGTAAGAATTGCATTTATCTTTCAACCTTAAAAAAATAATCATCTTAGTAGTTTCGATAAAATATGAGTCTCAGCTATAAAATATTTACAAATATGTCTAGTTAGATAACAAGCTTCAATACTTAGAATGACACTTTGTTTTCATTTTACATAGATCGGTTCATATCACTATAAAATAAAAAGGTGGTAATAATAATAATAATCTGTATTGCATCAACAATTACATGATTGCATGCATGTATCAGGTACATTCATCATTATATACATTTGGATTGATTATATTGCAGTTGTAGCTATTCAATTGTATAGCTGAACTGAGTTTTTTTATTTATTCTCGTTTTTCAATAGTTTTCAATCATTTTCATCCCAGCAACTCAACATGAACTCTTCAACGGAGTAAAACGCCTTTGGCACCAGTATTTTAATCGAGATTTGAATCATATAGAATCACTGAGATGTTTAACTCCTTCAGGCAGCTTTTTTATTAGTTTCACACCAACTTGGGACGGCAAGTGTTCAAATGCCGTCGTTCTATGTTGTACAATCCGAAAGTTGTCCCTGCCTCTTGTCTCGTATTCGTGAAAGTCACTGCCTTGGACCAACTCGCATTTGAATCGACAGTATAGAACGACGTCGAGAATATAGAGACAGGGTAAAGTTAACAATCCAAGCTTCACGAAGGCATCTTTGCACGACTCTCTGAAATTAAATTTGTAAATAATTCTGAATGCTTTCTTTTGAGTTCTAAATACGCTTTCGAGTTTGTTTTTAGAACATCTGCCCAACGGTCTCTAACCGTAAGACAAATATGGATGTATCAGGCCAAACTTTGCCGCTTGTCCGGTGAGGCGGTCGTTTGTGATTGGTGAGTTCAGATAGCGTGGTGTTTTGCCTATGTCCGAAAGCGTCCCCCGGGATACCCGACCCGCAAAGCCGCCTTGAACCTTGTTATAATAAAGACCGCGAGCGGTCTCTTTTAATCGTTAACCAAAGTGAAAGGTTTGTACCTTCCAGTTGACTGGGCACAGCAAAAACCAATGTGTCACTTAAATGTGGGCAACCTTATTGATGTCCAGGAACGCCACACCACTAACCGCAAATGTCGAGATTCTGGGGTTCATGGGTAATTCGATAGGTCTAGTTTACTGTGGGAGATGACTGTTGGAGTTGGTTGGGTTTGTTCCCTAACCTCAGAGGTTCTTGCTAACCTCAACAAGGTTGTTCTTGCTAACCCCTTGCCTACTTTGACTGAAGAGGCTGGTTCAGAGCTGGCCTCCCCTTCTTCCGGGGAGACATGGCTTTGAGATGTAGTGCCCTAATTCTTCCTCATGGATCACGATAGGAGGCGATTCATACTTCCTTACCTTACCCATCCTGAATATCCTGTCACTCCGGAAGCAGCGCAAAGGTTCTTACAGGGATAAGTGCAATTTATAAGCTCTTGTCCTAAGAGAAAAACACCCCTCACGATAATAATTATCATCAAACCCTCCTTTCCATCTGCGTGTTTGCTTTGATTTTTATTGGTATCTAACTTAAACATGGTCCTCAATATCAACATCTATTTGTTTTCAATTTTAATGTGTAACCATTATTCATCAGCATATTTTTAAATACCAAATTTAAAAAAAGAACCGAAAATATGTAATATAAATGGCACTGTTCCCAGAGGCTGCTACATAAAAAGTATTAATGGTAGGAAGATTTAAATTAGTCTTTTTAATGCTGTTATTGAAAACGTGTTTAATACTTTGAATTTAAATTAATATACTAAAAATTTCAATACAATATGTACATGGATTTACAATAACGTAAAAACTCCTAAAACTTTTTCATATATATTTATCTACCATCATACTACTGAATTACTGACTCAAAATTTTTCAAATAGATTCATATTGCTCTGATCATCATATTAAATTTTTAGTAATTGAGTCTCCCAAAAGCCTTCTCTCTCGCCATTTTGATCTGTTATTTATTTTCAAATCTCCTTTAATTTACAACAACATTAACTGAGGATTTGTTTTGTAATTTAAAATTACTCCATTTCCCAAAATGGAAGTTGGGACAGTTAAAACATTTTTGGTGGGATGATACACCGAATGATACTGCAAATTGTAAAACTCTGTTAAGTAATATCTAAAATAACCAAAACATTTCTGGCAAAATTGGTACTGTTCAAGCAAAATTAAAGTTCTAATACAAATTGGACTCTATGTGAGATGGAGCAAATTCAACGTTCATTGCAGGGACCTCAAATATTTACAATTATATTTATTTTTCTAAGACAAAAAATAAGGTCTCACATGATAGGCTACTGAAACAAATCCTTTATTTGGATACCAAAATTCGTTGGAAGAGTAAATATGTTTAAAAAATCCCATCGTATGCATGGCTTATTTGTTATTCTGGAAATTTGAGATTTGAGGTTCAAACTAACCTAGAACTTCACCATCTAAATACGTTGGGATTATGGGTAAATGTACATGCTCGATGAGAAAATTATGTTTACTTTAAATGCACCCTTTTAACAATGACTCATTCATTCATTGGTTCAGATTCAAAGAACCTGTGACATTTGGTGGGTTTTTTTTCCGGTCAATGGTCCGCCACAAGATTTCAAAGTTACGTTAAAGAATTGTATTGTATTACATGACGAAAAGAGATTGCATAATGCTCATAAATTGATAATGTAAATCATTACAGACAAGATAGTTTACCAAATACGAATTTGTTTCGTTTTTAGATTGATACATATGAGATATTGGTTAAGCTTTAGCGAAACCTATCATTCAGAAAGCTGGCATAATATCTCTTGTTTGTCAGACTGTCTGCAGCATTTACATATGAGATATTGGTTAAGCTTTAGCGAAGCATGTATGTCAGTGATATCATAACAGAAAGCATAATATCTCTTGCTTGTCAGACTGTCGGCAGGATATCTCAAAATCGAACTAGTTGAAACAATTCGCGTGAAATTTTATTTCTATAAATTATGGGCAAGGTTTTTTTGATGATGGCGTCCTTTTATGAGCCACGTTTAAAGTTTCCTATTTGAAGTCTGCTGTTTGAAACAGTCTTGTTTACTCCTACCTTGTAGACAAATGTACTCCTTAATGAAATTCTACCCTTGCAACAATGAACAATCCCACAGTTAATATACGCCTGTGGTTGACAAGATAGAGGGTGGATATATCTGATGATTACCATCAGATGATACACATCATAATCTGATGAACACAATCAGATTGGATCCGTAATCATCGACTATTACTCGGTTATTTGTGGTTGAATTAATTATTTTAGTTTTCTCTCTACTAATCTAGAACAGTATTTAAATAAATGTGTCACTGATTAGTTTTAGGGGGTGAACTGTTGTATAAGAATGATCCAATGTATTGATTAACTATAGAAAACACAAATTGTATTTTACATTGTTTTGTATGGAATTGTAGTGTCACAGCACTATTGTCTAATTCTTTAAGTTACAGTGCCAAAGTTCAGCACAATACATTTCGCTTTAATATAGAATTGTAAGGACCTTCTTAACATTGTGTCCGTTCGTATGTGTGTTGACTCTTCATAGAAAGATCTTAGAATATTACACCTTGACACATAGGTTCCTCTTGTTCCAAGTAAGAACCCTATTGATTTTGGGATCAAAAGGTTAAATAACAGTCCGTTTGAGTGATCACTCTCATAGAAATATTATACACTATTAAACCTTGACACATAGGTTCCTTTTAATCAAAGTAATAACCCTATTTATTTTGTCCGTTTGAGGGATCACTTTTGATAGAAAGATTATACACTATTTTAAACCTTGACCCACAGTTTCCTTTTGATCCAAGTAATAACCCTATTTATTTTGTCCGTTTGAGTGATCACTCTTGATAGAAAGATTACACACTATTAAACCTTGATACACAGTTTCCTTTTGATCGAAGTAATAACCCTATTTATTTTGTCCGTTTGAGTGTTCAGTCTTGATAGAAAGATTACACACTATTAAACCTTGATACACAGGTTCCTTTTGATCCAAGTAATAACCCTATTTATTTTGTCCGTTTGAGTGATCACTCTTGATAGAAAGATTACACACTATTAAACCTTGATACACAGGTTCCTTTTGATCCAAGTAAGAACCCTATTGATTTTGGGATCAAAAGGTTAAATAACAGTCCGTTTGAGTGATCACTCTTCATAGAAATATTATACACTATTAAACCTTGACACATAGGTTCCTTTTGATCAAAGTAATAACCCTATTTATTTTGTCCGTTTGAGTGATCACTCTTGATAGAAAGATTACACACTATTAAACCTTGATACACAGGTTCCTTTTGATCCAAGTAATAACCCTATTTATTTTGTCCGTTTGAGTGATCACTCTTGATAGAAAGATTATACACTATTTTAAACCTTGACCCACAGGTTCCTTTTGATCCAAGTAATAACCCTATTTATTTTGTCCGTTTGAGTGATCACTCTTGATAGAAAGATTACACACTATTTTAAACCTTGACACACAGGTTCCTTTTGATCCAAGTAATAACCCTATTTATTTTGTCCGTTTGAGTGATCACTCTTGATAGAAAGATTATACACTATTTTAAACCTTGACACACAGGTTCCTTTTAATCCAAGTAATAACCCTATTTATTTTGTCCGTTTGAGTGATCACTCTTGATAGAAAGATTATACACTATTTTAAACCTTGACACACAGGTTCCTTTTGATCCAAGTAATAACCCTATTTATTTTGTCCGTTTGAGTGATCACTCTTGATAGAAAGATTATACACTATTTTAAACCTTGACACACAGGTTCCTTTTGATCCAAGTAATAACCCTATTTATTTTGTCCGTTTGAGTGATCACTCTTGATAGAAAGATTATACACTATTTTAAACCTTGACACACAGGTTCCTTTTAATCCAAGTAATAACCCTATTTATTTTGTCCGTTTGAGTGATCACTCTTGATAGAAAGATTATACACTATTTTAAACCTTGACACACAGGTTCCTTTTGATCCAAGTAATAACCCTATTTATTTTGTCCGTTTGAGTGATCACTCTTGATAGAAAGATTATACACTATTTTAAACCTTGACACACAGGTTCCTTTTGATCCAAGTAATAACCCTATTTATTTTGGGATCAAAAGTTTAAAGAGAATTCCGTCTGTGCCATAAATCCACATAAAAGTCCTGAAGAAACCTGGCGTATAGGTTTCTCTTGGTTCCAGGATGTGTTGTATTGGTTTTTGGAAAAAATTATAAAAATGCAGGCCCTTTTCGATAACTACCTCTGTACGTTCTGTTGGACCCTTCGATTGTAACGATTTATTTAGATACAAGTTTCCTGTCTAAGTAATGAAAATGGCGATTTTAAACAAAACCAAACAGCTACTTTATTGTACATTTAATAATTTATACCTTCGATTACTAAACAGTCTCTGAGCCAATATTTATTACAATTCTAAAATTGTTACCACTTGAAATGTTGCCACTGTGCGCTATCTAGTAGCAAATGAAAGAAACAATGATTGTAAATAATATATTACAGAAAAGTGTAAATATTATTACACTGAGTAAATCATGACAGTAACGAATATATTGCTAAGATTTAGTTCGTAAAAATGAGATTGTCGCTAAGATTAAAATGGATTATATCTCTAAACACAAGATTTAGTATGTCTACGCTTCACCTAACGCAGCTATACTTAGCGATCAAGATTTCTGACACGATTCGTCATGGATGCAAAGTCCATTCTCAAGGTCGAAGTTTTTACTCCCCTCAGGATCTCATTTGGCATTGCACCAAATAATCCAATGAGATGTACGCACGCATGGATTATGAAATGTATTTTTAGTACTGTAAAATTCTTCTTCCCCAGACGGTATAACTTATCAGCAACACGACGTTAGCGCTATCTTTATGAGGTGTAGGTAAACTACAATGTAATTATTTTAACAAACTGAGGATTAATAACGAACTATAGCAAAAGTTACTTCGTAGAATATACATCAAACAAATGTCTAATAATGGTACCTTGTTCCATATTTTAAATTTAGTCGGCTATATTTTATCACATTGTCATGCGTAAACCCTGCAATACATGTGAATTACCACAATCCGATTAATAACTAGTGAATAGTACCTTCGATTACAATCGAAATTTTAAAAGGTTCAATTTGATTTTTAACAGTGTTTAGTCCCTAATGAGTTATGTGGTTTCTGGTTTCAGTCAATAACGAGATTTCCAACCCTGTATTAACAATTAAAACTTGTTATTAATTTTATTTGGTTCTGAGTTTTCTGTGTTTTAATTAATTAGAATTAAACATATTTCTTTAACCACTATTAGCAGTAACATTTCATAAACAGATTCTTATTAACGTTACGTTTGTTTTGTTATTTGTATTCAAAATGCGTAATCTAATAGAGAGGAAATATTTCAAAAACTGTTTTCCTAAATATAAATTTAATCAAGTTTATAGGGATTTTTGAGCTTTTAATTTGCGCTTAGGATTTATTTAAATTGTATTCCTTGTTTAAAAAATAAAACGAAAACAATGAAAAAGATAATGCTTTGTTTTGAAGCATTGTGAAAATCTGAAATTGTACAACTAATGAAACATTATTACGCTTGACAATGGCAACCCATCGTTTCATCAGAGAGTGTCAGGAATGTAATATTACAAAAGTTAGATATATTCCTTGATTTATGGAGCAGCAACGTTCTGACTGAGCCGTTAACCGCTGAAGTTTGAATTTAACCGCTTAGTTTAGGTAGTTACACCATTAGTTACGGTATAGATGATAGTTACAGTAACCCTGTCAGTAGCAGTCAATGTTCGTCCTTTACTGTAGTTAGATACTCAATCTCCTCTGTTGTCTTGTAACTTAGAATCGGTGGTGGCTCTTGAGAGGTGGGGTGGGGAAGAAATTTACAGAAAACAAAAAGTTAGCATGAGGATATCCACACACATTGCTCGTCAAGCTGTTGGTTGTTGAGGAGGTGTGAATATTAAGACCTACGTGTTACCAGTCTAGAACTACTATAGACATTTAGAGATACTTGCCACACTAACTTGAAAAGAAGTGTTAGTACGTTTAATATCCGCTGTCTTTTTATTTGGATAGCAGTGTATGTATATGAAGTTGCTGCTAATTCACTAGATAAGTATACTAACTGTATAAATTATGTTTTATATTTTAAGACTGCTGTCGTATTAGAACAATCAGTGCAATTCTTTGTTTAAAGTCTGTTATTTACATGAAAGGTTTGAAAGGATAACAGGATTTCGGACATTTGCCATCGTTATATGTTATAAAAGGTATAACACAACGTTTCGAGGATTGGAATCTATCCTTCTTCAACAGGTGGGGGGGGGGAGATATTAATACATACAGAAATAACGAACAGAAAACAGAAAGAAGTGAAGAAGGGATCGCCAAAAAGGGTTCAAACATACCCAAAAGCTGCTTGGAGTCCATTCCAGGCGTTGTCATTGCATAGGATACAAGTCCCGAGCACAAGTCACAAGTAAAAGAATAAAAATCACACATCACACTAGCACAGGCTACAGTGGGATACTGTTATACCTGTGTTATACCATTTATAACCTACAACCATGTGTTTTAGCCAAATTTTGCTTGTGTATTTGGCATAAACAAAAAAGGTCTTTTGGCAGTTTGTTCAAGATATTTACATACATATATTTTGGTCGTTGATAGTACACGAAGTGTTATAGCTGGACATTACAGTAAGATTCCTGGAGCGGCCTTAGAAAATTCGTAGAATTTTAAGCTTTCTGATTATAAATGTGTTTCAGAGTTGTAGAGATGGTTGGAGTTATGGGGAAGATGATGTCTTTCAGGCGGTTCAACATAATAGAAATTGCTGTCAGCTGATCGCACAGAATTTTGGGAAAGTATAAACGGGCTGACATGTTGGTCGAGCAATGGATCGCTACTACACTCCTACCTACTTCTTTATGATACTTCACAGCTTGCTCAGGATTAATAACGACGTACATATAGAGGGGGATTCACGGCAGGAGTATGTCAAGCACCGATACTAGGAACAGACAAGTGGAATGTTGGAGATAAGGGTATCATCCGATACGATACTTATGAAAGTACAACCTCGGTGGTTGACCTTAACGAGACACTGTGGTTGATCAATTGGATAACAATAAAAATTACTCACATTAATCAGAGCCTGGTTCTAGTCAAAGAGAAACTTGAGGTTGACTTTCTCCTCAGAAGAAGGACAAACACAACCATCTAACCCAGTAGACGGAGAAGATGTCAAGATTAGGCACGCCGTGAAGTATCTCGGTCACAAAGTTATGTCATAAGTTCTTTACTGAGCCAGATTAACAATCAAGGTTGCATTACCTAGATCACAACGTACAATTCTGTTACAACCCAATTATGTCGTAAACTAATAATAATGAAACAAGAGCGAGATAAACCGATGACAAGAATAAAAATAAAGTAATTTAGTTATATAAATAGGTTTGACACAAAGGTCTGTCCTTCTAATGTGGAGGACAAGGGTATTAATCATAGCCGTCTGGTTTTAATCATTTACAAGCCCTTTGAAAGCAATGTTCTATTCCGCTTCATGATTTTGTACAATAATGGATCCACTGCAGCAAAATGGATCCTCTGGTGCTCTGTGCAAGCACCAGAGTTTTATAGTGCAAGGATGGGGGAATTCTCTGAGTAGCTAGATTTTAACTGACCAGCTTTCCTCGACCCTCCAGAGACTACCCAACCTGACCTGTTTGCCTCAGACCAAATGTACTTTATTTGGGAAAGAGGAGCTCATCCTTATTAAGATGAACGATGGTGAAATAGCTAGTACGAGAAGTATGTTGACAGCCAGATTGATTAGAGATCTTGAGATTCGGTGGAGGGAGCAATGCGGGAAATACATTTTTACATGGACCAGTTTAATTAGCGGCTATGGTATTTTCGAAACTCATCTGTTCAAAAAAGGAAAGTTTTGGAACACAGAGTGCCCTTACACGGCATAGGAGCAAAATAATCCACACCGTAATTCCGATGTAGAAGGTGGAAATAAGAAACCTTGAGATAGCCAGCCTCCTTTAGACAGAATCACACTAGCATGAAAAACATTATGACCAGTAGGCTTGGATAAATATATGTACGCAGGTAGAGAATATGCTAAACAGCAAAAATAAAAAGCTCTATTGAATAAATCTAAGTGCAAGAACAAATTCTTGAAGTTGCCAAGAAAGCACGCCCAAGAGGGAGCAATGCCTTGACCAGTGGAGTTTTTAGCGAGCAATTATCCCACCCACCAGCACTTTACTGTTAGAGCCGATAGTACATTAGCTTGCAACTCATCGATAAAAAAATATTTTCGAAAGCTACTTTATACTATGGTATCATTTACATTTTTTCGTTTAAATATTTTTAGGGTCAAAAAGTATTTCTAGAGAAGAGGATTTTATTTTTGTAACTACATGTCAAAAAAAAATAATTCAATAATGTTTGCAGATCTGGATTGATATATGTTTTGTGTTAATACACATGTATGTACCTTTCCATCGAATCCGGCTGATTCGTTTCATATATAGTAAGAGTTATATTTTAAACTTTAGTTTCATTTGTGTACGGTTATCTTTTATTTGTAATAAATAATATTATAATTTTATGGTTATGGATTAGTACATTACGTGAGTATACAAAAACATTTACGTTAGTTTTGCTTATTTATTAAAATTATATATTTTACACCATGTATTGGTTATTTGAAAGGGTTATATTCAATTCGTATACATTATTTTCAAATTTATTTTTATTCACACCGGAAACAAGATTCGCGTGATTAACCTATTGCTATCGTCCTATTGAAAAAACCAAGTTTTAGGGTATGAAAGAGACAAATTTTGGAACATTAAAAGTGGAACTTTTTGAAAGCAAGTAAGAAGTTACGGTTAGGTGAATTTACAATATATGTTTGTTTTTCAAGTTGGGTTTTCTATAAATCAGTAAAGGCCGGAGGAATTTGTGATCCGGCCATTTAGAACTTTATTCTTTCCTTATAGGTACTACCTCGAGGGATTTTTTTTATATCGCCATTAGCGATGCTGCTGTAGTCCGCGCTGATACCGGAGACACTTGTGTCAGGCCGGTATAAATGATATTCTTCGAAGGACAAAATTAACAAAAACTTCTTTTATTTGGGTAAAATTCCCCAAATGATTTCAGCATTATTGTTATTTTACGTATCTAAAGATGGCGAAGTCTGACGTCAGCAGCAAGTAATAGGATGTTGATACATATCATAATAACAAGTACAAGTGACGCCCGTAGAACAATGAAATATTTATGTTCTATAACTTCGTTCTTTGTTATATCCTCCCATTGAAACTGTATATTGTTTAGTTCAGCAGAACGATAGGAATAGGCTAATAACGCGAAATTCGTATTTTGCCGAATCGGCCGTTAACTTCACATTTATCGAAATTTCTTATAACATCCCTCTACGTGAAATTGTCCACTTTTTAAAAATATCCAATCGAAAAATCTGGGTCCAATAATATTGCTCTCGAAAAATACTTTATATTCAAAACTGACTTTATTAAGAGAACACATGTTATGCACTGTAAAAATTCCCATACCAGCTTCTCACATATTTATATTTATGTTTAATTTGTTTAATATTTTTTCTTCACCGATCTCTTAAAAGTAAATTACTTTGAGCCAAGCAACAAGAAATTTTTTATAAATTGGTAACGCCAATGGTGTAGTATCTTCGAAAAAACACCACACTATCAATTTGGCAGATACAAATTAGACTCCCTAACCTGGGATTAGAGACCCTACCGCTTGGTCATCTGCAGATAACGTCAAGTTATCACTCTAGTACAGTCAGTGTACAAAAGACAGTGTACGTACAGCCCGGTCCTGGCGAGCCGCCAGTTCAAGGTCGATTAGTGTCGCGTTCACGCCTCACCTTATAAATAATTTCTTCTGACGTACTTTCTCCAGACATATTAAACCGTGTTGCCAAATCTGATTGCCGCTGCTTCTGGTAACCATGACAAGCTGTGGGTGAGTAATAGGTACTGATATACCTGCTATATTGATCACTCTTGAAATTGCCAACAGGTTTAAAGATGTAACAACGTATGCTTAAATTATTTGTGTAGTGTACGTTAAGCAATATTGTATCAATATAACGTTTGTGTTTTCTCACAGTTTAACATCTTGTCCTTAAAGGTTACCGAAGGAACTGATGGCTTTATCTTTTATGACCCTCTGAACTACTACATTTACCTTAATTATAATGTTTAATCATGTAAAACTAACTACTAAAGAAAGCAGTAATCCACAGTATGTTTACTTTTAATCGAAGTTTAGATGATAAATTCCCTTTGAATACACCAATATAACGTTTACAACAATTCAGTCGAATTTTATACAGTTGTAAATATGAAAGGCGTCTACATTTTGCAATGAAATGTATGAATCATGTGACCGTCTGGTTCCATCATGTGACCGCCTGGTTCCATCATGTGACCGCCTCGTTCCATCATGTCACCGTCTGGTTCCATCATGTGACCGCCTGGTTCCATCATGTGACCGTCTGATTCCATCATATGACGTCATGTCGTTTACTACGAGCCTCTACCCGTTCTGGAACATTCTTTGAGCTATAACTAAGCTAATAGATTCGTGGCCATGATTCGAACACTTAAACGTACTAGTACGTATAGTTGATTTGTTTCACCAGACGTTTATTCACGGCTTTTGTTTCAACCAAATTCAATAATGTTTAATTACAGTTATTGAACTATGGAGAATAAGGTAAATACTTGCAGACTTAGACTGCCTATAGGAGTGCTCTTTGACACAGTTAAACCAATCTTGTAACTGACACAACTAAGAATTATGAGTAAAATTTTCGATCGAAAAGAAATTAGAATTGAGGAACTAATTTTTCTATATTTTGTAAATCAAACGCAATATTGTGGTGTTATTTGTAAAGAAACATTTTCAATTGCGGTGTTATTGTGCTGAATGCTGGAGTTGTATCCCTATTTGCTGCATGCATTGTAATTATTATCTATTAATGAACCTTTTTGGTGACAAATGATGATAGTGAAGTGATCATATGTTTGTGCGTCCGTCATATATCATCACTTGTTACAAGTTTAATGCTAAGTTCATATTCTGCTACATGATTGGCTAATACACAGGGAACCTATTGTAGGAACTGTAATTTTAGAACAGGCACAATAAAGACAATCCAGATATATATGCCTCACTTAGATTAGTACTAAAACCGGTAAACAGTTCTCGCTTGTATAGATCCATATCCACTAAATTGTAGTTACTAGGTCTGGCCATAGGATAGTGCTGTGAACGGCGTTACAGTGAGGCTTCTGTGTTTTGATTCTCCGTGAGTTATGCGATTGTAAAGTGTGATAATCACTGAATACACATTTCTATTAGGGGTGTGAAAAGTGTTAATACAAATGTGTTAGTGTGACATTCCGCAATCCCACCCCCCAGTGCCTTATCGGCTGTCAACTTGACTTTGACGTTGTTGTTACGTGTTGTAGAGAATTAGGACCAGGAATCTTCAAATTACTTTATAGTCATTTTATGGAGGAACGGTCTGTGGTGCTGTTATTGTTTGAACGTAACGAAGTGTAAACAAAAACATAATTATTGTGTATGTATTTATTATAGCACTAATACGATGTACGGTTTAGTTTCAACACGTACTACAATATTTACGTGTTCTTTACTTTAGTTCTGTTTTAGTTGCTCTTTATACACGAGGTGCCACAATAAGGATTTCCACATCAATACATAATATTATTTAGTTTAAAAGCCAATACTGAAGATGGATGGTTTGAAAGGTTAAATAAAATTTCGAATATTTGGGTCAAAAACTTAAATTCGTAATATTCAAAACTAGTAACCATCCTCTTTTCCATGTATCAAACCCTAAAGCACGATCACTTAAATATCAGTGAAGAAGTGAGGTTCGCTAACGACAGATTGATTGTCGTGCATGATTAATCATGTCTTAGATTGTAACACACGAAATTATTGATACCAGTTATATCTTTTGGCATACAACATTACATATTCAATACAAACATTCCGTTTTCGGAAAGTAAAATTTAATGGTTAAGTACTCACTCTAAATTTGAAAAAAATTAAGTTGCACTAGAAGATTCATAGTGCACTAAAGGTAAAATAAAAAGTTAGTTGGTAAATGGCAACATGAATATTAATTATTGCACATTAATCTTTCTTTAAAACATTAGGTAACTAAGTATAATTTCAAAATTCGTATTATAACTGGTGACGGCGGGTTTTTATTATTAAATTTATTTTCTGCAGTAATATGTATCTAAGCTACGAGTTAAGAGGTTGAAGGAAAATTAGAACTACTTTTGATTATTTCCACTAACTAAACTATCTTACATATTACCGAATATGTACAACGCTTCATTTATAAATGATTTGTGATTCTATTTATCATTATTATTAGTCATTTAAATCCCCCCCGTGGTATTTATTGCAAAAGCAGTATAAAACTGGTAAGTACAAAGTTTTTAAATACACGTATTTCACTTATTTATTCCCTTTTTATACTTTTACCTGGTCACATGGGGGTTTCGTTTTAATGCGTTCTTGGAGTTTTATGCGGCGATCGGTGCAGCCTGTACGCGTTTACAAACAGTAATAAATCTTTAAATGAAACAAATGTTTGTGCGTTATGATCAAAGGCCGCATGTAGTTTTAAATAGCCCAGCTGGTCTGCATTGGTAACAAGGGGAGTCCCATGAATGAATCAAGCTTCAACGAGCAGTGCTTCAATGCATTTGAATTAGTTGCACAACATTTTGCACAACATCTGCTGTATCACTGTGATACAATTTGTAAAACTTTATTTCACAGATTGCAGTCCTTTCTTTCTCTTCCATTTATTGGTGATGGTTTATGTAAAGAAACCTCTATCTATATTTATGAGCGGTCCTCGAACCAAAATCATCTTCAGCTCGTCTATTCTGAACACTTTTTGGGTGCACAAATGTTAACAGATATCTGCATAGTTATAGAATTGAGAGAATGTTGACGTAAAGTATAGAATGAAAACTTACCTAGTAACAGCATCATACATAATCAGACTTGTACGAGTACGTGAGTGTTTAAAAAAAAGTCCATCCACAATAGGTTTCAAACTAAGCATTAACTTAAGCATTAGCGATCATTATTGCATAATATTAATACACATAGATTGCAATATTTGTTTTGCATTAAGATCATCTGTATTGCGATATAATGTAGTTTTGTGTGTGTATAATTGTATTGTGAGCTTTCTCTACGAGGTAAGGTCTCAATTTCTTTAAGCAATGGGAGTCTAAAAATAAACCTTTATATAAATACGTAGTTTGTTAAATACTTTTAGTGACGAATAAAAAATTTAATTTTGAACATCGAAAGCAATATTAAACTTCGTTTTATTGCTAAAACTGTTGCGACGAGTTGGTTTTATTAAATATACGGAATTTAAATATAATAATTAAGGAAGAATATTTATATAAAGAAGGAAATGTTTATAAATGCTCATTCAATATCTCTACATCCTTACGGACCATATCACATGATTCTTAAGGCGTGCTTTTATAATGAACAAATAGTATTTAGGAATTGATACTTTGAAGGAAACTGACCAGTAAGAACCAATACATACTGTGCTTTAAAAAAGTGTTGGCACATGGGGTTTTATTGAAAAACTATATAAATAATAACCCACCATAGACCGTCGAAGAGAAATTGTACATCAGAATCTAAGAAATAATGTGGTAAGGTACTTAGTTAAAGTGGCTAGTTCGGTTCTGTCTAGGTTCAATGCCAGATTATTCACTATTTGAAACCCTAATCGAGAGGTCACCATAGAGAAACTACAAAGAAATGTGACATAATTTGGAAACTTATCAGCACCAGTAAAGATATTGTCTTCTGGAAATTTAATCATCATTTATTTATTTATTGTTCCAATAATCATTGACAAAATAGAATAAAAATCAGTGGGCCTAGAATGTATCGCTGGGCCACTCCTTTGCAACACAGTGAATTGCAGCCTGATGTATACGTTATTATTTCTTATATTGGAATGTCTACATTAAATCTCATTGCTGCAATGCCTCTGACACCACAAAACGCTGATTTATTCAAGAGTTTAATCTGAGCAACATTAATTAAGATGTTATTTAGATCTCAAATATTAATGCCACAGCTGTTTGTATATGGAATTTTTAAACCAAACAGTCGGGTGCTGCGATGGAAATTCTATTCTGGAAATTTTATTCTGTATTAACAAAATACGTCAGTTCCTTTCGGCGTTTTTTGTGTGTATATTCTAAGAATTTCTTAGATTTTTCTTCTGCTGTTTGTTTGTAAGCCTAATATCAGCAAACTCCCAACTAGTACTTAAAAATTTCTCAATTCCTAAAAGTATTTTCAAAATATGTTACACGAGCTCATCCTAGCACAGATTGTAACACTCTAGTGCCCCTGCATATCCCCACCGATTGCAGAAATGTTTCACAGCTGCATAGCTCATTTTCACTTCAATTACTAAAGTTGTCTCTTCAATCAAAACCGATGGTAACCCGACACAACCACCGGCATGCTTTTAATAGAGCAATCAGGTAATTATATAAACGCCATGACGCACGCTGGCATTTAATTACTGTTGTGATGAGGGTTCGTTTTACCAGATCTGTCTTCATTCCAACCATTCACAAACTGAATAGTGGATTCCAAATTGTCAATGTGAGGTTTTGGTTTAAATTTGCTCAAAATATCTTAGTAATACAAAACCTATATTCATAAGTGTTTACAAATGCAATTTGATGCATATATTTATGTTTTGCATGCATATACCTGAATATTAAAAAATGTAAAATAATAAATTCAAAATACAGTCATATCATATAAAAATATAAATGATCAAAAAAGCTGTGAAAATATTTGTATTATCATAGCAAAATGTTTTTTGCAACCACGGAGGAATAAAGTTACAGGTATATAACAGACAACTAAGGTAATAACGGACGATTAGACGATGTAATTTTCATAATAGATATGTGTTTTAATGAGTATAAGTTATTTTTTGAAATTACCAATATATTACACTAACTTTTAGTATGAACCTACTATGTGAAAATTATGGTTCATCACACTGTACAGTTATAATAATTATTTTTACAGCATTTATTTTCCCTATCAAATTGGTTTCAATTAGTAAAACATTCATAATTACTTACAGATTTCAAAGTAATACCAAAAGTCTATTATTTCAAATCCACAATTAGTCAGTATTGTACTAGACCTCAATAAAATATTAATATTAATTAATAAAATATTAATTGTAAAATGTCAGTATACATTGAACTCCATCATGGACAGCGTGAGTAACAAACTAATCCTTAATTTTCCACACTCTTAGTTATTATAAGCTATTCAGCGTAGCGCAATGAAATCTGGCCTAAAAAATCATGCTACCTCATATATATCCTGGTGAGGACTATAGAGTTATTGTGTCCAACTATATATCTTTCCATGGCCTTAATGATCTTTCCTTTTTAATGGTGTACTTCTATTGAATTGTTAACTCAAATTCCTCATATCAATCATATTCAATCTATTGAGTGCTTACCAAGTAATATTTTAGCTTTTCAACTTCATATTCCGACCTACTGGTCTTTAAATTAAGAAATTCATTGAAAATTTGGGACACCGATTTTTTACTTGCTTTACATTAGTAATAAATTGGTTTCGGGAATAACAGGAAGTATACCCTACCATGGCTCATCACTTTTGTAGTTTCAACTTCAAATACTTGGAATTTCAACTAAAGTCACGTTGATTAAGTTACACCCCAAAGAGTAATGAATGCGAAGCCGCAGATTACAGTTATAAACCTCTATATTTGGCAATCCACACGCATCACATCGTTTATCAATACTGAGCTGGGTGTAATTTATTGATACATTTTGGAATTTTATGGAGAATTCTGAGTGACTTCCGGCTCGAATGGTATTACACACTGAAAATAATGTAGTTAATTATATGTGTCGATTGCACTTTATGTGAAGGAAATGTATAGCAGAGCCTTTAGTTAACCCTGAAATCCTAAACAGGGTACTGGTTTCAAATTTTTACTAAACTTGATCTAGTTTCAAGTACCGGTTGTAAATCATCCACTCGTCATGTTGTAAGCAAACCTCTCAAATGCGTACAAATTTTTGTTAACACTGGTTTTTATACAGTTCATGAAATAATCCCTCTGGGAGCTGTACGACGAATGTTGACGCATTTCGGCTAAATACAAATTTATCAATTTATCCAAATCATTGTAAAAACGCACACACACAATTGTCTTGATTGCTCCGAATTCCCCAGGGATCAGAATTCATATCTGTAAAAGCCGTTACGACTCGCGTGATTTTGTATCTTTCTGCATTTGACTTTGTAATGGAAAACCCGCTTAATCTCCTATTCCGCCGCCATTTTCCAGGGGCATTAGTTCACAATTCCCAGTCGGTCGAGGGAGGGTTGGAGGGGGGATGTGTGCTCCGGGCAACTCAACTGTTGCATTTACGACTCCCTCGCAACATCTGTTTCTCTTCCCATAACCGCTATTGCCTATTACCTAATATAGCCTGTGCGGGTGGATTCAGCAAACTTTTTATCCCTAACTAAATTACATAACTGAGATAAATTAATCATTCTCAGTACGATTCCATCTTTAATATTTCTCCCCTTATGTATTAGAAGAACAGTATATAAATTTTACATTGCTGACAAGATGCATTATGGTAGTTTTAAAGTACGGTGGACACTTCATAGTAAATCTAGTCAACATTCATTTCTTCTACAGCAAATATTTGCACTTATTATTCTGAGTGCAACCCCTTATCGTACAATCTTCCAACAAGTTTTTTATTACCAAAAGTTGGATACAAAATGTACATTTGTTTGTGTCAAAACCACTGCTCATCTTGTAAACAGACACCCCACTTTAAAAGAAAGTTTTTAAGCTTTTCGTCGCTGAAAATCGTTAAATTATTGTATACATTCACTTCTCAGCCTGATTTTAAGTAATTTTATCGTGATAAATGAAATACTTAATCAATAAAAATTTACTTGTAAGTCCTAAAAAGTCTTTTTCTATTTCTATTGACGTCTTATACTAATACAAAATTATTATTATTCATCTAATTAACGAAACAAGTATGATTCAAGATGAAATGAAATCATTGAAACAACACAAAGCGGACGTTATAAAGTTGTCAGGAACATTGCCCAACTGCGACTTACCATTAAAAGAAAAATCAAACAGGTGGACATGTACACTAACACAGCACACGGGCACCACACTGTCACTGCACTGACTGTCTCGCCGGTAAGCACGCTACTGCCGAGCGTCGCGACGTTGCTCCCGCTACCCGGGCCCTGGAGCCGCGGCCGCGCCGTCAGGTGCGTGTGCGCACGCGCGCGCTTATCTCTGCTGATACCGCCATAAGCTCCTGCCTACGCCTGGGGAGCACAGACACTGCTGGCAAATACGCAATTATTGTTACGAGCCAGCTGACTCAACTGCAGTTTTTGCTAAACTTGAACGAAAGTGGATTTTCAAGTTGCTTATTTTGTTTCTAAATTATTTGAAATCATACAAGTGTAAGAGGCTTCGCTGAAGTTTAAAGGGGTCTTTTGCGTTATACGACCTCATTTCTTTAAACGTTTTCTAAGTTTAAAGAAGTTTAGGTTAGGGTTGGGTTAGGTTAGGTTAGGTACAACAAGACACTACGACTGCATAGGTAGACCGGGACCTACGCCATACCAGATAAAATCGGATTTTGAGATAAGTTAAAGAACAGTGATTACTGGTCGCCGCTCACTGATTATTGCTTACCTACTTTCATGTATTGATGTAATACAGGTCTAAAATGTGTTCATAGCATGCGTCAGAGAAACACTCTCATTGAACGTCGGAAACGTAACATGAGGTCGTATACTGCATCCACTGTTCACAATAATCTGACAATGATCTAACAGACATTGCCTTCTAGATGCTCATAGCTTCCAGAGAATGAGACGTTCCATAAGCCGGAAGTGTTGATGTCAATTGGAAAGTACCATTTGATGACAAAGACAAATTCCATTCCTTTGTTTGAAGGTTATTTTTGAACGATGGAAGGATTATGAAGGAAACGGGATTTTTCCGGACATTTGCCATCGTTCAGTGAAACAAGAAATAAGTAACACTACGTTTCGAGATCTGCAATCTGATCTCTTCTTCAGGTAAAGACTAACCTAATACATAATTACAAACTAGGTTAAAATAAACAAATCTTACCAAGTTTGTAATTATGCATTAGGTTAGTTCTTTACCTTAAGAAGAGATCAGATTGCAGATCTCGAAACGTAGTGTTACTTATTTCTTGTTTCACTGAACGATGGCAAATGTCCGGAAAATCCTGTTTCCTTCACAAATTCCATTCAGTTCCATTGTTGATCTGATCATAAGGCGGTTCTAATGATCCTTTTATGAAGATATTATTGAAGAAAATTATTACCCTGCAGATCATTACACCATGCCTGATTCTTGACTCGAATAATCCATTAACCTCGGATAAAACTTACAGATATCCTAAATCCGTTTACGAAAACCTAATCAGTATAGCTACAATAGCGGGTGTTACGTTAAAATTTAGCTTTTTTATTTCCGTGTTTAGACATGTACAGGAAATAATTTAGAAACAATAACTTCTAGTTTTTATGACGGTAAGAACTAATGAAGATACCGTTTCATGCTTTAAAAATTGATAACTCAGAAACTTGTGATCCAATTAAAACCAAATTTCTCTTCAATTTAGTTGCAAGTGTATTGTTCTTTAAGTGTGAACTTTTAGAGTTTCAGAATTATATGAAAATTAGTTGTTATCAAATTACCATATTAACATTTATTCTTTATTAGGTGGTTAAAAAAGTTTGGCATTCTGATTAAAATCTTGGACATATAATTTTGTAAACCATTACTTCAAACGTTTATTTTTCACGGCAGATTTAATTGAGTAGGTTTTGTTACTTTGCCGTGGCAATGCCATTCTGGTATCGCTGTAATTCCCGTTATCGTATTTCAACTAGGTAATTTGGGGTTAGCTTTCAAATTAATGTATCAATACTCTTTGATCTGTGAGTAATACTCAATCAAAGGGTCTTTTTGGAGGCAAAAAGAGGAAGAAAAACGTAAAGATTTCATGTCACTAGGAATTACTTTTTGTAGAAATTTATGAGAGAATATCATCATACGTCGTGGTGACATCACAGAAACTAGGTCGCACATATCCGGGGAACTCATCTCAGCACCATATTCTGGCCAAATGTACATTTATGTCAGGTGTCTTCTAGCTAGCGCAAGGTCGTGTGTACTCATCATGTCGTGACATAGCTAGCTTATGTCAGTCATCATGTCATGTCAGAGCAGCGCTTACTTGTTACCTCCCAACATTAAAGAACAAACAACCCAGATGTTACGATCTCCGTTAACATCTTCAAATATGTATTTTTCGCGACACATTACTTTACGAAACATAATTTTACAATAACTATATTTGTTTTAGAAACCTAGTATCGTGCCTAGTTCCAATATAATGTTTCTGAATACCTATATCACCAGATACGTACGCTTAAGAGGATTATGAATTCATGTTTCAACTGAAACACGAATTCAACACGAATGAATGTTTTGAAGACTTAACTACTGCCCTCTTTTCAGGTGCAAAATTCAAGAATTCAACTAAACTAAAAATAAAATGAAGTGAAACCTACCTAATCCAATTTAAAGGCAGAATACCGTTAATATAAGTTTAAAAAGTATTTACTTATAATAAGAATGATATATTTAATGCTGTTATTGACTTACAGTAATTACCTGGCAAACCAGTTTAAATACCTTTACTCATAACTCATACTTTCAAAGAGAGAACACCTTTTATAAACATAAATACATGCTATAATCATATTCACAACAGCAATTAGTACAGCATTCAATGTTCATTCAATTACTCAACAACGTGTGATTGCACCGATGCATTTCTTGTGGGAATTTTCGTAACCTGTGAGGTCAGTGGGCAGAAGACCTGAGGTCGGAGAGAAAACGCCCACCTTTCTGAGCTGCTAGGGCATATATAAACCTATGTAACAAATTTCATATATCTATCTTTCATGGTTTTTGCTCGGCGTTAATGAATCGGTCAATATTTCTTTTTACGTAGCCTATATGTCTGAACAAGAATTATAAGTATAGCAGAAAACCAAATTTAAGAGAAACTTAGTAATATATATTTTTGTATTTATTAAAATTGGTTCTTTTCAGCGTAATTTGGACAATTTCAAGCTTCTAGAGATCGAGGATTTCTAAAGGTAGGGTGTTTCTGTAGTAAGAAACGTTCACAGTTCCAATTAAGACATTGAGATTTCGCAGAAGCTCGGAGGCTCGTGTGTTCACTAGCTTCTATAAGGTTGGAAACTTTTAAAGACCAGTATTGTCCAGCTCTGTGAAGATACCAGTGCTTGTAGGTTTCCAAAGAGCTTGGAGGCTTCCGTGGGTCCTGAATCCCTATACGCCAAAATCTGCAATAATTTGAATCCTCTTAGAGACCTCTTAGCTTCCAAAGTTAGGCATTCGCGTGGTCCAAAAGTACTCAAGTTCTTAGACTTCCTAGAGACTTCCTAAAGCTCGAGAGCTAAAACTAGAAAACAGACGAATGATTATGGCTCTAATTTGATCGATGGCACCAAGTAAAAGTATTTCTGGTCAATTTTCATAGCGCGAGAGATTAGCTCTCAAATCTACCCACATAGCATTAGTGCCTAGGTGGTGCAATAGCTGTAGATATTCTTTGTAACCAGTGTGTAGGGTGTGTGCTATAGAGGTTACGATTAGGCTTTTGGTATGTAGGGTAGTGATTGATCACTTTATTTTGCATAATTTTAAATAATGTTTATATTAGTACTAGCAGTGACCCGCGGCTCAGCACGAAATTCGTAGGCTTAGCACGTGTTTGAGCACTGTTATTTCGAGTAAATTATTTTTCTGTCACCGTTCCCACGACCAAGAAAATATATCAAAAGGTGTATATTTATGGCCATTATAATTTATTGCGATCTAATTATTTTTTGTTCATAGTCTAGTTTAACTTATTTCACGATTAAGAACATACATATACAAAAACATAAGTGATATGTCTACTTGTGTGTTAAAATACGGATAGGGTTTACAAGACTGAACATGTTGATTATATAACCTGCAACCATAAACTATGAAATTGACTTTAACATTTCAAAAAGCCATTCAATTTTATTCAATCTTAACAAGCTTGTAAATATTGAACTTAGTAGAGCAGTATATTCACATTCGAGTGAATAATATTATTAACTCCTTACAACTGAGAATCGAAGAGCATGGAAGAACATAACGCAAGGCAGACAAATGTACTTTTTTACTTTTTGACCCTAAAATCATTAGAGCTCTTCCACGGACCAAGAACTATGTACCACAGTAGAAGTTCTTAGAACCGTTCATCAAGGTGTATTGCTCAAACGTGCAGACGAACAGACATAGAGGCAGACGGAATGCTCTTTGGTATTCTGACCTCAAAATTAATAAAGGGACCAAGAGACCTTTGACCAAGAGGGCCACAGGGACCAAGTCCTAAGACATTTCTATCAAGAATTATCTCACAGACGGACAGAAGTATGGACTTCCATTTGACCTTTCGACCTCAAAATCAGTGTGTTTCTTCATTGGACGAAGAGGGACGCAGGAACCAAGTCCTAAGACATTTCTATCAAGAATTATCTCACAGACGGACAGAAGGATGGACTTCCATTTTACCTTTCGACCTCAAAATCAGTGTGTTTCTTCATTGGACCAAGAGGGACGCAGGGACCAAGTCCTAAGACATTTCTATCAAGAATTATCTCACAGACGGACAGAAGGATGGACTTCCATTTGACCTTTCGACCTCAAAATCAGTGTGTTTCTTCATTGGACCAAGAGGGACGCAGGGACCAAGTCCTAAGACATTTCTATCAAGAATTATCTCACAGACGGACAGAAGGATGGACTTCCATTTGACCTTTCGACCTGAGAATCAGTGTGTTTTCTTCATTGGATCAAGAGGGACACAGGGACCAAGTATCAAGTCCTAAGACATTTCTATAAAGAATTATCTTACAGACGGACAGAAGGATAGACTTCCATTTGACCTTTCGACCTCAGAATCAGTGTGTTTCTTCATTGGGCCAAGAGGGACACAGGGACCAAGTACCAAGTCCTAAGACATTTCTATCAAGAATTATCTCACAGACGGACAGAAGGCTGGACTTCCATTTGACCTTTCGACCTCAAAATCAGTGTGTTTCTTCATTGGATCAAGAGGGACACAGGGGACCAAGTATCAAGTCCTAAGACATTTCTATAAAGAATTATCTTACAGACGGACAGAAGGATAGACTTCCATTTGACCTTTCGACCTCAGAATCAGTGTGTTTCTTCATTGGGCCAAGAGGGACACAGGGGACCAAGTACCAAGTCCTAAGACATTTCTATCAAGAATTATCTCACAGACGGACAGAAGGATGGACTTCCATTTGACCTTTCGACCTCAAAATCAGTGTGTTTCTTCATTGGACCAAGAGGGACGCAGGGACCAAGTACCAAGTCCTAAGACATTTCTATCAAGAATTATCTCACAGACGGACAGAAGGATGGACTTCCATTTGACCTTTCGACCTGAGAATCAGTGTGTTTCTTCATTGGATCAAGAGGGACACAGGGACCAAGTACCAAGTCCTAAGACATTTCTATCAAGAATTATCTCACAGACGGACAGAAGGCTGGACTTCCATTTGACCTTTCGACCTCAAAATCAGTGTGTTTCTTCATTGGATCAAGAGGGACACAGGGACCAAGTATCAAGTCCTAAGACATTTCTATAAAGAATTATCTTACAGACGGACAGAAGGATAGACTTCCATTTGACCTTTCGACCTCAGAATCAGTGTGTTTCTTCATTGGGCCAAGAGGGACACAGGGACCAAGTACCAAGTCCTAAGAGATTTCTATCAAGAATTATCTCACAGACGGACAGAAGGCTGGACTTCCATTTGACCTTTCGACCTCAAAATCAGTGTGTTTCTTCATTGGACCAAGAGGGACGCAGGGACCAAGTACCAAGTCCTAAGACATTTCTATCAAGAATTATCTCACAGACGGACAGAAGGATGGACTTCCATTTGACCTTTCGACCTGAGAATCAGTGTGTTTCTTCATTGGACCAAGAGGGACACAGGGACCAAGTATCAAGTCCTAAGACATTTCTGTCAAGAATTATCTTACAGACGGACAGAATGATAGACTTCCATTTGACCTTTCGATCTCAGAATCAGTGTGTTTCTTCATTGGGCCAAGAGGGACAGACGGACCTAGTATAAAGTCCTAGGTCCTTTGTATCAAGAGTTATCGTCAACCAGTCTGACAAATAGATGTGTTACCTTTAAATCGTAAAATCAATAATCTTCATCCTTGGACTTGGAGAAACCCATGTTACAAGTTTCATGCATGTTGCGTCTTCAGGATCTGTGTATAAAGAGTTATCTTACAGAATTACGTACAGATGGATGCACAACGACACGATTTCATAAGACTCGGTCGGGTCCTAAACAATAGAAAATGGTGTGTGTGTGTGTGTGTGTGTGTGTGTGTGTGTGTGTGTGTGTGTGTGTGTGTGTGTGTGTGTGTGTGTGTGTTTCAGTTAAAATCGTCTTTATTAAATATAAAAACTCAACTCATGCAACTCATAGGTTGCGCGTGTGATAAATGTCATTATTCAACATTTATAATATAAATTCATATAAAGTATTTCGACAGTTTTTTGTAGCCCGCCTCCGCCATCCGATTCAACAAATTGCTTTAATAGCATGCTACTACAATTATGAACTTCGTAATAAATAACAAAGTGCCAAAATTTTTAACAAATAAATATATAATATCGAATATCTGTATGAGTGCAACAAATAACAAAAAAACAAATTTCATCAAGTATACAAAAATAAATATTATATAATCCATAAATATATCAATAACAAATAACAGCAGGACATATTTAACTGTCAGGACCACAGTGATTAACGTATACAGAGTAACAGTACTTAAACTTGACGGACTATTGAAATATCGGAAACTGCATAATAAACTGTGTTAGCATCATTTTTACTTAGTGAATATACGTTAAAAAACGACTTGTCTGCGAGTTATATATTCCCACTGGCCCTAATGGTATTTAGGCCTTCAATTATTTGGGCGTATAATACTTTCTCCACGAAAGTTTCTCCATCACTGTCATATATATATATATATATATATATATATATATATATATATATATATATATATATATATATATATATATATCATAAATACATTGGAATCCACGTGTCATTATTATAGAATTATACATTGAAAATCCTAATGATTACCATAAACACGTGTTTATGTTGGCAGTCTGGATGAACGTGCCGTGTGACACAGAACACAGACGTGTCATGACACAGGACATCTGACACGTACTGAGACCGCAATAGGCTCCTGTGACAGGTGTCGTCATCCCACATTATGACTGATTCAGATACATCGTAATTCTGGCCTGAGTTCGTTACAAATTCTCAATATCTTATGTATTTACTAAATACGATTACGTTCGTTGTAGCCGTAACAGAAATAGTAGTATAAAGAACGGCTAAACAAAAATAAAAATGAGTGCAAAACGAGAGCAAAAAACAGATAATGTTTTAACTTATTGATACCCTTTTTGGTTTGGTACTTAAATCTGCTGATATAACCCGGCCTTCTCTCGGAAAAAAGTATCCTTAAACAAATCTTAAAACAAGTGATCAACAATAATACCTATATAACAATGAAATATCTCAGATCACAAGTATAGATACCCAAGTTTGAACATTAACACTAACTAGTAGAGTTACAATTACTGGATTTACATTAACATTTAGTTAATCTGTGTCTGCGTTTGGACATATTAATCCTTTCGTCTTCCTCTTCTTTTTTTAATGAGAGCTTGGTCCTCTTTTAAACATTATTTTTGTCATTCCCATGGGCCACTGGCCAGTGCTAGGATATAAAGTATTAAATAATAATTTAGAAAATTATTATTAAATTCTTAAAGTGGGTAAAAATATTTCCGGTAGTTCTAAATAAAATTAAACCAAACAGTGCTTTTGTTGAATGATTTAGCCCGTTGCTATAAATTGCCGAAGACTTATAAAGATGTAATTAACTCTTATTTAACTCGACACAAAAGCTCGCTGATTGCGTAATATTGTTTGGCCGCATTACGCTTTTTGCTTGTCCGACATAGAGTACTGCTGAAATAGAAGTCTAAACAAACTGCTTTTTAACATTTTCATATCAATTATTCTATGGACGGACTCCAATGTGAAGATTTCAATAAATATACATTGATACAAACGTTCAAACAATATTAAGTCAATTACTTTTTAAGCATCGCTCTATTCGTCTATATATCGACCATAAGCCTGTAGGAACTCAGGATTCAACTCGACGATTGTATTTCACAGTCAGCTACAGAAATGAAAAATAATTAAGAGGGTTGTAGAGTAAGAATAAAATAGGAAATACTGTGGAACCTGTTATCCATAACACGGACCAATATGTAATTCGTGGGAAACTTGGAACGTGCGGCCGTGACTGTGAGTCCTTAAGTACTATATGAATTTCAACATCGGAACGTTGTGACTGAAGATCAGGCGTTGAGGTTGACCTGCCCACATTGCTTTATATAAGGTTGTAACGCTACAAGCTGTTTCATGTATACACTATAGTACACCCGTAAATAGTACAGTCGAAGGCAAGATATGCAAAATTTGATTTATGTGAATACATATATTAATACCTTTCTATACTCTACGGAAATTTGTACCACTTAAAAATATCGTCAAAGGACACAACTCTTAGCCATTACTTAGCATCTGAGATACCTCTCAGTATTCATAGTTGTGTTGCTGAAATGAAGGCGTGCAGAGTAAAACGTCCACAATGGTCATATTGAAAAGTTAATTTCCAAATAAATCCTGGTTTCTTCTGTTTTTTATAATTTCTTAAAATAAAGCAGGTGTCAATTATGTATTTAGTCTTATTTTGAGTGTCGTCTTGGATGACTTGTCTATACGAGAATCTTATCAAACAGAATAGTGATTAAAAGTGCGACAGCCATAGACAGGATTTGAACCTGCGCTTTCTCCAACTCGGAACCAAATTCGGACGCTTTAGACCGCTCGGCCACCTGCTCTCCAATATCAATGTTGGCCAACGGGTAGTACGAGTCGTGATCATTAAGAGTTTAGGTTGATCTAGAGAACATTTCCTGTATTCTTGAAGTTTTATATGCCAGGTTTATAGTAATTAAAATATAACTCTACTTAAATCTGCAATCTTGGTCGATAACCATAATGTATTGTTTAAAATTAATGATTGTATTTTTATTATTTTAATACATTTAATCACTTCATTAATTTAAAGGTAATAGATTGATCACTTTATTTTGCATATTAATCATAGTATATTTTAATAGAATTCATATTTCACCAGGATAACATAATAATGTACATGTTCCTTAAAATAATTAGCAAAAATAGGAACACAAAAAGCAGTTTTGTTTATTATTTAGTTCTTCACATTCTCATTGCGATGATTTTATTTAACAATGATATTGAATTTAGAGTTTATTCTCAGTTCATCTTCCTTTCATTACAGCGTCTGGTATTGATGCTGTCTCAGACTTGACTCTTGGAATCATGTTCGTCTGAAGATATCCCAAGAAAGTCGAAGACGAAGAAGCTCAAAACGAAGCATTTACATCGTCTCGACATTGGAGACACCTGTAAATAGGTGAAGTGGTATCTCCTTGCCTCATCAGATACACAATTGAGTTCACTACGATCTGATAGATACAACCTCTAAGCACGGTGGAGCAACCGAGTTTTCTACAAGTTTGAGTGTACTATGTACACTATTATGTGTCTATGAACTTTCTAATGAGTTCACAGACGGAAAGACTGCCCCTTGGCCATTTTTCACCAAAATCAACCTCCTCGGACATATACCAAGTTTAAAGGGTCTAGAAATTTTCTAATAAGTTACAGCACAGACAGAAGGCCTTTCCCTTGGCATTTTGTCACCAAATTGAACTTCCTCGGACTATGTACCAAGCTTCAAGTGTCTACGAACTTTGTTATAAGTTAAAACACAGACGGAAGGACTAGCCCTTAACATTTTGTCACCAAAATCAATTTCCTCGGACCATGTACCAAGTTTCAAGTGTCTACGAACTTTGTAATAAGTTACAACACAGACGGAAGGACTGTCCCTTAACATTTTGTCACCAAAATCAATTTCCTCGGACCATGTACCAAGTTTCAAGTGTCTACGAACTTTGTTATAAGTTACAACACAGACGGAAGGACTGTCCCTTAACATTTTGCCACCAAAATCAATTTCCTTGGTCCATGTACCAAGTTTCAAGTGTCTACGAACTTTGTTATAAGTTACAACACAGACGGAAGGACTGTCCCTTAACATTTTATCACCAAAATCAATTTCCTTGGTCCATGTACCAAGTTTCAAGTGTCTACGAACTTTGTTATAAGTTAAAACACAGACGGAAGGACTGTCCCTTAACATTTTATCACCAAAATCAATTTCCTTGGTCCATGTACCAAGTTTCAAGTGTCTATGAACTTTGTAATAAGCTACACCACAGACAGAAGACTATATCTTGGCATTTTGTCACTCCAATCAACTTCCTCGGACCATGTACCAAGTTTAATGTCTTTAGTATTTTGTATCAAGAGTTATCGCACAGACAACAGGACCGACATATAGGCAGTCAGACTGACAGAGGATTTATCCCTGGCAAGACCAGTATATTAAAACATTTATATTATTTTACTTAATACAGCAAGGTATTAATATTTGAGATATATCAGTAAGGTACATTGATTAGAGTTTTATAACAGGCACAATTAGTTAAAGTATCGCCAGAACACACACCCCTCAAAAAGATATCCTTGCGATACTGATTTATTTTTGATAATGAATATTTTTTGGAGGGGTGTGTTCTGGCGATACTTTAACTCAGCTTTACGAACTTGGGTGTGTGGTTCGGTCCCCTCCCCTTTTTTCAATTCGGTTCCTGATGATAATTCTCTCAATTCCCCTTTTATGTAAATGGCAATGTCAAAAGGTTGAGGTATTTATGGTATTTTTATCTATAAAAAATCAAAATACCTATGCGGTCAATTCGTATACAGCTCCTTATGGGAAGAAATTACACAGCTTTTGAGTGTTTCTTAAGTGAATTTACTTTGAAACTTCTAGTACTCTACAGACACTGACGTGCCAAGTGAGCACTGGTGTGCAAACAGATTCTGTTTGTGATTCCGTGAATGACTGCCCAGTATCTGTCCTAGGACAGGACGAATCTTCATTCTAAGACCATCAGTCAATCCTTAAATTAAACTTATTGCCGAAAATCTCTTTCCTATGAACACTTAGCTGCCCCCTACCCATACGATATAAACTGCTTTCTACTTTTATCCAAACCACCCGTCCAGTCATAAACGTTCAGATAGGGAAAGATATATGTTTGGGTGATGGAAAATCAGCTGAGTTAGCTTTGACGGAACGATAACTTTCTCAGATCTCAGCTGTATTGGAAAGTATCCATTACCATACAGAGGATCGACAAACAAATTTCTGTGTACTGACTAACACTCAAACAGAATTATAATTTGTACCCTGAGGTGCGATTCTCCTGTTTGTACGAGAATAATAATAATTTTCATCCGTTGAATACAAATCTCGTACTAAATTTTACTTATCAAATATCTGTTATATATAAAACAAAAAAAAAACTATTTTAGAATTTTTTGTTTACCTTATTGATATTTTTTTAATTGAGATTCCAAGTACAGGATGTATGACTCTAATAACTGTTCCTGACCATTTATGTGACTATAATTGGTACCTAATTGCACTCTCATTCTTATTTTAGTATTAGCGTATGGACATTTAGCAACGATTATTGTTTGTAAAAGAATTATTGAAGTAGGTTAGCTATTATGGTCAATTTGGAAAATTGCTGGTTAAATTCACAGAGACATTCTTAGAGTGATATAAACCAAATAATCAACAAAATGTAGTGAAGTAAATTGCAACTACTCAGATAATAAACTGCCATGAAATTCGATGCCAATTTAGTTTATTAGCTTGCAGGTTTATAACAAGTACCGCGAGGTAATGGAAAGCAACGTGTATTAAAATTAAATTGACATGTTAAACTAGATAATCGAAGATATCAAAACACACTTCTATGAAACTTTTTACTTCATTATATTAATTATTTAAATTTTTATTTTATTAAACAAAAATTTATATACAACGAAAGTGGTGAACTGTTGTGAAACAAAGCCTATTCCGAGTATTTACAGGAACTTTCGGCCTTTGATGGTTTTAAACTATATTTGGGCCCAATTCACCACTAGGAATGTTTTTGATGAGACTTCAGATAGTTTAGAGTTCAATTATTCCAAAGTCCCTTTACTCAGCTTATCTTGCAATCACTAATTGCTATTAAATGTACTGTTGATTATTTGATTTGCAGGTACAAGGTTAACGCGTTTATTATAGTTCATCATTCGTTGTCAACGAGTGTAGACATAATAGTTGTTGGATGGCTGTTTCTCAGCTCCGGAGATCTCATCAAAAGCTTCAAAACAATTGACAGATTGAGGAATACGCTTAGCCAATTTCCGGTAAGAGTCAAACAACCTAGCCCATTCATATTCTCTCGATTGACGTTGGTTTTTCTCGTTATCTTTCAAATAGCCTTTGGTCCAGTTTACGTATTTGGTGAAGGGCTGTTAAATTTTGTAGCGCTTGCCAGTAACTTGTTTACGATTTGCTTTTTCTTCAGGGCTAGCTTGACACTAGCCTCACTGTTCTACAGCAGCAGCCTTGTCGTTCAAGACTCAGTCAGGACTTGGCGACAAAACCGCGACTTCGCCGGAAGACCCCCCAATCCCCCAGCGCTTTCTGTTGCCTTTTGACGAAATTTGCCCTCTTGTTTGACATTCTGCACAAAATATTGTCTGTCCATGTTTTGGCAGTTATACTGTACTTTAACTACGGTGTTTTAAATGACACTTTTTATCACCCTTATTCTGATTATCCAGCATTTGCAAGTTTGGTCAAACTCATGTCATGGTGTCTGTACCTGGGACTGGTCATCTTTTGCATTGATTTGAAATCAGATCAGGTAATATAGTAATAGAACAATAGCAAAATAACAAAAAATTATTGATATATTCTAACAAAAAATAATAGTTTTATAAAGTTTCATATTTGTATAGTGTTGGAATAATGCCAATAATCTGGCAACGTTACTTAACAACCATGCATACAAGGGAGTCTAACGGATTGAGATGCTTACTAACTAGGGTGGTCCAAAAACTAAAATGTTAGAAGACATATTCTCTACATTCTTGTTCCTCTTCCATTTGGTATTAAATAATAAAAAAGGTTTGTAGGTGAATAGGTCAATATTTAGAGGTCCCTATGAATTTACACTTTAAAGAACAAAAGTGGATTTCATCAGCGTTGCCTTCTTCACCGTTGGTGACTGTTTTCTGAGTGGTTGTACCAACTGAAGAAGATATGGAACCCCAGTTTAAGAATAATGGATCTTTACAAGTGAAAGTTGATGAACATAAAGTAGGTGAAATTTGTGCAACTAATTAAACCTACTAAAAGCAAGTTTGTTGTAATTGTAAGCTGAATTGATTAAAAGTAACCTTTATACGGTTAATTTATACAAATTTAAATAAAAAAAGTTGAACTTTCAAATCATAGGGACTTTTAAACGCTCTACGATTGGGAAAATTTTTTTCTGGCGATTCACAAAGCATAGTAGTACAAAGGCAGCAATATGAAGATACATATTTAAAACTTTTTATTTTTCGTATATAATTGTAAACCAGCCTATTTCTCATCAATTATATTCCTCTACTTTCAGCGAATTTAGAGGTTAAAACATTGTATGCAGTTGTCTTTTATATTTATTGAAATGGGAAACGATCAAAGACTATTTTAAGATATAAATATCATGGATTTGCTTACAAAACTGCTAACTATCGGTTTATGTACAGCTCTTTTAGCAAAAAGATTTTTTAGGTATTTTGGAAAAATACTTTTAATAATACTTAAAGGGTAGTTTAATACAATACCAAAAGAAATATGTGATTAAAAAAATATACATATTTTTTCAAAACTATTGAAATTATGGCTATTAAACATCTAAGCTATCATGAATTTAATTTAGTATGAAGGAACCTCTGCACAGGCTTTGCCTTTAGAGGCCCTATATATTCATAAAAGTATGTTTCATTTTATATATATATTTGTTAGTATAATCATATAATTGAAGTGTTTCCTTTTTTTACTTTTAGTTTATTTTGATGTAAGAGTCATCATGCAAGTGGAATATTTAAATTTGTGTTAAGTGCTAAATATTTTTAAAGTGATTCTTAAGTTATTAGTTTAAAATTCTTGTATTTTTTTAAAAATATGTACGTAACACTTTTATCAATTAATATATTCTTATTCTAAATCTCATTCTCATTCTAAATCTCATTCTCATTCTCATTCTTATTCTTATTTTAATTCTTATTAAATTAGAAAGTATATAATTTAAACTTATTTACCCTATGAAGTTTCCAAAATTGTTGAGAAATCTATATGTAATATTTGTATAAGGTATAAATCAACAAACTTCTGAAAACTCTATAAACTTATTGAACCAATGCTTACACCCTTTGATTAGTAGGCATTGAGGCATGTCATTTTGGTTTTTAAAAATTATGAAATCATATTTTAACATTTATTCTTCATCGTACGCATTAGCAAGATGTCTCATTCAAAATGAAGGCATTTTAGGTTGTTTGTTCCAAGTTAACAGATTTGCTGAATATTATTAACTCCTCAGAGTTCAGGTGAAATTATTTTATTTTCGCCATACCCTGCTTAGCTAGCTGGACGACAGTGAAGCTTATCACTCGAGTTACTGGAAAGTTACATATCTGGCTGTTCACACGATATCTCGAGAACGAATCCCCCTACACTTGAAATTTTTCGTGAAAGAAACTGAGAACAATCATATAAAACTATAATATGCTAGTGGTTATCCGAGGCTTCGCACGTAATTTCATAGGTTTTGTACCTGTATGAGCACTTCTGGTTCATAATAAGTACTCCTCATACAGAAATGACGTCATGCATAGTTCGTTTCCGAAATATCGCTTGAACAGATTAACAAAAATGAAATCGCCCAGCCCCACGAGTGACAGGCTTCGCTAAAGGTCAGCCAAAAAAAGCTGTAATGCTTTTGTGTAGTTTTCGTGATTTTCGTATCGTTATATTCATGGGGTGTTTTAT
Source organism: Homalodisca vitripennis (assembly GCF_021130785.1). Taxonomy (NCBI): domain Eukaryota; kingdom Metazoa; phylum Arthropoda; class Insecta; order Hemiptera; family Cicadellidae; genus Homalodisca; species Homalodisca vitripennis. Next base: position 96,552,846 of record NC_060214.1, read on the forward strand.
TACCAAAACCCAGTTACCGGACCTGTTCGACGCCAGTGTACAATTTAGAGGAGGATAAAATACTACTGCAATAAATACTATGACATTGTATTGGATCGCGAAGCGGTCCTGTCCTTGCAAGGAGCCAGCCTACCAGGCCGTTGGTGGGGTTCGGAAATCACCTGTAATCCGTTGGTCACCAGGTTTGTTATAGAGAGCTTCTTAGTTACTTCTTACTTTACTTTTACTTTTATTGTAACGCTTATGAAGAGATGTGTGGTTTGGCAAATAAAAGGCAATTTACAATTTAGGGGTAGGAGGTCAGCTAGGAGCACATAGGACAAAAGGCTTATGGCAATAAAGTTAATTTAAGGATTAATAGCAAATTATAAAATAACGATTCTTTCAGACGTAGGACAAGTACTGGGCAGTCACTCACGGAATCACAAATATATCCTGTATCCAGAGTAGGTAGTTATTCGTTATTCAAAGTAAATTCTCTTCAGAAACACTCGGGAGCTTTCCTTCCCTCGAGGAGATGTTTAAGATATGATCGCATAGGTTTTTTACTTATTATTGAGCAAAATATCTGTACAGCTAAGACCTGTCGACATTTGCCATTTATATAGAGAAAAAAAGAATTATTATCGGGAACCACAGTGAAAAGAGGGGGGACCGAAGTAAAAACTTAGATGCCCCTACAGCGGAGTTGAAGTACCGCCAGCACACACACCTTCCTTAAAGAATATCCCGCGATACACTATAATTTGTAGTAATGAATGATTTGTACTGTTCGAAAGCTTAAGCCAATATATTTTACGGATTAAGCTGCATATAATTTCTTGCTGTATTTAGTAAAATATTCTGGTATTACCAAGAGTACTTCCTCTGCCTGTCTGTCTATCTCCCTCACCTGCTGTCTGTGTGATAACTCTTGATAGAAAAGTAATGATAACTTTAAACTTGGTATATGGTCCAAGAAAGTTGACTTTGGTGACAAAAGACCAAGGACAGTCCTTCTTCCGTGCTATAACTTATAACTTGCTATAAGTTCATAGAGACTTGAAACTTGGTACATTGTCCAAGGAAGTTGATTTTTTGTGAAAAAATGCAAGGATCATTCCTTCCGTCTGTACTATAACTTACTAGAAAGTTTATAAACACTTGAATCTTGATACATGGTCCGAGGAAGTTGGTTTTGGTGCCAAAAGACCAAGGGCCTGTCTTTTCGTCATTGCTATTACTAATTAGAAAGTTCCTAGAGACTTGAAACTCGGTACGTGGTCCGAGGAAGTTGGTTTTGTGACAAAATGCAAGAACTAGTCCTACCGTCTGTGCTTTTACTTCTTAGAAAGTTCATAGAGACTTGTTGTATGCATAGGTTTTTCTAGCTCAGGAATAAATATATTGATTTTAGGGTTTAAAGGTAAAATGGCTGTCCTCCAACTCTGTGTCTGTATCTGTGGCGATTCTTACCTTGCGTCAGATCCTTCTTTTTTCGGTTACATTGGTTTATTTTATGTTAAAAATGTATTTAAGAAAAAAAACATAAAACTATTATTGTTAAAAATGTGGTATGAGCAATTGTAAATTGGTTAATCAAAGAGACATTTCCTCAGTAACACAAAACAAATAATCGAATAGCGCTATCTTATAAAACGCAATTACTTTAAACTTGATGCAATAGTGTTACATTCCTCTGAAAACATTAAAACTAATTCAAGTTATTACACTAAAAAGTGTTATAATAGATGTCACACCATAATGGCAGAAAATGGTTTGATCAACACGTAATATCAAAATGGACAGAAGTAAAGGGTCTCAGGCAGAATTGCTTAATACATCAAATTAATTGTCCAATTTATACATTAGTGAACAGCAAATTTATGCATTTTAATCCAGTTTTTTGTGAAAGTTTTTGAGTAAAAATGCCTGTGCCGAGTGTGTATGTACACTTCAGGCCGTTGATGGTATTGAACTATATCTTAGCCCAATTCACCTCCAGGAATGTGTTCGGTGAAACTTCAGACAGTTTAGAGTTCGCTTATTCCAGAGTCCCTTTGCTCAGCTTCATGCTGCAATCACTGTTTAATATAACAAATGTTATCCAATGGTTGAGTTGTAAGTTCAAGGCCAACACTTTTATTATAGCTCATCATTCGTTTGCCGTGACACTGGATGTGGTTGTTGTGGGATGGTTGTTGGTCACGTCCGGAAATCTGATCAAAAGTTTTAAAGTGATTGATAGGTTAAGAAACACCCTTACCCTATTTCCGGTAAAGGTTGAACAATCCAGCCCATCTTTCTTCGCTTGGTTGACGTTCTTAATTCTCGTATCCTTTCATATTGTGTTTCCACCAATTCATGGATATGGTGTAGGAGTAATAAGTATCAAACAAAGCGTTTCTGTTTGGTTAGTAGGAATAGTATCTGCCTCGTTTACGGTTTGCTTTTTCTTCAGGGCCAGCATGTCACTAACCTCCCTGTTCTACAGCAGCAGCCTTGTCGTTCAAGACTCAGTCAGGGCTTGGCGACAAAACCGTGACGTCAGCGGCAGACCTTTCCAATCTCCCGAGATCTTTTGTCACCTTCTGATGAAATTTGCTCACCTGTTCGACGGTCTGCAAAAAACATTGTCGGTGCATGTTTTGGCAGTTATATTATACTTCAACTACGGTGTCTTAAATGACACTTTCATTCATATATATTCTGAACATCCTTATTTTTCAAGTTTGGTCAAACTCATGTCATGGTGTCTGTACCTGGGACTGCTAATCGTGTGCGTTGATTTGAAATCAGATCAGGTAAGGTTTACTATAGGAAAATGTATTTCACATAAAAATGTTGACATGCACGTACTTTTAGGTATATTGTGAGTACTAAATTGGCCTATAGCTCGAGAACAACTCTTGGTAGCGCTTAAGATTGATTTCTCCATATCTTCTCCAACCAACTCCCCTCCAGAGCTCGGAAATTACCCCGTTTTTTCAAAACCTATACGTATCTACGTATGCTTTTTAACGCGGCTTAAGGAAAAGATTGACCGTTCCAAAAAAATGCCAGACAAATTGAAAATGTTAATCTTATAAAAACTATTGATCTTATAAATATCTCGGTGTGACATCTTAGTACGAGTTTATTGATTTTAACATGAGTGAATGTCACAAAAGCTTCTGCTTTGTTTTCTACATTATATAATTATAAACTACTTCCAGAACAATGCCTCACGCCAGAAAAATTGACATTGCTTTATCAATACATAACAGTATTAATATTTGCCTCAACTCACGTCAGGTTCTTACATTGTCTAACTCATAAAGTATGACAGTTTTAGCTCAAGCACCACTCATTGTCTTGTCGTGTGGTGATTGGTGATGATATGATAATATATTGGTTTTAGCATGAGCGGTTGTCAGAAGAAATCTTCACGTCATCGGTTGGTCACATGTCACAGAGGGAGTTTATGAAGGTAAAACTCGTATTTAACTATTTTATAAAAAAACAATATTTTATAAATTAAAAGCTATTACAAAAAATTTATATATATATATATATATTATTAACAAAATAATTGAATCGTAAAAAGTAAGGGGTCAGTGATGTAATGGTAGCACATTCACTCGGCAAGTGAGAGATCCGGGTTCGAATCCCGTCGGAGCAAGTATTTTTTGTGATTCAACGTTTATTGGAAAAATTTTCTATTTATCTATATATAGATCTATAGATAAATATAATATATATATAAATAGAATATATATATATATATATATATATATATATATATATATACACCTCTCAAATGGACAATCTTTGAAAACTGTTCGTTTTTTGCTGAACTGCCTATTCTTTTGGCTATGTAATTCAAATATTGTGTGAGCTATGTAAATAGGCAATAATAACAACATTTTCATCAATTCCTACAGATCAAACTTATATCTCCATGTTTCCATCTTAATGAAAAAAATTGTAGGTTATTCTTTACGACAATGGCATTTTTATAAATCTAAGTTAGTTTAAAGGCTAGCAGCCTTTACATTTATTGTTAAATTACAGTGTTATGCATTTTCCTCAATGTTGCCAGGTAAGATTACTGATTTCGCAGTGTGACGAGGGTTCAAGGAAATTTGAAGCAACAGGGTTCGTTATCATAGTCCCTCAACTATTCCTTGTGGTAAGCCAATGCGCTGTGGTTTTAGTCATGTTATGAACTCCTGATACCGATTGTGCTTCAACACCTTCTTTGTGTAATTAATTGTGTGTGTTACAGTTCTTTTCGTTCGCGATAGACTACTACATCCTCTGTGAGCAGAACCTGGTCTTCCTCAGAGGACTGACAGGCGTGGCAGTGGTTAACTCGACTCATCATTGTTAAATTGTGTCATCCCAGAGTCAAATGAGGATAACTAAATAATAAATCTATCTACACATCTAAAGGTGTCCTTAATGTGAAAAATGATGAATTTATCGCTATAAAATGTTAAGACTGATATAAAGTAAAACATTCTTTGTTTGAAGGTTATTTTTTACGATGGAAGGATTGTGAAGGAAACAGGATTTTTCCGGACATTTGCCATCGTTCAGTGAAACAATAAATCAGTAACACTACGTTTCGAGATCTGCAATCTGATCTCTTCTTCAGGTAAAGAACTAACCTAATACATAATATTACAAACTAGGTTAAAATAAACAAATCTTACCAAAGCGTTGTGGCACGCCTAAGTCAGGAATCACAACCACCATGTTGTTTGTCAACTTCACTAACTCTATAAACATGCACTTAATAAAAAAACTATACAAAACAGTAATCATTAGCCTCTTATATGGCTGGAATGTCATGGGCGCACAATTAACATTTTCCACCATTTTTTGGAGGTAAGCTATTTTATAATATTTTTATTTTACTGTTTAGTAAATGATACTTCCTATTTTATATACTTGAAAAATCGCTTGTATGCAACGTTCCATCCCAACAGCTCACTAAAAAGTAAAATAGTTATGTGAGGGTGACAATCAATCTGGCAAACGCTTCCGTTTTATATAAAGTTATTACCCCAGCAAATTGTTGAAATAAATCCAACTTTATAAATAAATACAACTTTAAAAACGATTAGTTTTAAAAAGGACTAATACAAATTTCTATTTTATGTATAACCACTCTAATCCAGATCACATTTCATATTGCTATGGGTTTGCTTGAATGAAACACTTGGCAAATATTGAATCCAACTATTTATTAGTCCTACAAATAAATCTAAATATAATATCTACTTAGAGAACTGGGCTGGCTTTAAATTAATTACTCCATTACTAAACTCACCAACTGTTAATCATTTATTCTGTTACAATCCACTAATAACTAGATTGACTATCTGATTACACTCGAGCCTATTTAACACTGAAACAGTCAAGAATTATTAACACAAATTCATCTGTCACGATCACGATTATTGCCACTAATTCTGTCACTTCACAAGTTCACTTCTGGAGCTCAACTTAACTCGCTGCGTCTCTACAGTTCGATATAAGATTATTGGTGCTTCCAGAATATTTAAGTGCAGAAGTCCAGAAGGGTCACAGTGCCCACCCCACCGCTCAGATAAGGAGTGGCGGTACGGCCGGATCAAAGAAATTGACCCAACCCACTGAATTAATATTCTTTTACCAAATTTGTATTCAACGGATAAAAATATACAGATACAAAGTATTTCATAAGGACAAATTATATAATAACATTTAAGATTCAAGTATTGTATGCTTTGTTTACATTTAACCATCTAGTATTTGCATTTAGTGAATAAATCCATGGTTTTGTTAATTACTTAATCTCATTTATTGATATTTATTCAAGATATGTTTTACAATTGTGAAATAAAACATGGATTTATTTCTTACTGAAACCTTGCAGATATAATACTATAGAAAATTCTTACAACTGCAGTGAAGAGTTTAGATTCATTTGACAATTTTGTAAGTGGAATAATTTAAGATGACAAACAAAAAAATCAAGATAAAAATAAAATCAGCCTTTTGGTAAGTTATACCCTGTGTTTATGAATTTATATTAGACTGTGAAAACTATAATGAAGGTTTTGATGGCGCTACAAAAGATTCTAAAAGATGTCTTTACAGAATAAAATGTAGTTGGAACTAGAAATATATAGGCCAATCAGAAAATCCATTGAACGGTAGATTAAAAAATAAACAAACCCGTAAATAGGAACTACCAGAATAAATGCCACCTTACCACCGCATTCTTAATATAAAATCGTAAATTAATTTCCTCTCCTACAATTTTGAAAACTGTTCAATCAAAAGTAACAATTCGTTTTCAGTATTTCACTATCAAAATTCTCTTCAACCAATATAGTGATGAGTGTTAGGAAGACTACAAACAAGACGGTTGTGAACAAATACAATGACGCGAATTACCCACCTGTGTTTCTTGCCATCTTATCCTTCTTCTTCATTGAAATTGGCTAGTGAATAGACTTAAATTTAGCACTGATTAAGCAGTGCTCACCTTAAAACCAGTGCTTGGGCGACATCAGCCCAACATTTATTAGGCTGCAAGAGGTTCAGTCATTACTGTGGTGGGGAGTATAAAAGTTGTTGTGAGATGCAGCCTTATCTACTTCCTTAGAAATTCACACCCATAGGCATTTAACTTTTAGAAATGTGAAGACATATTTTTATCAATACAATTTATAACTTATTACGTTTTGAACATTCCCCATAAACTTTAATACATTTATTATACGAGTAAATTAAAAAACAAACGGCCTCTTTGAGTAAAATCTTACGTTCCAACTACTAGCTGGCCCATCGTCATTAAAAGAAGTTTAATTTATTTTTGCATTTTAACTTAACTCAAATTTTAAATCCTCGATCCGCAAATTCAGTATTTTCAAAAATACTTAACATTATAGTTTTGACATTTTATTTTATAACCAAATTAATTATATTGAAACATAAAAAGTGAACACATGTTTGTAAAGAAAACAAAACCAAACTATGTATTTATTTCGTTAGCTTAGATATTCTAGTAACTACGAGTTATTATCTCGTATTATCTAGTTTTGAATAGTAGTAGTATATAGATAGTTTACTGTAATATTTATTTTGTGGCCTGTAATAAAAAACTTTATAAAATGAAAACTAAAAATCAAACATACTGAAGAAGGTATAAATAAATAAAACAAAATTGGAGTTCATAGATTTCTTAGTGAGAAAACCTATGGTATTATATAAGAACATTTTATTCTAGGATCATGAAAAAGTTATACATAACCGTACATAATAGCTTTGGAGTGTCATGAGCCTTAACATCAAATTACCACATCTATAATATTTAAAAGGATATTAATCCCTAAAATGACAATCTGTCCAATCGGTCTTTTTCTCGCTAGTACGGCTTTCGTTCATGGAAGGCATGAATACCTGGAAACCTGATACAAAACCCTGCAAAGTCCTTGCTTTGCGATATTTTGTTATTCATGTTATATTATTAACAGTTACTCGTGGCTTCGCACGCAATTTCGTAGGCTTTGCAATTGTATGAACACTTCTGGCTCGAATGAATTATATTTATGTCACAGTTAAGTTATAAAATATCTCAAAAGGCGTATATTTATGGCTTTTTTAACTCACTCCAATTTTTATTTTATCCCGGAAGGGCCCCGAAGAATTGTGGTGACCAGTTCAATTCTAATTTTATTCTGCTTTCCTGTGACTCCGGAAGGGCCCGGAAGAATTGTGGTGACTAGTTCAACTCTAATTTTATTCTGCTTTCCTTTGAGTCCGGAAGGGTCCCGAAGAATTGTGGTGACCAGTTCAACGCTAGTTTCATTCTGATTTTCTTTGGCCCCTGAAGGGCCCCAAGGAGTTTTTGATAATCGTAACGCTCCATATAGCCCCGTGCTGGGCCTCGAGTTTTGGTGTAAACCATCCTATAGTTTAGGTCTGATCCCAAGAAGGACCCTGCAGCAGGTGATATACTATCTCGGTGGTAAGTCTAGGTGTAATCAGATATGTAGGAAGCGTTTTATTTTATTCAATCAGGCCGGTGTTTTAGGAATCCAGTACAAAACTATTATTTTTCGTTAGGCCTCAGCAAGTTTGGGTTTTCCTGAGGCTATGATAAAAAGGTGCCGATCTTGTCCATTCTAAGCCTCCGCCTAAAGGCGATTAACTCTAGAACCCTAGTAAGCTGAGTTATTCGCGGTAATTATAAATTCTTGAAGGGAATTCGACCTCTTCACCACGGAATTCCTCACAGTAGAATAAGAACAATTAATAATCATTGATTAGGAAATGGTCCGAAACTAACAGAGCCAGTTGTATCTATACTCAGCGACCTGTTGCTTCTGTCTGCCCAGCTATCTACTTAATTGCCTATTAATAGTATAATATGAACGAATATTAGCGTAGATCAACCATGACATTCAGGGCTGCCTGAATTAAACCACAACTACACATCGTTTCGTCTGCTTACTAGCCTATTATAATAGAATATGAATAAATAATCATACTACAGTAAGAGATGACCAGTAACTGACAGTGCCACCTGTAACGATACTCAGACACTTGATGCTTTAGTCTGGCCAACTGTCTGCTTACTGGCATATTGTAGCAGAATATAAACGAATAAATATATTAGAGTAGGAGATGACCTGAGACTGACGGGTCTAGCTGTATCGATCCTTAGCTATCCGTTGCTTCTCTTTGTCCGGCCACCTGCTTACTTGTCTTTCATAATACAATTTTAATAAATAATCATATTAGAGTAAAAGATTACCCGTGATTAAAGTTGCCAGCTATACGGCTCTCCAGCTATTATTATAGGCTCACTAGCCTATAATAATAAAATATATCGAATATATTATAGTAGGAGATAACTGATAGATCAAGCTGCATCGATCCTCAGACCCTTAATGCTTTTGCCTCCATGGCTATCTAATTACTTGCCTTTTATATTAATTTCAAGGAATAATCATATTATAGTAAATGATGCGATATACGGGGCCAGCTGTATCAATCCTTGGCCCTTGATGCTTTTATCTGCTCGGCTATCTACTTACTTGCCCCTTACAGTATAATTACAACGAATAATCATATTAGAGTAGGAGATGACTTTTGACTGATAGGGCCAGCTGTATCGATCCTTGAGCCTTGATGCTTTTATCTGCTCGGCTATCTACTTACTTGCCCCTTACAGTATAATTAGAACGAATAATTATATTAGAGTAGAAGATGGCCTGTGACTGACGGGTGCCAGCTGTATCGATCCTTGACCCTTCATTATCTGCTCGGCTATCTACTTACTTGCCCCTTACATTATAATTAGAACGAATAATCATATTAGAGTAGGAGATGACTTGTGACTGACGGGACCAGCTGTATCGATCCTTGACTATTGATGCTTTTATCTGCTCGGCTATCTACTTACTTGCCCCTTACATTATAATTAGAACGAATAATCATATTAGAGTAGGAGATGACTTGTGACTGACGGGGCCAGCTGAATCGATCCTTGACCCGTGATGATGCTTTTATCTGCTCGGCTATCTACTTACTTGCCCCTTACTTACCATAAGTATAAATGAAGGTATAATGAATAATCATATTAGAGTAGGAGATGACTTGTGACTGACGGGGCCAGATGTATCGATCCTTGACCCTTGATGCTTTTATCTGTCCAGCTTCTACTTACTTGCCCCTTACAGTAGACTTGAACGAATAATCATATTAGAGTAGTGGATGACCTGTGACTGACGGGGACAGCTGTATTGATCCTTGACCCTTGATGCTTTTATCTGTCCACCTATCCGATTACTTGCGTTTTTACACAATTTTAATGAATAATCATATTAGTATAGGATATGATTGACGGACGAAACTGTGTCAATCATCAGACTTTGATGCTTTAGCCTGCCAAAATATCTGATTACTTGCCATTTTATAATAGAATTTTAATCATATTACAGAAGGAGATGACCCTATGCTGATATGCTCAGCTTTATCGATACTCAGACAACTTATGGCTTTGTCTGCCCAGCAATCTACTTACTTACATATCATTGTTTAATATGAACGAATAGTCATATTACAATAAGAGGTGACCCGCGACTCCCGGGGCCAGCTGTATCGATCCTGAGCCTCGTTGCTTACGACGGTCCTCTATCTGCATGCTTGCCTATAATAGAAGAATATGAACAAATAATCATATTACAGTAGGAGATGAGCTGTGACTGAGGGGGAGTTGTATCGATTCTCAGCCACCTGTTGTCTCTGTCTACTTGTTTTCTAAGAGTAAGATTTGTCCAACTAGTCATATTAAAGCGGAGATGATACGTGACTGAGGAGCATCGATACGCATCCACCTGTTGTTTCTTTCTAAAAAGCTACCTTAATATTTTCCAAGGGTAGGATTCCTACAACTTGTCATATTAAAGACTAAATGAAGTTAACAGACGGGGCAGTTGTATTGATCCTCAGCCACCTGTTGTTTCTTTCTAAAAAGCTACCTTAATATTTTCCAAGGGAAGATTTCTACAACTAGTCATATTAGAGTCAAGATGACACGTGACAGACGGGGCAGTTGTATAGATCCTCAGCCACCTGTTGTTTGTTACTAAAAAGCTACCTTAATATTTTCCAATTGGAAGATTTCTACAACTAGTCATATTAAAGACTAAATGAAGTCAACAGACGGGGCAGTTGTATAGATCCTCAGCCACCTGTTGTTTGTTACTAAAAAGCTACCTTAATATTTTCCAATTGGAAGATTTCTACAACTAGTCATATTAGAGTCAAGATGACACGTGACAGACGGGGCAGTTGTATAGATCCTCAGCCACCTGTTGTTTGTTACTAAAAAGCTACCTTAATATTTTTCAAGGGTAAGATTTCTACAACTAGTTATATTAGAGACGAAATGAAGTCAACAGACGGGGCAGTTGTATAGATCCTCAGCCACCTGTTGTTTGTTACTAAAAAGCTACCTTAATATTTCTCAATGATAAGATTTCTAAAACTAGTCATATTAAAGACTAAATGAAGTACCAAGCAGAGTACTGATCCTCAGCCACCACCTGTTGTTTGTTACTAAAAAGCTACCTTAATATTTTTCAAGGGTAAGATTTCTACAACTAGTTATATTAGAGACGAAATGAAGTCGACAGACGGGGCAGTTGTATTGATCCTCAGCCACCTGTTGTTTGTTACTAAAAAGCTACCTTAATATTTTTCAAGAGTAAGATTTCTACAACTAGTTATATTAGAGACGAAATGAAGTCGACAGACGGGGCAGTTGTATTGATCCTCAGCCACCTGTTGTTTGTTACTAAAAAGCTACCTTAATATTTTTCAAGCGTAAGATTTCTACAACTAGTTATATTAGAGACGAAATGAAGTCGACAGACGGGGCAGTTGTATAGATCCTCAGCCACCTGTTGTTTGTTACTAAAAAGCTACCTTAATATTTTTCAAGCGTAAGATTTCTACAACTAGTTATATTAGAGACGAAATGAAGTCGACAGACGGGGCAGTTGTATTGATCCTCAGCCACCTGTTGTTTGTTACTAAAAAGCTACCTTAATATTTTTCAATGGTAAGATTTCTACAACTAGTTATATTAGAGACGAAATGAAGTCGGCAGACGGGGCAGTTGTATAGATCCTCAGCCACCTGTTGTTTGTTACTAAAAAGCTACCTTAATATTTTTCAATGGTAAGATTTCTACAACTAGTTATATTAGAGACGAAATGAAGTCGGCAGACGGGGCAGTTGTATTGATCCTCAGCCACCTGTTGTTTGTTACTAAAAAGCTACCTTAATATTTTTCAAGGGTAAGATTTCTACAACTAGTTATATTAGAGACGAAATGAAGTCGACAGACGGGGCAGTTGTATAGATCCTCAGCCACCTGTTGTTTGTTACTAAAAAGCTACCTTAATATTTTTTAAGGGTAAGATTTCTACAACTAGTTATATTAGAGACGAAATGAAGTCGACAGACGGGGCAGTTGTATTGATCCTCAGCCACCTGTTGTTTGTTACTAAAAAGCTACCTTAATATTTTTCAAGGGTAAGATTTCTACAACTAGTTATATTAGAGTCGAAATGAAGTCGGCAGACGGGGCAGTTGTATAGATCCTCAGCCACCTGTTGTTTCTTTCTCGTAAACGACTGTTTACTTATTTTCCAAGATTAAGAGATCTGCACCTAGTCATAAAATATAACACATTAAGCGAAGCCCAAGAAATTACAACACATATATTAAATTGATCGATGATTCAGATGGCCAAAAGTACCTTAACTATATATTATTTAAGTAGCGTCTTTTGCAAAGTATTTATTATATATTGAGACAGCTATCTGCATTAATAATTGTTGTTAAAATTATGTAAACAGGTACGAGAGTAGCCGCGGTTTGATTTACAGTCAAATTTCAAATATACTGTTTTTGATTTAACGTACACGGAATATGCAATGTACTTTTAGTATACAAGGGAGATTCTCATATACCAAAATAGCAACGTAACACAGATTGTATAATAACTGTTGTTAATTTTTTTTTACCTGATGGATAATTTTGTTCCTGGAAACTGCTTCTCAACCATGGTACATTATTGTTCACCTATAAATGCATGCAACTCAGTCTGTTTTTATAGAACCTTCCACGGTGTTGGCTTGTTCCTCTTGGTTTGCATCACCGTGGCCTAAATAAAATGTCCCGACTGATGTTCACGGTTAAGTATTTAATACGATGCAATTGATAACGTATTTTAGTATCATCCACGATCTAATATACGCCATATTCTGTTTAAGGTAGAAATAATGATAAAATGGATACATCCACAACGCTGACCCGTATTAATTAATTTATTCATCATATGAGAGAGGTGCACATACGGCGAACATATCCAACAATTCACAGTTCAAAAATCCTTTATTTTTTATAAATTGTACAAAAAATGTACATTTTCAAGTGCTCCCATAATCCCGTTTGAATTATTAACGTTACAGCATAAGAACGTCATTACAAAAACGCAAAGGAAGAGCGTCAGTTTTAATCCCACTAATATTATAAATGTGAAAGTTTGAATGTTTGGATATTTGGATGTTTGGAGGTTTGTCCTCGAATCACGCTGAAACTGTTACACGGATTGTGCTGAAATTTGGAACAGGTATAGCTTTTGGTCTGAATTAACATTTAGAGTGCTTTTTACCACCCATAACACATTCATTTCACCAAATAAAGTCGAATTAAAATTGAAAAATTAGTTTGTTTACTTTCGAATGTTATGATAAGAACGAAACGTATTTTGACAGCTGTTGACAGCTATAGTTCGACAAACTTTCTGAAACATCTGTTTACATTTGAAGTTTATCAATAATAAGTAAACAGTGCTCGACCGGTAGTGTAATGCAGATAGTAAATAAAACATTAATATATACATTTTACTCCAGATTGCGCCAGTGTCGAATTAAAATCATCTAATGCATTAAATACTGTTATAAAACTAACCTTAATGAACAAAGTTATGAATGTGTTCACATAAGTTACTTTAAACTGGTGGGCTTTCTTGACATTATGATATTACATTTTCATAATGGCTTACGGAAAAACAGAGAAGTAAGTGAATTTAAACGGTCTTAAGTAGACACTTTTTAACCAAAGTAGGCATCTCGGTCCTATGTAAGTATATATATTTTTTCTTCGTCAGAACATCAAGGCAAACTCTACTATGGTACTGGAAATATCTTAGATCTGAAATATATGACAAGGACTGGAAATATACGCTTTTTGACCAAAGTAAGTTTCCGAGACCTGCGTGATCCGAGATTTGTGTTTTCTTGATTGGGATTACAAGGCAGATTCAGCTGTGACGTTATGTACATAATTAATTAGAACCAGAAATGCTCCTACATGTGCCAAACATGATATTAAGTTGAACTCTGATTCTATTTACTACGAACCTAAATAATATCTACCTGATGCATGCCTACTTAAGTTTTAAAATGTTTGTAGGACTCCCATCATATTACATCATAATTGCTTTTTATAAGGACTTCGGTTCTAAAAATTGCGTGCGAAGCCGCGGGTAGCAGCTAGTGGGTTATATAAACTGTACGATTGTAAAAGTTACACGCACTAACAGCGATTGTGTAACTGTATTGTGTAATTTGTGTATGTGTGGTTCAACAATTGAAGGCGCGATCAACAAAACATGATGCATACAGTTTTAGCGGTCACCTTTTTGGATTTTGTTGATGTGGTTAGTACGAGTTTTATACATGTATATTGCGAAGCAACTTAAAGCAAAAGAAAATACATTATTTCCAAATATCATCTTAGTATCAACAGTTTCAATTCATGAACTGTAGATATGGAGGTGGTAGTCATTTTTTTATGGAATTTTAAGTAATTTAAAACAGACAGATTTTATCCACTTCAGTCGACATTATACAAATATTCACCCGGTTAGTTACTTTTTATACTTTTTTTCCATTTTTTTTTTTAAATAATAACGTAGATTGCTTCTACTTGGCCTCTAAATTCTAAGAAAAAGAAGAAAATAGGTAACTTAATACAGTCATTGACAGAAAATAAGATTTTATTATTTTATGAAGAGAGGACTACACACATGCCAACATAAAGTCGCATAATGTTACAAGATGGGATCATATTTCTAATAGAAGAATTAAGTTTCCTGAAACTTAACACAAACATATGGAAGTGAGAAACACACTTAAATTCTTAGTTATATTATTTATTAATTATAAACTGTACACCATTATTTATTTCTTGAAAGAAGCCATTATTTATCTTCTACGAAGATAACGGCTATTAGTTGTGGTGGAACACTTGTAAAAATGGCACAATATCTCACAAATGAGATTTAAGATTCCTACGCCAGCTAGTTTGCTTCTTAGAAGGATAAAGATTACTAATGAATTTATTTAGAGAATCATAAGACAGCAGCTTAAATTCTATACAGTTACGTTCTCAACATCAGGTAATGTTTTAGTGACATTTGAATATTATGGCTGAATTTCAACCAATAATCGGTTAATATAGTTTATTCGAGTGACTACCAGTCTTGTATAGTGCGACGCTCTTTCTGTTATGTTTAATTTAGGTTGTGTTACAAAATTTTGATACTTCACATTACAAATAAACTTGTCTGTAGAGTAGGAAACAGCAAAAGTATTATTAAATTAGTATAAATTATTATTAAATTTCTTAAATTGGGTAAAAATATCTCTGGTAGTTATAAATAAACTGAAACCAAACAATGTTTTTGTTGAATGGTTTAGCCTGGTAGCCCGTTCCTATAAATGACAGAAGACTTATAAAGATGTAATTAACTCTTATTTAACTCGACACAAAATCTCGCTGATTACGTAGCATTGTTTGCCCGCATTACGCTTTTAGCTTGTCCAAGATATTCCAAGACTTCATATCCTTTGTCCCATTTTTTGTGTTTTATTATTTTACTTAAGGTTTGAATCAAGTTACAGTTTCACAAATTTTCAGTGACAACATTAAAATAAATGTTGCTTAGTTAAAGAATATTAAAAATTTAAGTTTTAAAAAGTTTTGAGTCAGTATATGTTTGTATTTAGAAAATCTACATTGTTACTGCTACTACATTTTCAAGAATTTCTCAGTACACCATACCCTACAAACAAAATTTATACAATCGAAATAGTTTCATAGTAAGTCAAAAATTAAAAAAACACAAGTTAACATATAAATATGTTCTAATTTTTAAACTACGGGATTTCAAATTATTTCATAACAGAAACAGGCTGGAAACGTTCTTTATTATGCTTTTATAAGAATCAAGGAACATTACAATTTTAATTGATCCAAAATGCAGATTATATAAGCAGGGTCGGAATTTATTTACATATTTTTTTACAAAAATCATTTTCATATATTTAAAATTTTCTTAATTTATACATTAAAAATGCTTAATTGTGATTTTATTTCAATATTTCATAGAAGTGGGACATTATTTCAAGTTCCAACAACATATTTCATGTTGTATGCGAAGTGTTCTATTTTATGGGGATTCCTAGAAGCAACAAGGCTCTGGATGTTCAACGCTCGAAGAATTTGGGAGCTTCCTGAAATTGAAAACTCATGATTCATGTAGCGTTTAGAGAACTGAAGAGAGCCCAGTGTTTCTAATGGCCTGAAAATCCCGAAGATCAAAACCTTTCGGGGGAAAATTTCTCAGAAACGGCGAAGCTCAGAGCACCTAAACCTTGTAAGTTCCTATACACCGGAAGCTATGGCGGGTGAGTGTTTTAAAACTGTTAGTGGAACCGAATACAGATATTCATGGCCAGTTATCTGAAAAGCAATTTCCTCATAACCGGTTATATCCAGATTATAATGGTTCTAAGAAGCTATATCCTTCTAGAGTCGCAGTAGAGGTAGCACAATAGTCGAGTATGCTAGTAGTTAGTGTATGCTATGGGCTCTAGAAACTAGGTTACTCAAGGCGTAGTGTGCTATACGCAAAGACACTACGAAGTTCACAGAGGCTAGATGACACAAAACACGGAATGTCAAAAAGTCAGATATGTTATAAACTATAACATAAATCTATTGTGTCCTTGCTATTTATAAGGCGAAGTATTTCTCCAAGAGAGTTCACTTATAACTGGTTTATACCTTCCAGTTGAAACTACACTGGGTAGAGCAAAACCCGATGTGTTACTTACACCTGGACAATGGATGTCCAGGAGCGGTACATCACTACCAACACATTTTGAGATATTAGAGTAATAGGGTTCATCGGTAGGTCTAGCCTACTGCGGTGGATTACTGTTGAAGTGTGTGGAGGTCCCATGATGTTAATGGTTGTTGCTAACCTAAACATTAGGAAGTACGTCCCTAAACCAGCTTTGTCTGCAAGAGACAGGAACAAAGCTAGTTTCCAAGGTGACGTAACTGGTATATTCCCCTTCAGGGTGGATGTAACCAGGGATATCAACAGGAAGTGGTCTCTACCCCTAACCTTACCCATCCAGAAACTCTTGCATTTCCGGGAATAAGCGCTAAGGTCCATTTAGGACTGGATGGAATGAGAGATCTCTTCAGCTCTTTGTTAAAGACTTAAACGATGTTTTAAGTGAAAATAGGTAAAACCTTACGGTAAAAAAATAATTACATGTTATAAAGCATTATTTCTAACATACTAGAAGTTTTGATCTGTTTTTGCTTAAGAAACCGTTTGCCTTGTTCACAAGAAGCTGAAGAAATCTTTCATCGTACTTAGTCCTAAATGAAACTTAGCGCTTACTTACAGAAAGACACGATTTTCTGGATAGTTAAGGTTCGTATAAAAATATTACTACCACTACAGTTTGGTCCACATAATTTTAAAGCAATTATGGTAATTGATTAACCGTTAGTACTTCACTGTTATAACTTAATATTTTATCTAGTATAGTTTCAATTCATTTTCATGTTTGACCTACACAATAAATTTACATGTACAAAGTCAGTGAGTACTCCAACTTGGCACTGCGGTGATAAATCCAACATTAGCAATGATATGTCGAGTTAGCCACGACAGCCACTCCAGTCAGCTGTCTGAGGAAGGTTATGTTCTGCTCGCAGAGGATGTAGTAGTCGATCGCAAACGAAAAGAACTGTAACACACGGCAAACTCTTAAACAGTGGACAATGTGCAGAAGTAGAATCGGTATCAGGAGCACATAACATGATTGCAGCGTCTTACCACAAGGCACAGCTGGGGGATGATGACAACGAACCCTTTTACTGCAAATTTCCTAGAACCTTCTTCGCACTGCGAAATCAGCAATCTCACCTGGCAAAATTGACGTAAAAAATTTAATTCATTTTTCTAAAAAAAGCACTTAAATATGAACAAGTTTTGACAGAAGTAAGCACATGCAATAATACAGTTTAGTTCTCATATTATATTAGGTATGTGTACTTAATTTAATATAAATTTAACATATCATTTTAGTATTAAATAGTGTTTACCCTCGTCAGTTCTCTCTGTGACATATGACCGACCGGTGACGTAAAGACTTCTTGTGATAGGCGCTCATACTGAAATAAATATATCATCATTTATGTGGTGATGATGGTGATTTGTGATATATGCTTGTGCTGAAATAAAGGTACAAGGCTCCTATAGCAATGTTTGAATAAAAGCTCTTTATGACATACTCTCGTCCTGAAACCAATAAATCAACATTTATATGATGGTTGGATGAATGCAGTATATGACATACTCTCATCCTGAAACTAATATATATATACAATATTCATGCAATGGATTAATGCATGTTGTTTTTTACTTATTCTCGTGGTGGAATTCATTTATCATAATTCACATAATGGCTGAATACAGGCTGAGGTCAAACCTTGAAATTCGAAGCCCAGTGTGATGTTTAAACGTACAAACTTTTTCTTAATATTTAAATTATGTTGCCTAAGTCCTATCGACGAAAAGGCAACGAATATTTTTCTTGGTTGCAGATTTTTAAGATTAAAGAAGTTCAATCTCGTAAATGCTTCAACAGGAGGAAACTGTATAGAAAAGTAATGCAAGTTAGATAGGGCGTAATACAAATGGAACTAGGATTAAAATGCTTTAGTATTTATACAGAAATACTTTTCATACAATATGGTTTGAAATAGTTTTTAACTTGGCGATTAGTATCTTATTATCTTATTATAACCATTACCTTGGACGTTACATATTGTTATCTTTCTTATAAAGAAATATGAATTGTTAAATGTGTTACTAGGTGACAATTTCCAGAATGCCTTGACCAGTTTGGCTAATTAAAAAAAAATATTTGCTGAAGTCCAATGAAGGTTCTTATGACGAGAAAAATTGAAAAAGCTCTCCAAACACTTTAAAATTTGCAAAACTTTCACTATCCAAAATTAACTGACACTAAACAGCTGTTGACTCTAAACTTTGTTTAATGTATCATCTAAAGTTAATTATAGAGACTTATTTGCATACATTTGAATTTTATAAAATGCTAAGTGCTTGATCAGAAGTGTAATGCAGATAACACATACAAAGTTACCCCATAACTTATTATTACAGATTGGGCCAGAGACGAATTAAAAAAAGTTTAAAAAAAAGGTAATACTTTATTAAAGATTGTTTTTGTAATTACTATTAAATACTGTTATAAAACCAACCTTCGTGAGCAAAATTACGAACGTTTGCACATAAGGTATTCAAAATTATCTTGCACATGTTCGCAATTCTTGATATTTTGATACGGGATTTTACAGTAGCTTATGAATAAACATATGAATGAAAACTAACATTTCTCAACGAGCCACTCTCCCAGAGTAGAGTACAAAAAACAGCAAGACTTCTGTTATTCGAGACCTATTATAAACTATTATTTTGAAATTTTGCAAAAATTTAGTGTAAGGATTTCTCCTTTTACCGGAAGTAAATGTTTTTCTTTTTACTTTTTACTCCTATGTATGTATTCATAATTATCTACATCAACAAGGGAAACTCAGCTGTGGTGTTGGAAATATAATTAATTCAAAACATAGAGCTTCTACACTCGCAAAACCTGATATAGGAATCATTCCTTTAACCTCTGGTTGTCTTAGCCGTGAACACTGAAATAATATGAGTCTCAAGTATGCCTGTACTTAAACAATATCATAGGGCAATGTGCTTCAAATAAGTAAGCTACGGGCTTCTATTTTTAAAAATTATATGCAGAGACGAGGGCAACCATTAGTTCTTTAATATTTTTACTATTACACTATCAGAATGGAATTTTTAATTTTAGCAATTTAAACAGTACTTAGCATTTTAGTCCTCCTGTTTCAATCCCAGTAGGATAATCATTGATGAGAAAGCTTAAATCACTCAAAGAACGTTTATATGCAGTAATTAAATTACCAAATACAGTAAGTGTACATCTTCAAACAAGAGGTATATACTGCTGTAAAATAACTATACATACTACAGAAACTGTATACACTATTACACATATTACAAAAACTGTATACACTATTGCTGTTACAAGTGAATAAATACTCAATGATGAAACTTACCTGGTCAGATTTCAAATCAATACACATAACAACCATCCCTAAGTACAGGAACCATGACAAGGTCTTGATCAAATTGCCTACTGGGGGATTTTTAGAGTACGCATGATAGATCGTATCATTTAAGACACCATAATTAAAGTACAGCATTACTGCCAAAACGTGCACCGATAGTGTATTTTGCAGCACGTCAAACAGGGGAGAAACTTTTATCAGAAGGTGACAGAAGATCTCGGGAGATTGGAAAGGTCTGCCGCTGACGTCACGGTTTTGTCGCCAAGCCCTGACTGAGTCTTTAACGACAAGGCTGCTGCTGTAGAACAGGGAGGCTAGTGTCATGCTGGCCCTGAAGAAAAAGCAAACCAATAACGATACCGAAATAATTGCTTCGAAATTCAAAAACTCTACTCCAAAATTCATCATTGGATTGAATATAACGTTAAATACTACATGGAATACAAGGGTTGACCAAGAAAATACGGATGGGATGGACTGTTCGACTGTTATTGGAAATGTATTAAAGGTATTTCTCATCTTATCAATTGTTTTGAAACTTTTAATCAGATCACCGGAACTGAGCAACAGCCCTCCAACCACCACCATGTCTACAGCAACAGACGTCGAGTGATGAACTATGATGAAAAGGTTGCCTTTGAACTTGCAATTCAACAAGAGTACAACACATTTGATAGAAATTATTGACTGCAGAATGAAGCTGAGCAAAGGGACTCTGGCATAACCGAATTCTAAACTGTCTGAAGTTTCACCGAACACATTCCTGGATGTGAATTGGGCCAGAATGTAGTTGTAAACCATCAAAGGCCTGAAGTTTCTGTAAATACTCGGAACAGGCATTTTATAACACATACTTCCAAGATACTTCAAACTTATAAGAATATTTTCAGTCTAGGAACATTGAATAATTAATCTATAGTATTGACCCATATACTTCTGGTCTTTTAATATGGTTTGAAAATTTAATTTCAATGCCCATTACTGGCCAATATTTCGTCACATTTGTTTGATTCATTTATCAAGTTGCAATAACGTTATAACACATTTCGAATTCTGTTTCATTTCCGATAATTTGTTGTCTTCTTGAATTTGACTAGCAATTTTACAAATTGATCAAACAAGTAACCCCATTTCGTGAATTATTCGCAAACAATAGTCGCTAATAGTTCTTTGAATTATAAAAACAAACTTCTTTAAAATGTCAATCATATCAACAAAGACAACAAACCTATTATGTAATGACAGACCACTAATTCTATTGAAATTTGGAAAGCTATTTTTGATAAATACTAACTTTATTAATTGGGTACATAGTATCTATTTAAAAAAAACTACATAAATATATTTTAAAAAACGAGATTTAATTGAAAAATTAACTCTAGTTTTATTCTGCGTAATATTGAGACTGTTAGGTTGCAGGAATTAGAATTCCTGAGAAATGAGTATAAGTCAATGATTGTAAGAAGTAGTCTCAAGATATAATAGTTGAGTGTGAATTACCTAGATCAAGTATCAACGATTATAATTAATGACAAACTAAGTTATCTCAATTATTCTAAGGGATATATCGCTGTTTATTTCGTGGGTAATAGTAGATACATCTCTTCGATAATTTGGGAAGTAGTAGTTTGGGTTGGGATCATGGAAATTATGTGCTAGAGTAGTGGTAAATGGTTGAGTTCAGAGATTATAATTCCTGAAAAATGGAGATAATTCAATGATTATAAGGGATATATCACCGTTTATGTCAGGGATAAAAGGAGATGCATCTCAACGAAGATAAGGGAATTCAGCTATAGGATACATTTCCCCTATCTCAGTGTGCATAAGCGTATAAAATTTATCAAGGGACAGTTTTATCAATAAAGTACTTATGTACAAAGCTGATGCTTTGGGAACGATTGATAAGTTCATATTCTATACCATCTTGGTATAAACAACAAACACAACATGCTGTGAACCTGTTCATATTCACTAATGCTTTACTGTCATGCGTATTTATTAATGTGTTTTCTCAACTTGTACAAAGAAGAATGAACGCTGAAGAGTCGAGGGTTAGCGGGTTAGGGTTCTTTACAAATCCGTCCATTCAAACTAGAAATTAGTCAAACTTTCTCCATCCAATCAGCCATTCAAATATCTATCCATTTTTATATAAATCCATTATTTTTAAGCTCGGAAATACTAATTACGTCCTGCTAACTAAACAACTTTGTACTACAATATAAGTAGAGAGGAAAACAATTTTAAATGAGGTGTTTAGAAAATTTTTCAACGGACGAGGAAGGAGTGTGGTTTAAAATATTTAACCAAGTATTTTTTTAAGTGGTGTTATTTTTATAGATTAATAAAAAAATATAAAAATACCTCTACAACAATGTTAAAATGGGAAGAGAATAATGTAATAAATATAATTGTTATTAAACATTTCACACACACCCACATTTAATTTTTCATGTTTAAATTAACCTGAATAGAATTCTTTGTTTTGATAATATTAAAATGTACATTTGTAAAATTATAACCCTTAATCTACAAGATTACTAAAATTAAGAAAGTCGATTTTTCTGTAAAACTTTTAATGGCTTTTTTATAAAAATTTTTGCACTACCAAGTGAGTGTAATATTTTTCCAGTGTAGACAAATTATACAAATTTTAAGTAGTCCTTCCGGCCCAACCAGAAGAATTAGGTAGATTGAAGATTGTACAACTGTTAATATAATAATAATTAATTTAATATGGGATATACATTTCACTTTCCCAGAAAATGTTAATTCCTTATCCACGTCAAAAAATTCAAAAGTTTACAACTTTTACAGCCGCTGTGTTGAAATGAAATAAGGCAATGAAAGTAAGTGAGACTTTTATGAGGTATTGTTTTCTACCAGGTTTGAACCTATTTCAGCTTTCTTTTTGCCATGTCTTGGCGATAGTAAAATTCTTAAGAAATATACATGTAATCGGTATTTCAAAAAACGTTCGAGATACAATACATAACTTATTACACAACGTTTAGGAAATGTTTTTCATATTCATAGCTACTTTTCATTTTTAAGATGAGTCGATCTTTTATACGAAATGCATCTAAAACAAGTTCAAGTCAATATTTTTCATGTCATATTTACTGTACGAACTACCTTACCTGATTTGATTTCAGATCAACGGTCAGGATGAGCAGCCACAGGTACAGACACCATGATATGAGTTCTTAGGAGCTACGTGAGGACAGTTGCAATATGCCAATATTTTATACTAAATCCACCTAAACCAAGTTCAAGTCAATATTTTTCGTATTTTATAATTATTGTATGAATAACTTACCAGATCAGAATACAAATCAAGACACAAATGAGCTGCCCTAGGTTCAGACACAAAGACATGAGTCCTTAGATGCTACATGAGGTCAGTTGAAATATGCCAACATTTTATACTAAATCCACCTAAACCAAGTTCAAGTCAATATTTTTCGTGTTTGTATTGTATGAATAACTTACCAGATCAGAATACAAATCAAGACACAAATGAGCTGCCCTAGGTTCAGACACAAAGACATGAGTCCTTAGATGCTACATGAGGTCAGTTGCAATATGCCGATATTCTATACTAAATCCACCTAGATCAAGTTCAAGTCAATATTTTTCGTGTTTTATATTTCCTGTGTGTGAACGACCTTACCTGATTTGATTTCAAATCAATGCACAGGATGAGCACCCACAAGTACAGACACCATGATATGAGTTTGAAGAAACTTGATATTAAAGGATCTCCAGAATATATATGTATAAAAGTGTCGTTTAAGACGCCATAGATAAAATACAACATAACTGCCAAAACCTGCAGCGACAGTTTTTTTTGCAGAACATCAAACGGAGGGGTAAATTTCATCAGAAGGTGACAGAAGATTTCAGGAGATTGGAGAGGTCTTTCATTGACGGCACTGTTTTGTCGCCAAGCACTGACTGAGTCGTTAACGACAAGGCTGCTGCTGTAGAACAGTGAGGTAAGTGTCATGCTGGCCCTGAAGAAAAAGCAAACCGTAAATGAGGTAGATACGATTCCTACTAAATCTACCATTCCTATAACGAATATTGCTAATGGACTAATGAATACATGAAAAAGTACGAGAATTACAAACGTCATCCAAGCGAAGAAGGATAGGCTGGATTGTTTAACCCTTACCGGAAACCGACTAAGGGTGTCTCTTAACCTATCAATTGCTTTGAAACTTTTGATCAGATCTCCGGAGCTGAGCAACAACCATCCCACAACAACCAAATCCATTGCCACAGCTAGCGAGTGATGCACTATAATAAAATTGTTCGCCTTTATCTTACAAATCAACCAGTCTATTACATTTATTATACAAATTAGTGATTGCAGGATGAAGCTGAGTAAAGATACTTTGGCATAACCGAATTCTAAACTGTCTGAAGTTCCACCAAACACATTCCTGGACGTAAATTGGCCCATAATATAGTTAAACACCATCAAAGGCCTGAAGTTCCTATAAATACTCGAAACAAGCATTTTTACACAAGGAATCTCACAAAACACTGAATCGAGATGTATAAGTTTGTTGTTTACAAATACACAAATTGAACAATTAATTTAATGTATTCTAATTGTTCCATAAAGTCCTGTACATTTGACCATATTCAATATGGAATGTCAATTTAATTTCGAAACATATTTCCTGCTGTCACGTTGACACCATTTGTTTTAAACGTTTTAATAGTAATGGTGGGTTAATAGTATATTATTTGGTTTTCTATTGCAGTATTTGCTGAAGTAATTTTATGCGTTTAGTTCCATAGAACACTATTGTAAACACTTAAGAGCAGTTGCATTTTACATGAAAGCCTTTTTTGATAATTTGTTTTGTTTTGCTCCGGAAATGTCTCGTTGTCTAGCCATTTAAATAATTATTATTCCACACTTGTATGAATTGTTCAAATTAAATAAATCGATATAATGGATTACCGAAGGACCCGACACAAGGCAAAGAATCGTCAGACTGACGAATAATGTCGGACGGACAGAGAGTCAGACGGACAGACAGTCGGACGGACAGAGAGTTGGACTGACAGAGAGTCAGACTGACGAATAGTGTCGGACGGATAGAGAGTCAGACGGACAGACAGTCGGACGGACAGAGAGTCGGACTGACAGAGACTCGGACGTACAGCCATTTTACCTTCATACCTAAAATCAATATAGTTATCAATTTGACCTAGAGAAACCTAATCATACACCAAGTTTCAAAGAATTTACTGACATATTCTTCTCGCTCATGCGAACCGACAGACAGACAAGACTATTATATTTATGTTATATATGTATAGCAAATGTATTTCCATGGAGGGGGCTGGCAATACTTTAACTCAGCTATACGGACATCAGGGTGTGTGGGTCGCAACCCCCCCCCCTCTTTTTCTGCGTTTCCCGATGATAATTCTTCTTTTATCTATATCAATGACAAATTTCGACAGATCGTGGTATTACCGGAATTCTCCGCTCTGTCAAAAATCAAAATAACCTAAACGGTCAATTCTTACACAACTTTTTGCGGAAAGGAAGGCTCTTAAGGGGTTCTGAAAGATTACAGCTTTTTGGCTGGGCCTTAGCAAAGCCTACAAGTCGTGGGCCTTGAAACATTTTATTGCTGTCTCTCTCTTTGTCAGCGTGATATCTCGTTCTATAGAACTGATCTATAAACTAGAACTGCACAAAGCTTTATTTCTATTTGAGGAACGCTGAGTTTGATGATGGTCCATGCCACTTCGTTGGATTTGGCTGAGCGTTAGCGAATATTTGTATTTTTCTTCTTGGTAGATTTGATGGTAAAGGGAAAATAGCTGATTCAAACACAAGGATTATCTCAGATCTGTGTTTCTGATTGACTATGACTTTACTTGCTGGTGCTAGGAAAACATATCTTATTCTATATAAACTAAGAATAATGCTACTTCTCTTTTCATAGTTTCCCTATGGCTTATCTATGTTTGTAAGGATAATAGGATTTCAGACATTTTCCACCGTTATATGTTACAAAATTTACAACACTATGTTTTGAAGATTACAATACACATCTAGAATTAAGTTCTGTTACATTTAAAGAAGAGAGTCCGAAATCCTAGATTGATACTGTTGCGTTCGGATATTGAATATTAACGTAATTTAACTTATATCCTCAACTCTAGCTAAACATTCCACGATTTATGTCCATGACTCTGGACGACGCGTCTCTGAAACTTCTTTGGAATAAGGCATGGAGCAATAGTACAGGATTATATAAAAAATGTGGGTCTTTTCATGACCAATGTTGAGTAGTTACTAATATTTCAAAAGTTTTAGATTTTCAAAGTGAAGTGTGTTGCAGCCCTTAAGTTGGAGTATGTTCATGTGTTTAGTACACCGATGCCAGAGACGGATTTATATATATATATTCTGACTGCCGTTCCCATGAAACATGCCGCATCTGTGTAAAGTCATTATTTAAATAAAAAAACTAAATCTAACGAGTCCCTAAACGGTTGTCGTAAAAACAACAGAGTTACTTTTTAGATTTTAATTACATTTTAAAAGGTATTTAATTTTACAAAATAAAACATAAATTGTTATTATCACATTACCAGAAATAAATTTACGAATCAATGTTTTCTATTTTGAGAATATGTATTATGTTACCTTACATTAGTTTCCTCTTACCTTTAACCAGCGTAAACAACGCTATTAAGGCATTAAATTTTATTTATTCGCCGTTAAAATTTACCCTCGATGTGTAGAGGACCTACGACACAAGTTTATTTTCATTCATTCTGGAACTAAGGCAAGATTTTATTCGTTTTATGAAAGAAAATGAACGTTCTTCTGAGGAGTTTGAAAAAGCTACATACATACACAAATACGTACTAAAAGCTATATCTATGTTTGGAAATGTCAATTGGATATTTGACGTGATATTTGTTTCTCTTATTAGCTTTCTCAACGATAAGGAGTTGTTAAGGAGTTGTTCTTAACATCACCACTATTTAGAAGGCCAGAGAAGTGTATGATCTCATTTTAAAATGATTTTTGTAAATCGTATTCATAAAAATATTTAAGTTTATCATCACGATCAATAATACTTTCAGCTGAATTCGGCGATATATTATTAAAAACTGAGAACTTATCTGCAAAACGTCATAAACGTTTTTTCGCATCAGTAAAACTGATTTGATTTCGTTAAGATCAACAAAATATGTTTCTACTCTAAATTGGCTTGTAAGGATTACGTCGTTTTAATTGGTTTAGCCTGCCTGGTTTTTGCCTTTTTTCACGATTGTAACAAGGTCTCATACTCCTAACTACAAATTAGTAGACAAATTGATGATGTTTGGGATACAAGGACGATCACGTGACTGGCTTAAAAGCTAACTGAGAGGACGAAGCCAGTTTGTAGGATTAAAGCACACGAGTAACAGTCAAACACGTCACGTAAAGTCAGTGCCACAGACCATCAAACATGGTGTACCACAGGAATCTATACCGGGTCCAGTGTTTCTTATTTATACAGATTACTTCCCTAGGTGCATGCAAAGATTCGGCTAAACTATGATGTCCGCTGACGATACGGTACTTTGACTACGGAGAAAATACCCATAAAATCTTGAAGTATCTTGGTTGCTTTTCCAATAAATCAATTGATCTATGGTCTTGTCAATTATAAAAACATTGTTGTCTGTACATTATTGAATGATTATTCTAGTAGATTATGGTTAATAGGGAGCAGTCAACCTAGTTAAATTTAACTTAATTTAATTTTCTTTAACAGTTGTTTCATCAAAGGAACATTTATTGTAATTAAAGAAATTATATTGTAATTATAGTTCGTTACGAAGTTAGTTTTTCTTTATTGTTGTTCATAAAACTGCTTAATGTTGTTAATAATTTTTACAGTAACTCTATTGCTTTTATTTATTTACATAAAACAAATATCTTTAAATAAAATTTTAAAATATTCAAAGTTAAACAGTTTTATTTGCCACTATTTTGAAAATATTAAAGATAATATCGTAGCTTTTTGAAGTAACTGACATTTTTATCGTAAACATTTGCCCCTAATTTAGTATTATTTAATGTATTAATTTTTATGATATTAATTTTTTACCAAGAAAAATACATAGAGATAAAAAAACTAAGCACGGGAGACCCATGTGAATACGGTGAAGTGTGTTTCTCTCAATCTAAACAATGCCTTTGACCAGAGAGTTGCGAGACATATTTATAGAGTAATTATTCAGAAATATACCCGGATATGAATTTAATTAAATGTAAAACTAATAATAGTTTAACCAGGATGAAATTACCTGTCTTAAATACATCGACACATCGACGCCCGTAAAAATCCCTTCAACCCACACCCCTAGATTCCTTGAGAATAGAATGGTTCACATTCTCAATTACATTTATTCACAAACGGTTACACTAATTTAACAAGAAGTTTTGCATGCGGAATAAAATGAGTCAGTCACGGTCAAGGGTTTTTTTCATTTTAGTTATTACATTACTAAACAAGTGGATTTGTTCCAAACTTACAGAAATACGTAATCGTACTAAACTAAAAATAAATATTATCGTATATGGTATTAAAATAGTTAATTACTATTTTATAACCTTATTTTATTATATTTTATACTTTATAAATATCTTAATATGTATAGTAATATAGAACAAACCTTACCTGATAAGATTTCAAAAGTTCCATCGGAGAGTGTTCAGAATACTAATGATAGAACGTGTCATTTCCAACGCCATAATTAAAGTCCAGTATAACTGCAAGCCACAACACGTAAGGATGCTTTGTGAGGAACTCTAAGAGTGGGGTAAATTTTATCTGAAGGTGACAGAAGATCTCGGGACATTGGAGAGGTCTGCCGTAGACGTCACGGTTTTGTCTCTGAGTCTTGAACGTCAAGGCTGCTGCTGTAGAACAAGGAGGCTAGTGTCATGCTAGCTCTGAAGGAAAAGCAAACTAAAAAAAAATTATGGTTGCCTGTAAAGTCGGTTTTACAGGCGAAGATTTTACGTGACAACGTCTTTTTCTCGGTAGAATATTTATTGATATGAATATTATTAAATTGCACAATAGGAACAAGGAATTGAATGAAAATAAGAATTGCACAAATTTTAACTATAGAAATATATTTTGTTTACTAAAACATTGTACATAATTTGAAATTAATTAAAATTTGTTATTGTAAATGGCAAAGTTGAATAAAACATTTACTAAAATTGGAATTTGAAATTCTTGCTAAACACAGTTAAATTCTAACTCCGCGCGTGGTGATTGGTCGGTTTAGTTCGTTTGTTTGGTTGCACTGTTATGACAGGTTAGAGGTTATAATTTGTTATTTTAAATGTTTGACTAGCAATACGCGCTGTTTCTTCTCAATCGACTGAATTACGATTGATTGCAGAGTGATTTAAACTAATAATTTACTTAACACTATCAACATTTGTCAATAGTATGACATAACCTATAAACTCAGTTTCTCAACTTTTGTGTCAATCTAACAATTAATCAATCAATCATAGTTTACGATAATGAAATATCAGTGTACAATTATTTACCTTTATTGTTGTAGTTGTTGTAAAAGACGAATCTAAGCACTCCACATTTTCACGAATAAATATAGTTATCTGCTTTATCCCGTGCGGCGGACCCACAGTTATCTGCTTTATCCCGTGCGGATCCCGTGCGGCGGACCCACTGGACGGGCATCGTAACGTTACCGGGCGTTACACTTTTTCATGAGTGACTCCGAGCCGCAACCTAATTTAAGACGTTGTCACGTCAAAAAAGCAGCCATTATTTGCTTGAAACTTATCTCTTCTACAGCAAATGCATTAAATGGAAGAAAGATCATCTGAAACAGTACGAGAAATAATACGACCGTCATCCAAGCGAAGAAAGATGGGCTGGATTGTTATACTCTATCGGAAATTGGCTAAGGGTGTTTCTTAACCTATCAACTGCTTTGAAACTTTTGATCAAATCAATACTTGTAACAGACATCGCATTACATCAACTCACAGCACACTTCGGAAGTTTTTGTCTATGTAAATTAAGCAATTTATTTAATATGATTTGGAACCTTTTACGATAACGAGAAACGTACCTATTATCTTTTCAAATAATTCATCACCAATCATCTCATTGAGACTAATAATTTATTTGATTTGTTACACCATTACAATAAGTGCTTCTATACTTCTTGACATTTAATACGACAATTACATTTTATTGCAACGTTTTTGTAAGCATTCGAGCTAATAAACAAAACTATTTATTATATATTATTTCTGAAGTTATTTAACCTTCATTACACTACTGCAATCATCATGCTATTACCTGCAATTATGATTATTGATTATTGGTTTTATTTTCCTGTGGAAACGTGTTTGTGATAGTGAGCAACAATATAACTAGGTTTTAACCCACATTGCAATTCTACTTATATAGTACACTTACATCTGTTTTTATAACTGTTTTTAGTTTCCATACTTACAGTACTAACACACAGCTATCAGTAAATTTTATGCAACATAAGTAAAAGTCCAATGATTCTAGGATTTTGAGTCAAAGGAATTAAAAGTTAGTTTGACTTTTAGTCTTGCCGGATGGTTAAAAAAATTCAGCATTAGTCACCTTATGGAGTTAAAAATCAATATCTAGTCCTTGCAGTTTTTAACTACCATTAAAACTTAAACTATAACACCGGATTGCGATGATTTAAATTAATTTACTTAATGTAACTAAATGCACAAACATTAAATTAAATTTGAATGTAAACCAAGTAAGTTGCAGCTGTTCTAGTTAGTCTGTAGTTATTGTTCAAACTTGGATATCTATACTTTTTGATTCGAGAGAATTCCCAGTGCAGCTAAATGTGCGCAGACTTGTGTTCCAAACCGAGAAGTGTGTCAATTAACTTAGTGATGTAAGTTAAGACGTGATTTTTCTAGTTTTCTCATTTGGCACTCATTTTCATACGTTGGTATATCATTTGTTTATACTATTATTTATGTTACGGAAGATATAATCATGTTTAGTCAATACATTATATATTGAGAATTTGTAACGAACTCAGACCAGAATTACGATGTATCTGAATCAGTCATAATGTGGGATGACGACACCTGTCACAGGAGCCTATTGTGGTCGCAGTACGTGTCAGATGTCCTGTGTCGTGACACGTCTGTGTTCTGTGTCACACGGCACGTACATCCAGACTGCCAACATAAACACGTGTTTATGGTTATCATCAAGATTGTTAATGTATAATTTTATACTAATGATATACGTCGATTTGCACACATTTATGAGGATATCATAGTAATAGACATTTATCCCTATGATTGGAACGAACTACCAAATAATAATTGAATGTCTGAGTACCATTAGGGCCATTGGGAGAGTCTTGGGCAACCAAATTTTAAGAACTGTTAATATTTTTCATTACTTTAGTTATCATTGTAAGTTATTCACTAAAATAACCCCATTCCCATTATATATAACAATTACTAATAAAAACATTAATATTCTCTAAAATATACGTTTTCCAAACGTTTAGACTCATATTTTAACACTTTGGCATCAAAATATTTGGGTGATGGAACTCTCATGCTATGAGGCTGTTTCTCAAGTAAAGCCATATGGCGATGACGTGCTCATAGCTGTATGACAATTATACCTGGATAGCTCTTTACTTGTTATAGCTAGCTAACTGTGATGCCTGGGAACACGATTGCGCAACCAAACTCAAGGAGAAATAAAAAAGAGAAAGCTGGCCGATGGAAAACCACTCAAAGGTAAAAACCTATTTTCAAACTACATCTGACCTGAAAAAGCAGTTGGAGCCACTTATTATCGTGTATTGCCGAGTAACATAAACTCCATGTATCACATGTGCCCTAAAGATAACTAAATATTTTGTAACAACAATACAGCTATTTTTAACAAATAAATTATATAATTACAAAAAAACATTTCCATCTACCATTAGAGGCCATGCTCAAAAGAAAACCCATTTTCAGAAGTCTTGGTGATCCTGAACATCTGCTTAAATGCCTAAAGGAAAGTCAAAGAACCCTGAACATGAGGTTGAATAATGTTATTTGTTCTAGATAACCAAAAATACAAATTGGTAACTTACCAACGTTGCATTTTGGAGTATATGACAAGTGTTATATCTTTTAATCAGGGCGACTTAGTAAATGCAAAGTTTTAGAACATTTGGGGTTAAAAGTAGAACACCATGCGCTTCATGCCATGATACGATTAATGTGGCCTGTGAGCGCATTCGGAAATTGGAAAAGGCGTATTCCGAATTTTATAAAAACAATGGGACAGCATAGAATTATTGTGTTAGTAGAAGCTTATAAACCTGTACAGGGTAAGGGAGGATCCAGACAATCCATCAATGTGCTGGAAAACAATAACTATAAGTTACTTTCAGTTTTTATGAGTTGTTTTACAGTTTTGCGATTTCCCAGAGTTTAGGATTTGAACATGTGATTAAAATTAATTAATTTCTCAAAAACTATAAACTTTAGAAGCCCTAAATGTTTACAGTAATTTAGGTAATATGTTCCTGGTAGAGTTTCATAGATATTTATCAATAACACATTAAATAAATAATAAAACCAAAAACATTTCCTTTTTTTGTATAAAATTTTTTGTAATATTAAATTTGTAATCTTTTACTTTAGCTTTGTAATATTTAACCGGAACTAAATAATCAACCAAATTTTAAATAAGAAATATAAGCCACTAAATGTTCTTGTTACAAAGTTATGTGATACAAAATTAACATTGTCGTTAAATGTAACTAAGGGTTCACTAAAGTTGGAGACAAGTATTTCCGTAACGAACATTCACGAAGTAAAAGGGTGCTAACTATGTTCCTCGTATTTCCAGGGAATATTGTTTATTCTTGCTTACTGATAGAAAGGGTTCTCAGAGGATTTATTATTTAAATTATTCATATTAGGGTCACTAACACTGGTTTTAATTAAAACTATCTGTCATCCATAATTTCACAAGCAATTTTCAATATCGAGTTCCTTTTACTACTTACTAAAAGCACTTATGATAAAAATGATGGAGTACTAAAAACGTTTCTAAACTTAAGTAGGCATACGTAAGGTATACATAATTTTAGTGTTCACAGTTATGAGTATCAGAGTTTATATAATCGCATATACCTTTCTACAAGTGTACAAGCATTTCTGTTTCGAACTAATTATGTTTCCAACGCCACAGCTGAATCTGCCTTGTTACCCTGATAAGAAAATAAAAATAATAAAGCCGTTAAAAACTACGTCGGTCAAAAAGCTTTTACTTCTAGACCTTGTCATATAATTCCTGTCTAAAATATTTCCAGTGCCATAAAGAGCTTGCCTTCTTATCCCAGAGGAAGACAAAATATACGCACGTAGGACTGGGAAGCCTACTTTGGTTAAAAGATGTTTACTTCCGGCCGGTTAAATTCACTTAAGGTGCCACAGTTCAGTTTGCCCTAGTGCCCCAATCAAAGCGTCTCCTTCCGTCTCTTTTAAACTACATTCGGTCTAGTATATTTCTACTGCCATAGTGATTTTCCCTTGTGCTAATAAAAAAAATATAGATACATAGTACGAGTGAGAATCATTACGGTCTAGGGGGAAATCCTACCTACTACCTATCTACTTTCGGTGTAAGGGGAATTCTGTATTAAGTTCATTAAACATTACAAAATAATCCTTTATAAGGTTTTGACTTGATTAGTTGCAGGCACTTGATGGACTTACCACACTGTCACTTGCAATTTAAGGTGATTTATTTTATTTTTTTGTACGTGAACAATACACTACCATGCATGCCGGGTTGTGTATTATAAAGTACCTACTATACATTTCCAGAAAATTGAGAATTACAATACAGTGGTAGTTGTCTATAAGAGGTTAGACCATTTTTATTGGATAGTTCTTATGATTTATTTTAAACACTTTAACAGAAGACTGCTTTGTAATTTACTAAAACACTCTATTCTTAATTACGCACCAAACTATTATAGAATCCATAAACAAGATGTAGTCCATACAAGAAGAGCATTTTTACGTCTTTTTACCAAATATTTTACATTCACTTATATGTGTTTATAACACTATAGAAACTCGTTTATCTGGTAAGATTATAATAAGTTACAAAACACGTAATTGTAGATAAATAAAAAAATATTACAACTTAACTAACCACTATAAACTGTTAAATTAAATAGAATAAATACCATGTACAAATTAAAACTCGGTAGTGGTAATTTTATTTTATGGAATTTTAAGTTATTAAAAACAGACAGAATTTATCCACTTCAGTCGACATTATACAAACCCTCACCCAGTAAGTCGCTGCTGCGCTGTTACTTTTTATAATTTTTCCATGTATTAAATAATAACGTAGACTACTTCTACTTGGCCTAATTCTAAAGAAAAGAAGAAAATAGGTAACTTAATAAAGTCATTGACAGAAAATAAGATTTTATTCTTTTACGAAGAGTAGATCAAACATATTGCACTATAAAGTTGCACAATGTTACAAGAAAGGATCATATTTCTAATAGGATAATTAAGTTCTAAGTTTCCTGAGGTACATAACACAAATATCTGGAAGGGAGAAACACTTAATAATAATAAGTTATATAATTATTTTTAATTGTAAACTGTTCACTATTCTTTCATTTCTTGAAAATGACAAAGATAACAGCTCTTTGTTCTGGTGGAACACTTGTAAAAAAAGGCTCAATATCTCAAAAGTGAATGATTTAAGATTCCTACACCAGCTTGTTGGCTTCTTAGAAGGATAACGATTACTAATGAATTTATTTAGGGAATCATAAGATGGTAGGTGAAATTCTATACAGTTACTTTCTTAACATCAGATAATATTCTAATGACAGTTAAATACTATGTAATCTCTGAATTTCAACCGATAATCGGTCATTTAGTTTATTTGTCAAAGACTACCAGTCTTGTATAATACGACGCACTCTCTGTTATGTTTAATTAAGGTTGTGTCACAAAATTTGATACTTCACATTACAAATAAAATTGTTTGTAGGATTAGGAAAACAGAAAAAATATTATTAAATTAATATCATTACTATTTAAATTGTTAAAGTGGGTAAAGATATCTCTGGTAGTTATAAATAAACTGAAGCCAAACAGTGTTTTTATTGAATGATACATTTTCAAGTATTTCTCAGTACACTAGACTCTACAAACAAAACTTGAACAATCGAAATAGTTCTAAGTAAGTCAAAAATAAAACAATACAAGTTAACATATAAATAACGTTAAAACTATGAAGGGATTTCAAATTGTTTCATAACAAAATGCTGAAAATTCTCCTTATTATCCTTTTAAAATAAACAAGAAAAATTAATTTTTTATTAATCCGAAATACAGATGTTATAAGCAGAAAGGTAATGTAAACAATACGATTTTACAGAAAACATCTTCATATATTTAAAATGTTCTAAATTTATACATTAAAAATGCTTAATGTGATTAAATGTTGTTATTTTGTGAAAATGGGAAATTATTTGGAGCTCCAAAAACTTTTTCATGGTTTATACGAAGTGTTATATTTTATGGGGATTCCTAGAAGCAACAATGCTCTGGATATTGAACCCTCGATGAATTTGGGAGCTTCTTGAAATTAAAAACTCTGTTTCATGTGGAGTTGGTCCAACAAAATACAGATGTTCATAGCCAGTTTTCTCAAAAGCAATTTTCTTCATAACCGGTTATATCCAGACTCAATTGGTTGTTAGATTCTGGATCCATCTAGAGTCACAATAGACTAAATTCTTACTAAATTCTTAGAGGCTATATAGCACAAAACACGAAATATCAAAAAGTTAGATTTATTATTAACTATCATAGAAATCTGTTGTGTCCTTGCGATAAAGCAAAGGGTCTCCCCAAGAGAGTTACTTATATCTGGTTTATACCTTCTAGGTGAATCTACACTGGGTACAGCAAAACCCGATGTGTTACTTACAGCTGGACAATGGATGTCCAGGAGCGGTACATCACTATAACACATTTTGAGATATTGGGGTAAAAGGGTTCATCGGTAGGTCTAGCCTACTACGGTGGATTACTGGTGAAGTGTGAGGAGCTCCCATGGTATTAATGGTTGTTGCTAACCTTAACATTATAAGTATTTTTCTAAACCCGCTTTGTCTGCGAGAGACAGGAACAAAGCTAGTTTCCAAGGTGGCGTAGCCAGTGGCCCGTTATATGAGGCCAGCTATTCCCCTACAGGGTAGATGTAACAAGGACTAACAACGGAAAGTGGTCTCTACCACTAACCTTACCCATCCAGAAACTATTGAATTTCCGGGAGTAAGCGCTAGGGTTCATTTAGGACTGCATGGAATGAGAGATCTCTTCAGATCTTTGTTAAAAACGTAAAAGATGTTTTAAGTGAAAATAGGTAAAACTTTATAGTAAAAAAATAATTAGATGTTATAAAGAATTATTTCTAACATACTAGAAGTTTTTATCTGTTTTTGGTTTAGAAACTGTTTGCCTTCTTCACATGAAGCTGAAGAATTCTTTCATTGCACTTAGTCATAAATGAAACTTAGCGCTTACTTACAGAAAGACACGATTTTCTGGATGGGTAAGGTTGGTGTAAAAATATTACTATCACTACAGATTCGTCCACATAATTCTAAAACAATTATGGTATTCGATTAATCATTAGAACTTTACTTCTATAACTTAATAGTCTACCTGCTATATTTCCAATTCATCTTCATGTTTGACCTACACACTAAATTTTCATGTTCACGATCAGTTAGTTCTGCATACTTGGCTCTGCGATGATATATCCAAAATTAGCAATGATATGTCGAGTTAGCCACGACTGTCACTCCAGTCAGCTGTCTGAAGAAGGTAATGTTCTGCTCACAGAGGATGTAGTTGTCGATCGCGAACGAAAAGAACTGTAACACAACCGCACGCTATTACGTAGAGGAAAAGGTATTGTTGAAGTAGAATCGGTATCAGGAGCACATAACATGAATACAGCGTCTTACCACAAGGCACAGCTGTGGGACGACGGTAACGAATCCTTTTACTGCAAATTTCCTAGAACCCTCTTCGCATTGAGAAATCAGCAATCTCACCTGGCAACAATGAAGTAAAAAATTAATTCATTGTTCTAATACATAAAAAACCTAAATAATTAAGGGTTTGACAGTAGTAGGCACACGCAATAATACAGTTTAGTTCTCATATTATATAATGTATGTGTGCTTCGTTTAGTATAAATTTAACATATCATTTTAGTATTAAGTAGTTTTTACCCTCGTCAATTCTCTCTGTGACATATGACCGACCGATGACGTGAAGACTTCTTGTGATAGGCGCTCATACTGAAATAAATATATAAACATTTATGTGGTTTAAATTATGGAGATTTGTGATATATGCTTGTGCAGAAATAAAGGTACAAGGCTCCTATAGCAATGTTTGAATAAAAGCTCTTTATGACATACTCTCGTCCTGAAACCAATATATCAACATTCATATGATGGTTGGATCAATGCAGTATATGACATACTCTCGTCTTGAATCTAATATATAAATATTCATATGATGGTTGGATGAATGCAGTATATGACATACTCTCGTCCTGAAACTAATATATATATACAATATTCATGCAATGGATGAATGCATGTTGTTTTTTAGTTATTCTCGTGGTGGAATTCATTTATCATAATTCACATAATGGCTGAATACAGGCTGAGGTCAAACCTTGAAATTCGAAGCCCAGTGTGATGTTTAAACGTACAAACTTTTTCTTAATATTTAAATTATGTTGCCTAAGTCCTATCGACGAAAAGGCAACGAATATTTTTCTTGGTTGCAGATTTTTAAGATTGAAGAAGTTCAATCTCTTAAATGCTTCAACAGGAGGAAACTGTATAGAAAAGTAATGCAAGTTAGATAGAGCGTAATAGAAATGGAACTAGGATTAAAATGCTTTAGTATTTATACAGAAATACTTTTCATACAATATGGTTTGAAATAGGTTTTAACTTGGCGATTAGTATCGTATTTATCTTATTATAACCATTACCTTGGACGTTACATATTGTTATCTTTCTTATAAAGAAATATGTATTGTTAAATGTGTTACTAGGTGACAATTTCCAGAATGCATTGACCAGTTTGGCTAATTAAAAAAAAAATATTTGCTGAAGTCCAATGAAGGTTTTTATGACGAGAAAAATTGAAAAAGCTCTCCAAACACTTTAGAATTTGGAAAACTTTCACTATCCAAAATTAACTGACACTAAACAGCTGTTGACTCTAAACTTTGTTTAATGTATCATCTAAAGTTAATTATAGAGACTTATTTGCATACATTTGAATTTTATAAAATCTAAGTGCTTGAAGTGCTTGATCAGAAGTGTAATGCAGATAACACATACAAAGTTACCCCATAACTTATTATTACAGATTGGGCCAGAGACGAATTAAAAACATGTAATACATTGACTTTATTAAAGATTGTTTTTGTAAATACTATTAAATACTGTTATAAAACCCACCTTGGTTAGCAAAATTACGAACGTTTGCACATAAGGTACTCAAAAGCTTATTTTGCACATGTTCGCAATTCTTGATATTTTGATTCGGGATTTTACAGTTGCTTATGAATAAACATATGAATGAAAACTAACATTTCTCAACGAGCCACTCTCCCAGAGTAGAGTACAAAAAACAGCAAGACTTCTGTTATTCGAGACCTATTATAAACTATTATTTTGAAATTTTGCAAAAATTTAGTGTAAGGATTTCTCCTTTTACCGGAAGTAAATGTTTTTTTTTACTTTTTACTCCTATGTATGTATTCATAATTATCTACATCAACAAGGGAAACTCAGCTGTGGTGTTGGAAATATAATTAATTCAAAACATAGAGCTTCTACACTCGCAAAACCTGATATAGGAATCATTCCTTTAACCTCTGGTTGTCTTAGCCGTGAACACTGAAATAATATGAGTCTCAAGTATGCCTGTACTTAAAAAAATATCATAGGGCAATGTGCTTCAAATAAGTAAGCTACGGGCTTCTATTTTTAAAAATTATATGCAGAGACGTGGGCAACCATTAATTCTTTAATATTTTTACTATTACACTATCAGAATGGAATTTTTAATTTTAGC
Organism: Homalodisca vitripennis; assembly: GCF_021130785.1. NCBI lineage: Eukaryota > Metazoa > Arthropoda > Insecta > Hemiptera > Cicadellidae > Homalodisca > Homalodisca vitripennis. The sequence continues at coordinate 96,592,207 of NC_060214.1, forward strand.
AATTTAAACAGTACTTAGCATTTCAGTCCTCCTGTTTCAATCCCAGCAGGATAATGACTGATTGCGATGAGAAAGCGTAAATCACTCAAAGAACTTTATATATGCAGTAATAAAATTACCAAATACAGTAAGTGTACATCTTCAAACAAGAACTATATACTGCTGTAAAATAACTATACATATTACAGAAACTGTATACACTATTACACATATTACAAAAACTGTATACACTATTACTGTTACAAGTGAATAAATTTCTCAATGATGAAACTTACCTGGTCAGATTTCAAATCAATGCACATAACAACCATCCCTAAGTACAGGAACCATGACAAGGTCTTGACCAAATTGCCTACTGGGGGATTTTTAGAATACGCATGATAGAACGAATCATTTAAGACACCATAATTAAAGTACAGCATTACTGCCAAAACGTGCACCGATAGTGTATTTTGCAGCACGTCAAACAGGGGAGAAAAGTTCATCAGAAGGTGACAGAAGATCTCGGGAGATTGGAAAGGTCTGCCGCTAACGTCACGGTTTTGTCGCCAAGCCCTGACTGAGTCTTTAACGACAAGGCTGCTGCTGTAGAACAGTGAGGCTAGTGTCATGCTAGCCCTGAAGAAAAAGCAAACCAAAAACGATACCGAAATAATTGCTTCGAAATTCAAAAACTCTAACCCAAAATTCATCATTGGATTGAATATGATGTTAAATACTACATGAAATACGAGGGTTAACCAAGAAAATACGGATGGGCTGGATTGGTCGACTATTATTGGAAATGTATTAAGGGCATTTCTCAACTTATCAATTGTTTGGAAACTTTTAATCACATCACCGGAACTGAGCAACAGCCATCCAACCACTACCATGTCTACAGCAACAGACGTCGAGTGATGAACTATGATAAAAATGTTCCCTTTGAACTTGCAATTCAACAAGAGTACAACAAATTTGATAGAAATTAACGACTGCAGCATGAAGCTGAGCAAAGGGACTCTGGCATAACCGAATTCTAAAGTGTCTGAAGTTTCACCGAACACATTCCTGGATGTGAATTGGGCCAGAATGTAGTTGTAAACCATCAAAGGCCTGAAGTTTCTGTAAATACTCGAAACAGGCATTTTATAACATACAATCTTCCAAGATACTTCAAACGTATAAGAATATTTTCAGTCTAGGAACATTGAATAATTAATCTATAGTATTGACCCATATACTTCTGGTCTTTTAATATGGTTTGAAAATTTAATTTCAATGCCCATTACTGGCCAATATTTCGTCACATTTTTTTTCATTCCTTTATCAAGTTGGAATATTTACGTTATAACACCTTTTTAGTTCTGTTTCATTTCCGACAATTTGTTGTCTTCTTGAATTTGACTAGCAATTTTACAAATTGATCAAACAACTAACCCCATTTTGTGAATTATTCGCAAACAATAGTCTGTAATAGTTCTTTGAATTATTAAACCAAACTAAAAGTTGCGTTGGTCATATCATCAAAGACAACAAAATTATTGTGTAATGACTAACCCACTATTGAAATTTGAAAAGCTATTTTTGGTAAATATTAACTTAATTAATCGGGTACATAGTATCTTATTTAAAAAGCTACATAAATATATTCAAAAAACGAGTTTTAATTGAATAATTAATTCGAGATTCATTTTGTGTAGTATTGAGACCGTTAGGGTACAGGAATTAGAATTCCTGAGAAATGAGCATAAGTCAATGATTGTAAGAAATAGTCTCAGGATGTAACAGTTGAGTGTGAATTAGCTAGATTAAGTATCAAGATAAAATATTATAATTAATTACAAACTAAGATAACTCAATTATTCTAAGGGATATATTGCAATTTATGTCAGGGATAAAAGGAGATGCATCTCTACGATAATTTGGGGACATGATGTTGAGAACCAAAGCAGGATAATAACCCATAAATAATTATAATTTCTTTACGTGATATCATATCATTGTTATTAGAGCAATTTATACTGTTCTATTAATAGAGTGAAGTGTGGGGAGGGAGCAGTGACAATGGTACAGTGACAGAATTGAAAAGTTGTTAACTTAATATCAGGTGTTTATGTTGTTGCTTCAATGATACAGTAAGTTGTATTTGTTTTCAGGCATGAAATTCTCTCACAACGACCATTGACCCATTAAATTAACCCATTGATGCACAAAAATCGGGTTTTCCAATTGCCAAAACTTTGACTGAACCACGTGACACCATTTGGATACCGTTTTACTGGTATAATTTCATTGACATAACGCTCTTAGTGGTGGGAATAAGACACCCGTGTTATGGTTGACCTACCTCTTCAATTGGTACAATTTTTCGATAATGTCCCGTCTGATTCTTTGTTTGGAACTACATGGAATATAAAGTGGAAAAGTGAACAAGATAGAATGCTTCAAATTACCATCATCTGAATGCAGCTATGTGATACATTTCCCAAAGCTCGGTCTGGATAAGTAGATTGTGTATGTACAACGCTGATGCTTTGGGAACGATTGATAATTACATGTTTTACACCATCTTGGTATAGACAAAAATCGCAACTTGCTGTGATCCTGTTCATATTCATTAATGCTTTACTATCATGCGTATTCATTGTAATGTATTCTCTAAACTTATTACAAAAGGATATACGTACTTCTAGTCAAGGGTTAGCAGGTTAACGTTCTTCCAAAAATGCGTCCATTCAAACTAACAATTAGCCAAAAACATCTTCCATCAAATCGGTCATTCAAATATCTTACCGTTCTAATATAAATCCATAATTTTTAAAACTCTGAAATACTAAATGCGTCCCCCTAATTATCCAAATTTGTGCTACAATACAACCCTAAAGGCCAACATTTTGAAATTTGACCGTTTGGAAAATTATTCGACGAGCGAGGAAGGAGTGTGGTTTAAAATCTTTTAACGTAAATTTATTTAAAGTGGTGATAATTTTACGGATTAATTAAAACTTTTAATCCATGTACAAAATAGTTTAGTACATATAATTGTTATACCATACACACAAATAACAGTAATTGTAACGAGTAGTGTAATTAACTGAAGGTAATGGTTGTCGTAGATCGTTACCTATATTTCACACAACACACACACTTCGTTTCCTCATGTTAAAATTATCCTGAACAGAATGCTTTGTTTTGATAGTGTTAAAATATACCTTTGTACTATTTCAAACCTTAATTTATAAGATTACTGAGATTAAGAAACTCAATCTTTCTGTAAATTGTCCAATGGCTTTCTGCATTAAATTATTTTATTACCAAGTGACCAATTGTATTATTTTATTATACCATTTTAAAATAGTCCTACCGGCTCAGCCAGAACAAGTAGATAGATTGTAGGCAGCTAAAATAATAATGATTTATTACAGGATACTCATTTACACTTTCCCAAAAATATTATTCTTTAGCCTCGTCTTAAAATTAAGAAGTTAAATTTTTTACTGCTGCTACATTGAAATGAAAAAGGGCAATGAAATTAAGCAAGATTTTTATGAGGTATATTGTACCAAGTTTGAAATTGGTTCAGGATTCTTTTTGCCATTTTTTAGTGATACTAAAATTCTTATGAGATTATCTTGTAATCGGTATCTTAAACAACGTTCGAGATACAGCACTTAGAACACATAGCTTATTACACAACGTTACTCATTTTTTCATTACTTACCTTTCGTTTTTTATATTAATTTATTCGATAAACTAACTTACCTGATCTGATTTAAGACCAACGCTCACGATGAGCAGCCACAGGTACAGACACCGTGAAATGAATTCTTAGTTCCTACTTAGGACAGTTGCAATATACCGATATTTTATGCTAAATCCCCCTAACACAAGTTCATGTGAATATTTTTCGTCTTTTATATTTAGTGTATGAACAACCTTACCTGAACTGATTTCAAATCAACGCACAGGATGAGCAGTACCAGGTACAGACACCATGACATAAGTTTCACCAGACTTGATATTGAAGGATTTCCAGAATATATATGTATAAACGTATCGTTTAAGACGCCATAGTTAAAATACAACATCACTGCCAAAACGTGAACCGACAGTGTTTTTTGCAGAACGTCATGCAGAGGGGTAGTAAATTTCATTATAAGGTGACAGAAGATCTCGGGAGATTGGAGAGGTCTGCCGCTGACGTCACGGTTTTGTCGCCAAGCCCTGACTGAGTCTTGAACGACAAGGCTGCTGCTGTAGAACAGTGAGGCTAGTGTCATGCTAGCCCTGAGGAAAAAGCAAACCGAAAACAAAGCAGATAGGATTCCTAAAAAATCTATTGCTCCTATAACAAATATTGCAATTGGACTAATGATTGCTTGACAGATAACAAGAGATACGAACGTCATCCAAGCGAAGAAAGATATGCTGGATTGTTTAACCTTTACCGGAAATCGGCTAAGGGTGTTTCTTAACCTATCGATTGCTTTGAAACTTTTGATCAGATCTCCGGATCTGAGCAACAACCATCCCACAGCAACCAAATCCACTGCCACAGCTAGCGAGTGATGAATTATAATAAAACTGTTTGCATTTATCTTACAAATCAACCAGTCCATAACATTTATTATACAAATTAGTGAATGCAAGATGAAGCTGAGGAAGGAGACTTTGGCATAACTGAATTCTAAACTGTCGGAAGTTTCACCAAACACATTCCTGGAGGTAAATTGGCCCATAATATAGTTGAACACCATCAAAGGCCTGAAGTTCCTATAAATACTCGGAACAGGCATTTTTACAAAAGAATCCTCACAAAACAAAGGATCACGATGCATAAGTTTGCTGTTTATAAATGCATGAAATGAAACATTTATTTTTCCCCATAAACTCCTGTACATTTGTCCATATGTAATATGAAATGTTAATTTAATTGCAAAACGTATTTCTGTCCACCACGTTAAGACCATTTGTTTTAAGCATTTTAATATAGTAAATTATTTGGTTCTATTGAAGTATTTGCGGAAGTAATTTTATTGTGTTTAGTTCCATGGAAAACTATTGTAAACACATTGGAGCAGTTGATTTTGCTTGATAGCCTTTTGTCTCTCGTTATCTAGCAATTTTACTAATTGTTATAGCATGTTTTATAATATTAATTATATGAATATTTCATATTAAATAAATCGATATAATGGATAATCGAAGGACCCGACCACAAGGCAACGAAAGAATTGTCACACTGACGAACAGAGTCGGACTGACAGCCAATTTATCTTTAAAACTAAAATCGATATAGTTATTAATTTTACATAACATACATTAATTTTTACAAAACCTGTACATACATCCTATACATAAGTCTCAACGAACTTGCTAACATGCGCTTTAGACACGTGCTAATGGAAAACACGTGGTATTTTCATGTTGGGGACAGGTGATACTTCAAGTCAACTGTACGAACATCGGGGTGTGGTTCGGTCCCCCCTCTTTTCACTGCGGTCCCCGATAATAATTCTCTCAATTCCCCTTTTATCTATATAAATGGCAATATCAAAAAAATGGCAGGTCATGGTATTGCCGGTATTTTGCTGTCAAAAGTCAAAACACCTAGGCGGCAATTCCTATACAACTTCTTGGGTAAGGAAGGCTCTTAAGTAGTTCTAAAACATTACAGTTTTTGGCTGAGCCTTAGCGAAGCCTACGACTCTTGAGGCTTGAAAAATTATTTTTCTGTCTGTCTGTAAACGACGTGATCTATAGACTTGAAATTTTGCATGGAAGAGTTCGATGATGGCTCATGTCACTTCTTTGGATTTGACTGAGCATTAGCGAATATTTTTACATTGTTCTTAAGGCTACCAAGAAGATAGCACCGAGAATAAATACATTTGTAAACAAACATTATATACCAAAATAATGCCAATAAATACCATCGTTCAGTGACACAAACAATCAGTAAAACTACGTTTAGAGATCTGCAATCTGATCTCTTCTTCAGGTAAATTTACCTAATTTACAATATAATCTAATGATTGGGTCTTTAACCTAATTATTAGGCTAAAGAAGATTTATGCTTCCGGACAGCAATTTCAACACATATACCCAAAAATTGCAATGAATGAGCCAAGCAAGAGAAAAACAATGCTTTAAGATTTTCATCGTTTATTATAGCTTGCAAACCGCTGTACCCACCTAACATATTGTTTGCATTATCGTTCGACTCCCCTATACAATCCAATATTATGGAGTAATACTTTGCCTGCTACCTACTTAACCCAGGTTAAGTGTTAGAGAGGGCTTCTTAGCCCTAACTTCGCCTGGTAAAATAAGACATTCTTTACTTTTTACTTTTTACTTAATGGTAACAACTTTCACTTTATAAGATAACAATTCAATAACCTCATTGCAAATGAATGATGAAAGATATATATATTCAGGTTTTCCCTAAATCTGGATTACCAAATATTCAGCAAGGAAAGGTTCGAACTCAACTATTATTCTAGTTGAGTCTACTATTCAACTATACTCGCCGTTTTGTAGCGACCCAAATATCTAATCCGATCCTCAAAACGAGAATTCCATGCTTGCCAGCTTCTTCACAACAGCAAACACTCTTTTTAATATCTATGTTCAGTTTCAACGTAAGAATCTTAACTAGGCATACACAAGGTACACTTTATTTCAGTTTTCACATTTTTAGAGTGCCAGAGTTTACATAATCATTTTTTGCACGTTTATGAGCATTTCCGGTTCGAACTAATTATATTTCAAAAGCCACAGCTGAATCTGCCTTGTTATCCTAATAAAAAAATTAAAATCACACGCCATTAAAAACTACTTCGGTAAAACATCTTTTACTTTTAGACCTTGTCATAAAATTCATGTCTAAGATATTTCAAGTGCTATTGAAGAGCTTGTTTTTTTTATCCCGAGGAAGAAAAAATATGCATACATAGGCCTGAGAAGCCTATTTCGGTTAAAAGGTGTTTACTTCCGGCCAGTTAAATTTACTTAAGGTGCCACAGTTCAGTTTGCCTTATTGCCCCGATCAAAGCGTCTCCTTCCGTCTCTTGTAAACTACATTCGGTCTAAGATATTTCTAGTGCCACAGTGAGTTTCCCTTATTGTACCAATCAAGAAAACATAGATACATTCGTAGGAATTAGAAACTTATTACTGTCTAAGAGGAAATCCTACCTACTACCTATCTACTTTCGGTGCAAGGGGAAATCTGTATAAAGTTCATGAAACATTGCAAAATAATCCTTTGTAAGGTTTTGACTCATAAAACTCTAGTTCTTTTTCGTACTGTGGTCTGAAAATGAAAGGATAAACGAGGCATTTTAGTGTTCCTTTCCCTGCTTTCCTTATGCCACTATTATGTCATATCGCAATACCAAGGAAATCCTCCATTTTTGGGTAACTTAACTGAAAATATGTACAGCTTTTTTTTCATTAACGTTGGCGTTATAAAAGTATTTACAATGCATTAGTTGTATTTAACTCATTGCTGGCACAATCTGGTTTGAAACTTAGATATAAAATAGACCTTTGCTATATACATCACTACTTATCAAGCACTATTCTAAAATAGAAATTAAAAATAAACGTTTGCCACTTGGACGAACTTCTACTCAAAGTAACAACAGCTTTTTAGTGTCAGTCAAGTTTAGATAATAAAACGTAAATATTACCATTTTTTGCATTAAACAATATATTCCAGTATCTTTTCAAACATTTTACATCTTACGTGAAACTTCCTAGGATTTTATCTAATTTTTCACAATAATGATTAGCCGAATTGATATAGCCGTTCTCGAGATTAGATCTTAACAAAACATTTTGAGATTCATTTTTATTTACAAGATATATTTCTATCCGAGACATTTTTCTCTGTAAATCCATCCAACAAATAAAGTAGTTGTAGCCTTTATTTTTCTTTGTATCTATACGGTATCTTCGGATCTGTCATTAAATTTCCAAAACTTTATTCTTGCATAATTATTGTAGAAACAGTTCTGAGGTATTTCATTTTTAAAACTTGCAAAAGACCCATTTTTCAATTTAAAAGAGATATTTTTCACCTATTCAACGCTTCTTTGATTAGTTCAACATATCAGACAAGTTTCAAGGTTTTCGCATTAACCATTTTTGAAATATGATAAATAATAAACACATAAAGGCATATAGACGAACAACTAAGCGTTCTGAACATACCAGCATAAGGTATCTCCTTTTATTAATTTGGTATCACATCTCAATGTCCTAAAGTGGTTTTCGCAAACACAGTATATTCTAGAGGCTTAAAGGAACCTTTTGGACCAGTATCCCTAGTTTCAAATACCAAACTTTTTAACTAAAACAGAAATCTGAATGCTGTCACCAATAAGGAATAAGGTATTGTTTTGATTAAAATACTTCCGCTTGAAGTATATTACATAAATAAAAATATACAAACTATCTTACTTGTAGCAAAATAACAGTTCAACCTTTACACTTACACTATGACTACAAAATGTAACTAAAAGATAATGTAGAGCCGCTGTGAAGATGATAATACTAGTTGTACAATATTGCTGCCTTAAAAGCCCGATTTTAGGCTGAAAAGGAGAATAAAGCGGGAAAAGATTTATTACGGAATTAGCGCGCTCACTGTAAAGTTAAATAAGAGTTAATTTTATCTTTACGGGTCTTTTATAGCAACGAACTGGATATTCGGCGTTAAGTAACGGCACTGTATGGTTTCAGTTTATTTAAAAGAATTTAGTATATTGTCATCCACTTTTACTATTTTGATAATACTGCAACGTAATAAACTACGTGTTAAATTTAAATACAGTTAAATTACCATATTAACTTTACAAAGTAATGTTCCTCTTGCATAGGATATTTATTTTCACACCAAACTGGACAAATCTTTACCGCAAGTGACGACCCGATTAAGTTAAAGATAAATGATTCTACAATTCACATATTATTAAAATGAGGGATGAATCAGAACAAAACTTTCAAAATTCAAAGGAAAAAGGCTGTTTATTTAGTTTTCAAAAAAATGTGTTAAAATTAGCCAGTGAATAACCACTAATTTGAGCTATTAACCCGTAAAGGTCGATTTGGAACTCATGAAAGACAATTTGATTCGTCAAAGCTGAACGAAAATACTGAAAAGAGTCTTTACTGTTGTGAAAAAGCTTGCAACCAGAGGACGACTGTTTTGAGGATCGGATTAGATATTTGGGTCGTTATACAACGTCGAGTATTTGATGTCACCAGAATTAATAGCAGAGTTCAACCCTTTCTTTGCAAAACATGCACGTAAATTTGGTAATCTACTTTTAGGGAGTATGTATTATCTTTTATCATTCAAATGTAATGGAGTCATTGAATTGCTATCTTCTAAAGTTAAAGTTGTTATCATTAACGAGGTCAAAGCAGGTAAACTAATAATAATAATAGTGCAATCAACTTCAGATATAATTCACACTGATTAATTGTTATTTTTATATGAGGTTCGTGAAAAACAATGACAATCCTGTTGAACGACTTATCTTGTTTATAGCTAAGACCGGACACAATATTCCAATTCAATTTCCATTGAAAAAGTCAGCTGTAGGGGGAAGTCGTACGATAACGCAAGCAATATGTCAGGTGTATACAGCAGCTTGAAAGCTAGAATAAAGGATGAAACTCCTAAATCATTGTCTGTCCCTTGCTCGGCTCATTCGTTGAATCTTGTGGGCAAGTTGCTGCCCGGAAGCATGTACCTTCTTCAACTTTATTCAGGACATTTACACAATTATTGTTACCTTTACTAAGAGATGGGAATCTCAACTTTGCTTCCCCCAAAATAAACTTAAACACTCATGGATTTGTCAGAAACATGGTCGAGTACTCGTGAAAGTGCCTGTTAATCTGTATGTGAAAAAATATAAAATGTGATTCTGAGTTTGGAGACATATGAATAGGACAATAGTGAGAATACTCCAGTTACCAGTGAAGCAACGGAGCTCCTGAAGCGCTTGAGTATATTGTAAAGAATGATTTATGGTGGAACATTGGGCCGATATATTTTACAGATTTCAGTTAGTCAAAAAGTGGACATGTCCTTAAAGAGAGTACTTGGATTGTATCATTTTTTATTAATTTTCGTTGACTCTCTTAATAGCATTTTTCACGATGATGTAAAGTATGTAAAGTATGAGGCGTGTTACAAATGCCAGAAAAAGGAAAATCCAGGCAGACGAAACCAAGGAAAACGAAGTCATCCTTACAGGGCGTGATAAATTTAGATTATAAACATATTAAGGAACTTTAGACAAACTCGAGTCAGCTTTACTGCAGCGGTTATGACGATGTTGCAGATAATTTCTCATTTTTTATCTATCGTCATCTTTAGCTGGAACTATTATTGATATTGCTGAAAATCTTTTTATGACAGTTGATGCTACTTTGAGTGGAAGTTCGTCCAAGTGGCAAACGTTTCTTTCTAATTTATATTTTAGAACAGCGCTTGATAAGTAGTGATGCAGATAGAAAAGACCTAGTTTATAACTAAGTTTCAATCCAGATTATTCCAGTAATGAATTAAATACAACTAATACATTGCAAATATTAAAATAAATTTTAAAATCCTTTTATAATACCAACGTTAATAAACAAAGCTGTGAACAAAAGTGGTGGGGTTTCCTTCGTATTGTGATATGGCGCTTTAATACTGGCTTATGGAGAACAGGGAAAGGAACACTAACATGCCTCGACGATCCATTCTTTTCAGACTACGGTATGAAAAACAACTAGAGTTCTAAAATTGAACACCTTATAAAGGATTATTTTGGATTTTTTCTTGAAATTCATAAGAATTTCCCCTTGCACCGAAAATAGATAGGTAGTATATAAGATCTTCCTCCTAGAGCGTAATGATTTTCTCAGTCCTACGTAAGTATCTATATTTTCTTGATTGGTACAAGGTAAAATCACTGTGGCACTAGAAATATACTAGACTCAATATAGTTTACAAGAGACGGAAGTAGACACTTTGATCGGGGCAACCAGGGAAACTGAATTGTGGCACCGTAAGTGAATTTAACCGGCCGGAAGTAGACACCTTTCAACCGAAGTAGGCTTCTCAGTCCTACGTATGTAAATTTATCTTTCTCGGGATAAAATAGCAAGGTGTTCAATGGCAATTCCATCCCTTATAAAATGCGAACTCTGGAAGAATTTACCTGAGAACCTCCCACTCTCTTGAATCTACATAAATTTAGAAGTTGTGTTATTCTAGAAATATCCCAATTTTCGTAATCCCTAATTTAAGATATTTTTACTTATAGACTTGTATAAAACAATATATTTCACTTTAATACTAAAATGTGTTACATTTACGAAAAACTCTAAAATAAGAGGCGGTAGTAGTGAAGCGACCTTGCGTTTTCCTATAGATAAATTAGATTTCTCTTTTTATAACTTTACATTATATTAATTACAACGATCAAAATGCTTTCTTTTCTTAAAACATCTTAATCTTATGTTTTTAGGGTGCTAAACCCAAATGTGACACTTATTAAGTTCTATCACCTACCATTTGTTTCACATTTACACATAAATTTATTGATTTTTTTATTTTTTGAATAATTTATCAATTTTTATATAGATCAAATGTAATTGTAAAATATTTGTACTTGCTGTAGAAGAGTTGGCAGCACTGCTGAAACACATTTACTGTCCAGAAAAAGGGGGATTATATTGTTCTTGTTCACAGCTGATGTTTTGTTTACTGCCAACCTAACCTCACTTTCTGGTGTTCAGTACATGTGGTCAGTAAAATGTCTAATCGCGGTTGTAAGAACTCTGCTGACAGTTTTTGTTATATTTGTGGTGAGTCTGTTATTAAAAAACACCAAAGCAACATTACAGACTTTGTGAAAAAGGTTTACTTCTCATATTTTTTAATTAAACTTGGTGATCAGGAAAAACCTTGGGCCCCGCATAAGGTATGTTATATTTGTGTTGAAGATCTTAGAAAATGGCCACAAAAGGAGAAAAAAGCGTTAAGTTTGCTGTTCCCTATGGTATGGAGGAAACCTAGAAATCACACTGATGATTGCTACTTTTGCAGTATTGATATTACTGGCCATAACTCGAAAAACAAGTATGTAATAAGCTACCCTAACCTAATGACCGCCATCCGACACACACACAGTGTAGGGCACAGTGTAGATTTGCCGGTCCCAGAACCTCCACATGGTATGAATTCTGTTCAAACTGACATGTTTTGTGATGTACATTCAGAGCTATATGAGCAAGATGATGATGAGAGTTCCATTGTACTACAGGAAATATAGAGCCTAAACTGTTTACGCAGATCGAGCTTAACGACTTGGTTAGGGATCTTTAAAAAAGAGAAAGCTGAATTGCTTGGTTCTAGACTAAGGCAGGGTTCTGCAGGCATGGTTGGATGATATGTGGCGATTTAAAAGTGACGTGCATGCTTCATGGTCAGCAAGGTGGTTTTCCTAAATTCCCCTGTTTTTTGTGAGAATGGGACAGTAGAGCTAGGAATCAACATTTGTGCAAAAAGAACTGGCCTGTGAGGAAGACTTTAAAACCTGGCGAGAACATTCTCCGCAAAAATCTTGTAGATCCTAAAAACATTTCCTTACCACCTCTACATAAATAAAGTTAGGCCTCATGAAACAGTTTGTAAAAGCATTGCCTGAAGATGGACCTTGTATCAAGTATCTCTGCCAAACGCTTTCAAGCCTTTCAGAAGCTAAACTTAAAGAAGTCTTTGTAGGACCCGACATTCGAAAAATTGTGATCGGTGTTACCTTTGAAACCACAATGACGATGAATGAGAAAGAATCATGGGTATCAATCAAGTAAGTTTTTACAAAATTCTTAGGAAATGCAAAAGACCCAGATTATGGTACTATTGTAGCTACCATTTTAAAGAAGTTTAAAAAATTTGGATGTTTGATGAGCCTGAAAGTTCACTTTTTGAACAATCATCTTGAATAATTCCCGAAAATTTTGGAGATATTAGTGAGGAACAGGGTGAGCGTTTTCACGAAGACGTAAAATTGATGGAAAAACGCTACCAGGGCCGCTGGAACATCAACATGATGGGGGACTACTATTGGTCACTTCATCGAGAAGCTCTACATTCGACTCGTCGCAGAAAAAGCTACACAAGAAGCTTCAAAGAACAAAGAGAAAGGAAGTATAAACCAATTGCATCTTGACTGCTGAAACATACATTACTACACTTTATCATTATTTCAAGTAACCTACTGTAAATAAAAACCATGATTGTGATTTAACATAGTGTTTCATTAATTTTACCATATGACATATAGATATTCTGAACTACGATATATAACAAAAAGCAGATTGCTCAAAACTATGGATGATACAAAATAAACTAAGACCATATTTGCTTTAAGCACATAAAAAGCTATAAAAATCAGCTACTAAAGACAAAAAAGTTTTCACAAAACTTTTTTGCTGGCCTGTGTTATTTGACCCAACAATAAAGATATTTTACTCTAAGGGAAAAGGATTGAACAAAACATTTTCAAGAAGCACTCTTACAGTTTTAATCAAACGTTCACAACTGAGTCCCATTAGAGCCAAGAAAATTAATGAAAATTAAAACTTATGAGAGTGGAGTTTAAAAGTTATTAACTGTTTCATTATACATAAAAGGGTTCAGACTATACCATAGTTGATAATCTGTATACGTTTAAAAAAATTGCATTTTACTGATACATTCAATAAGCACACATCAAACTTCTGCAGCCTGAGCTGGAAAAGTATATTGCAACATTGATAATAATACACGGTTCTTTTGTCTAACAATATATTAGTTTAGTAATTTTGTACACGATCCCTAATAACCGAAATATTGCTATATTGAAATTGTAAGAATATATTTTATAATAATCTGATACGTCAGTTACCGCTACTCAACTTTTAAATTATAGATCTAATAACGAATGTTCAATGTCCTTTTGACCTCTGGCTCCTCTTCAGTTTGTCCATTACAGTCTAAAAATACTAATAGTTAAATAACGTTCTATTGTTTCTTTATAATATACCACTTGTCACATAATACTGAGGTAGTATAGTCTACAATAATATTTTCAATATCTTATGATTAAACTCAGTTTGTTTTCAAATTTATTTATTAAGCCTCTTCTTGTTGCCATTATAGATACTTATAGGACCGATGTAAAAGTTTCACTAACGTTAAGCCAAACCCTTTGTAGTTACATATACCATCATCGAATTTGATGTTATCTATATACAAATGGTGCTTTCATGCAAAATTTAAATTTTATAGGTCACTTTATTTTGAACTCATCGTACGGACAGATACACAGAAATAAATTCTCTCCAGTCCCATGAACGATAAACTTTGATAACGCTCAGCCAATAAATAAATATCACCAACTACTTTGATGTAAAATTCTATAAAAATTATTTAAACTGTTATTGATACGTAACATTGAAAATTCCTATAATAATCTATTATGTAGTATTTTTAACTGGTTTTCGTCATATACAGAGTGCTTCGTAACTCTCTGAAAGAGCTGACATTTATTTAGTTTTTGTATTATTTTATTCTCTGAGAACCTCAATTTGGGCCATGTCTTGTTACAGTAAATTTGCTCTAAATCAGTTATTTATTATTCGATTTAAAAAATTTTTGTGTCTTTAAGTTTTTGATAATATCGTCTAAAATCTGTTATTCATGTAATTCTTGAGAAAACTGCTGGTTTTAAGATATTGAAAGTGTAAAAGTTTTAATGGCCGCCATTTTGAAAATACTAAAGATAATTTTTTTGTAATTGGCCTTGTTATCATAAGCATTTGAACCAAATTTGGTATAATTGAACTTATTTTAACAGTTTTTAAGATATTAAATTTTTATAAAAAAAACCCCATACCGATGGGAAACTAATCATTGAAGAAACATGTTCATTTGGGGAAATATGTTTGTCTTGACCTTAGCAATAATATGGTTATACCTTTGTCCAGAGAGTTACGGTAGGTCACCCTATATAAGACATATTTGAGAATATTATCAATGCGTTTCATTATAATTTATAAACATTTCATGTTGAAATATGTTTAACAATGTAAAGTTAAAAAATAAATCTCTAGGTAGGCAGGGTGTGAGAGGATCAAGAGAATGTCACAGAAAATGATTGAGGCCGATGTACGTGTCAGATATCCTGCGGCATGACACGTCTGTGTGCTGTGTCACACCTGCGCCATAGTCGTCTCCTGTCCTACAAACATGTTTACTGGCATTGTCACAAACTGTGCTATATTGGTTTATTTTACTGCGCTATAATGACTTGGGATTTTACTGTTGGTTTACAAAACTTTGGAATTCTTGCGGTTTGTAAAAATGTTCACTATGCAAAATTCTTGTAATTTCAGTTACTAATAAATGTAATGATGTGCGGACTACATTTTAATAGTTGTAACATGTAAAACGTACTATATCCGAAACAATATTAAATAATAGCTGAGAGCATTTATCGAATACCGCAATACCGATGAAGTTTGAGCCAGTAATAGGTGATATTTTTTTCTATTATTTTCTATTAAAAAATCACAATTTTCCAATTATTTTAATTTTCTTACAGCATACCTTTTGACATATAAGATGCTATCGTCAGGATTAAATCTACAAGTTAGATAAATATAAATATTTTATAATTTTAAACAATAATCAGCTGAATAAAGCTTGGTACAAAGGCTTGTATAATTAAAAGATAAATAAAATAAATATGAATGTATGTATAGAGGGTCGGGTCAAAAAGAACTTAGTTATATTTGTAAGGAATGGTGAATTTTGAATCGGTGCAACATCATTGTTTAATATTTTATTTTTGTGTTTTTTATGTATAATGTTTCATAAGCGTCGAGTTCTTCTTGTTTTGAACTGGTTTTAATAATATGATGTTTTTAAAGTGTGTTTCGTTTCTAATGAATGATTAGCAATAGCGGATTTTTTAGATTACCCGTATTTATAATACCGATCATGTTCTTCAAATGTTTTTACAATGGTTCTTTGTGTCTGGAAACGTAAATCTTATCACAATCTTCACAGTTAGTTTCGTAAATTCCACTTTTATTTTCATCTACAATTTTATCTTTTACATTTTTCCAATAGGAAGAGCTCCTCTTTCAATACAATTTGACAATATATTGGTCCGAAACATACCTAAAATGATAACGCACATACGGGAAAGTACTCGTATACAAGGACTTTCTAATATTCAGAACACTGTCTAGGCCCAAATTGGAGTACTCAGCCTCTTGAGAATTTTACAATTAATCTTGTAACTCCGCAAATTGTAAAAGAAATGAAATAATCTGGATACTAATACTAAATAATACCCTTTGGAATTTGCATAAGCTCTTATATACCAACAGTTAAAATTACTAGTTTATTCGTGTTTAAAATTGCAGATTTCGAAACATCATATTGCTAAGATTACGTTCTGTTCCTATATTAGCAATTCATTTCAGATTTATGTACTACTTAAAAATTATATTACTTAATATCATATTCAAATTCTCAATTCAAAGATTCTATGGAAAGGCTCAAATTTTATATCTTTAATGGCAATAGATAAGCATCGCCACAACAATTAATGATTTTTAAAGCACCGCTCTATCCGTCACTATAAAGACCATGTAAAAGCTCAATATTCGAGTTGTCGATTTCAATACCCTGAACTACATGAATGGAACTGAATTATGAATTTCGGAGAATAAGAAGAAAATTAATGACACTGTGGGCGCTACTATCCATGATACTTACAAATTCGTGGTTCTCCCCCCCCCCCGATCCAATAATTTACCCTAATACCATTCATGGGAAAAGTAAACTGTGCGGCCATGACATCTCCCTTAAGAACTGGCTGTTCTCACGGCCATCTTGAATTTAGTCGCATAAGAACAATATTAAGCCTCATGAACGTTTACGACCATATATTTAAAATTATGAAAGATGTCTTACTTTAAAGATATAACTAATAAGCATCCAAACTCATTTTTAGTTTAGTTAATACTTTTATTGGTAATCAATATGGTAGCTCATCGTTTAAATTTAAAATATCACACTCTTTACAATATACACAAAAATAAATCACTTGGATGCGTATTATCATACCTTGAAGATGAGATATTTTCAATACCCCTAGGTCAAAAATGGGGACATAAAAGTGCATGAGGTTTGACACTGTTCTTGTAGGATAAAACTCAAGGTCATTTCACTACAGCCGGTTCTGAAGTATGAGTTTCAACATCATAATGTTGGTACTAATGTTCAAATACGCATAACACGAGAGTGCATCTCTCTATAGTACAGAAGAAGGTAAGAGGTTTTAATTATGCCCATAAGAATATTATTGTATTTACATAATTTACAGAGATAAATCGTACCATTGCGCAATATCACTGAATGCCATTGTGCGGCATTACCTAGCAATTTAGATACCTTCTGAGTAAGCATACTTGCGTTGACGAGTTGAAGGTGCCTTTACATTCTTGCAAACTGGTGTTTTTTCTGTTAGAAAGGTGTTCAAATTGCATTTTATACCTTATGTATTACCAACTGGGATCGTGACGTCAGTCTAGTGGAACAATTATGGGAGACGTCATTAATTGTTTTTCTACTCAATGGTTGGTTATTTATGACTGAAAATGTACAAAGGAAATGCCAACATTGATTTTCTCCCCGATCTTCCACCTTCCCTGAGGCGTGAGACATGTGTTGTTTAGTGCTCTTGGTTCTGTGTAGTGTCATCGCTTGGGTTCACTCTCACCAGTCTAGAATTCGTGCCGTTTGTGCACCAGTTAGGTGTTGCTTGATTTCTTAACGTAGAAAATTGTATTATATTAAATCAATTTATGAAGGAAACAGGATTTTTCCTGACATTTGCCATCGTTCAGTGAAACAAGAAATCAGTAACACTACGTTTCGAGATCTGCAATCTGATCTCTTCTTCAGGTAAAGAACTAACCTAATACATAATTACGAACTAGGTTAAAATAAACAATTCTTACCAAAGCGTTGTGGCACGCCTAAGTCAGGAATCACAACCAACATGTTGTTTGTCAACTTCACTAACTCTATAAACATGCACTTAATAAAAAACTATACACAACACTAATCATTAAAACTGAACTACCGAATACAGGTCACAATACGTCTTCATTCGTCTACTAACCACCTACGACTGACCAAGAGGGCGCTAGCCAATGGTAATCGTCACGGCAGACAAAAACAATATGGTGAAAATAAAAAGGAAGGGGACAGGAATGGCCCTTCCGTTATTATTGGTTCATGCGAGATGAACTTCTTAAAACCATATTGTGATTCCGCATTGGTTTATTACAAATATCTGATCCGTTTGATACTTTTGGTTTTCTCTTTAGTTCATTTTTTAGAATTGGCAACCAAAGCGGCCTAATCTCGACTGATGGTTGACTGATTGGTTGGTCTGCCAATTTAATGTATGTTGGCCCAATTAATTTCCTTTTGAATAAATGTGGTTCCCGATGTATTATGTTGGCTTCATCCCAATTCATATGATGGTCTTCGGACCAACAATGGTGTGCAATTTTTGACTTTTCTGTGAGACCCTTTCTCGTGTTTTCTTTGTATTCTTTTATCCTTACGTTTAGTGGTCTTTTTGTCTCGCCTATGTATTCCATACATTTATACTACATTTTATACTGTAAATACAGTTTTTGGAATCCTGTGTGCCATTTTTTTGTTTTGCTATTACGAGACTTTGTCTAAGAGTGTTGTGTGTTTTGAACGCGGTTCTAATGTTGTACTTTCTACCTACTCTTCTAATTTTCTCAGATAATCCCGGCACATAAGGGATTGACATAAACGCAAATTTATCACAGTTCAGTTTTTCTGACTCAGGAATGATTTTTTCTGGTTCGTTTGCACTTATTTGTTACTAATTGAGGGTATCCATTGCTTCTGAGATCCAATTCAACTTTCTTAAATTCCTCTTTTAATCCATCTTTATCTGAGCACAAGCTCTTTCCTCTATCAAACAATGAGTAGGCTACTCCTTTTTTGACAGATTTTTGATGGTTGGATTGATAATTTAAATATTTTCCTGTGTGTGTTATCTTTCGAAAAACAGTTGTCTTAAGGACATCCCGATCTCTTCATACACACACATCCAAAAAGGGAAGCTTGTTGTGGACTTCCACTTCCATTGTGAGGCGGATGGAAGGAGAAATACTATTAATGTGTGTGTGTGTGTGTGTGTGTGTGTGTGTGTGTGTGTGTGTGTGTGTGTGTGTGTGTGTGTGTGTGTGTGAGTGTGTGTGTGTGTGTGTGTGTGTGTGTGTGTGTGTGTGTGTGTGTGTGTGTGTGTGTGTGTGTGTGTGTGTGTGTGTTGTGTGTGTGTGTGTGTGTGTGTGTGTGTGTGTGTTATATTTTATCTTTCATTGTTGTTAATAATTATAGTTTATTTGTACTGTTATTTATCTGTTTGTTTCTCCATATGGTATCACATCTTTTACAGTAGTGTATTTAAGTTAATACTATCACTAATTTATTATATACTATCACTAATTTTTAATATAATTTATACTTTCTTATTACATTAATTATACGTTAATTATGCCTAGATCTGATTTAGAGTCCAGTTGCATGTTTGGTTTGGCCCTTTTCTTTAAGTAAGATTTAATCACCTTTCATAAGTTAATAAATTTAAATTGGTTTTTGACCGTTGAAAGGAAATAAATAAATGTGATTCAAAAAATTATTTAATTCAATGTCTCAATGAGAAAAATAACAAAGGTATCATCCACATACCTCCACCAGATATTCGGTTTGAACTGAGCTGAAACTGAAGCTTTTCGCTCAAATTCCTCCATAAAGATATTGGCGAAAATAGGAAACAGTGGAGAGCCCATTGCCACCCCTCATCTTGACGGTAAATGTTACCCTCTAATTTGGTAACTACCCTCTAACTGCTTTTATCAATATATAGTACAGGCCGTGGTGATTGATAGCCCAAGAGAAGTTATTACTGTAGCATCATACACTGCAACAACTAAAATATAAATCTACTCATAATAGGTTCATAACTTTATTTTGTACATTAGTTACAATATATATTATAATAGTAATTTTTGTATCATTCTAAACATTTTAAGGCATTAGATTAACTACTTTATTTTGTACAGTAATCATAGTATATATATCATTTTAGTACTTTGGTACCACAATATGTGAAAAACAGTCATTAATACATAGTTATTATTCAGTTATCCAACTCTGATTATAACAATGATGAGTCAGTTAACATACTTTCATTGTTGTTAATAATTATAGTTTATTTGTACTGTTATTTATCTGTTTGTTTCTCCATATGGTATCACATCTTTTACAGTAGTGTATTTAAGTTAATACTATCACTAATTTATTATATACTATCACTAATTTTTAATATAATTTATACTTTCTTATTACATTAATTATACGTTAATTATGCCTAGATCTGATTTAGAGTCCAGTTGCATGTTTGGTTTGGCCCTTTTCTTTAAGTAAGATTTAATCACCTTTCATAAGTTAATAAATTTAAATTGGTTTTTGACCGTTGAAAGGAAATAAATAAATGTGATTCAAAAAATTATTTAATTCAATGTCTCAATGAGAAAAATGACAAAGGTATCATCCACATACCTCCACCAGATATTCGGTTTGAACTGAGCTGAAACTGAAGCTTTTCGCTCAAATTCCTCCATAAAGATATTGGCGAAAATAGGAAACAGTGGAGAGCCCATTGCCACCCCTCATCTTGACGGTAAATTTTACCCTCTAATTTGGTAACTACCCTCTAACTGCTTTTATCAATATATAGTACAGGCCGTGGTGATTGATAGCCCAAGAGAAGTTATTACTGTAGCATCATACACTGCAACAACTAAAATATAAATCTACTCATAATAGGTTCATAACTTTATTTTGTACATTAGTTACAATATATATTATAATAGTAATTTTTGTATCATTCTAAACATTTTAAGGCATTAGATTAACTACTTTATTTTGTACAGTAATCATAGTATATATATCATTTTAGTACTTTGGTACCACAATATGTGAAAAACAGTCTTTTAGTCATTAATACATAGTTATTATTCAGTTATCCACGCGTGACTCTGAGATGATACCATTTAACAATGATGAGTCGAGTTAACCACTTCCACGCCTGTCAGCCCTCTTAGGAAGACAATGTTCTGCTCACAGAGGATGTAATAGTCGATCGCGAACGAAAAGAACTGTAACACACCGCACAAAATTAATTACATAAATAAGGTGTTGAAGCACAATCGGTATCAGGAGCTTATAACATGACTAAAACCACAGCGCACTGACTTACCA
The DNA here is from genome assembly GCF_021130785.1 of Homalodisca vitripennis. Lineage (NCBI taxonomy): Eukaryota > Metazoa > Arthropoda > Insecta > Hemiptera > Cicadellidae > Homalodisca > Homalodisca vitripennis. Next base: position 96,613,634 of record NC_060214.1, read on the forward strand.
CAAGGAACAGTTGAGGGACTATGATAACGAACCCTGTCGCTGTGAATTTCCTCGAACCCTCTTCGCATTGAGAAATCAGCAATCTCACCTGGTAGCATTGAGGAAAAATAAATATTAACTGTTATTTTACAACAAATGTAAAGATTGAAAGCATTTAAACTAACTTTATTTTAGAAAAATATATTAAGTTCATACTACTGTTCGTGTATATCAATAATATTTTCTAAAAACTTTTCTTGTGAGTGATGGAAGAGTGACTCGAACAGTCAATAAAATAATACATGGCCGCTCACTAGGAGAGGATATTAGAGGTAAACACGCGATGCCCATAAGATCACTCCAGAGCAAAAGGAACATGTAAAAACCATATCAACGTGTATCCAGCTTTTCAAAGCCACTGCTCAAGAGAGAATAATCCTAATCGTAAGTACCTTGATGCTTATCTTAGTATCAAGAAAATTGGCAACCTTTACAAAGAATATTGTACTGAAAAAAGCTTAATCTTGTAAAAGAACATACTTATCGCTATATTTTTAACTATCTATTAACTAAAATTTACAATTTCATCCCCCGTATAGGACACATATAAAAGTTGTGATAGATTCAAACAGGTGATAATTGTGGAGTTATCCACAAATCAGGGCTTACCTGGAAAGAGAACAAACTTTGCAGTTACCCAAAGCAGAAAAAGCTCGTGATTCTTTAAAGGCTGATGGTTTCCAAAGGAAATGACGAAGTATACACGATAACGGGGGATCTACAGAGGGCCTTTCCCGGATCAACCGTATTTGAAGCATACTACCGAAGAAACCTTTACTGTTATAATTTCGGAGTATATGATATGGCAAAAGGTTTGGGGTACAAGAATGTATGTATGGGACTAAACTATTATGTATAGAGCGGTTCCCAATAAATTTCTTCCTGTTTAGTGAAGCACTTAAAACACAACCTCCATAAACATGTAATTACGGACTGTGATATGTGTACTTGACAAAACAGAAATATAAAGATGGGATTATCAATATTAAAACTAATTCAACAAACTCGTATAGAGGTTAAAGACGAGAAATCAACAGGGAGTGCTGATGGCCGAGTGGTCTAAGACGTTAGACTTTGGGTCTGAGTTAGAGATAGCGCAGGTTCAAATCCTGTCTGTGACCGTTGCACTTTTTATCAGTACCATCGACCTTGTACTGTATCGACTCTCCCCCTTGTTCTGTTTGATAAGATCCTCGCACAGGCCAGTGGCCCATGAGGACGGACAGAATAAGGCTTAAAAGGGGATCGGCCTCTCCTTTTTTTAAAAGAAAGAAAGAAAGAAAGAAATACACGGTTCAGGTCATTTGTATCTCTGGAATCATTCTGACTTATTCTTATAAAATAAGCAGCACAGCAAACTTGTTTATACACAAGAGGAATGGTACAATGTGATTGGGGCAGCAAGGAAACTAAATAAAATTATATTTATTAAAATGCATGAAGAATATTTTTTGATAGTGGGTATTCTTGGTAAAGGCTATCACAACACGCAAAAAAGACATAGATATAGAAGCAGTAAACTGGTTGAAGGTGCAATGGTTTAGATATGAAAATAATAAACCATATTCAATTGTATGCAAATATATGATAAACGAGGAGATTCCTTTAAATGAAATCAATATCACAGCAAGAAACCAGGACGTTCTCTAAACTTGGGACTCATTGACTAACTAAAACTCTACAATAGTTCACGTTTGGTAAGTTACTTGATGAAAGGGGGAATATTATATTTCTTCGAATACATTCCACCCATTCATCAAAACTTCTTCAGAAGTAGACAAGATGAGGAAGACATGGGCCCATTCATCCCAGGCAAAGATGATGAGGTGGAGGATGATGAACTAGCGGAGGAAGAGGTTTGAATTTCTAACAGAAGTTCCAGAAGAAAATAAAAGACTATAACATTATATAAAGGGGTTTACGCAACATTGTATTGTAATGTAATATATGTTATTCAAATAAATGTGTATTATTAGTTTTATAAGTATTGTTTTTGTAATAAAGTGCAAATATGTTTACGAACATAGTGGTGTAAGTCACGTACATTAAAAAATCTTCATAAAAGTAAAGTATTCATTAGAAGTTCATTTAGAATTACTGTTATTTGTATAAGTAATTTAAGTGTCTACTTAACTGTAAAGCCTAGTAAATAGAAGTAAAATAATATTACTGAATGTGTTATGGCCACAAACGCAAAATTTTCGTTCCTCTAAGATTTTTATGGACTGACTTACACAACTATATTTCTTAGCACCCCAAATATAACTACACTAATTTTGTACGAGGTTGAGGGAACCACCAAACCCGAAAAACTTGGCGATTAGCTATAGAATAGGAAGTAGGGACGGGTGAACCACTATGGAATAGGGCTATGCTAAGTTGTCAATAGAAACAAGACGTTACATTAATGTATTCACGATTTCAATATTGTATGCCTATGTTTGATTTGATGGACAGTCAACGTAGGCAAATTTGAGATTCGATTGTGTAATTCAGGCTTCCTGTAAAGGCGTTACACAATAAGCAAAACAGATTTAATATAGTAAATAATACGTTCGCCAATTTCTAAATTTACGAAATGGTACATAGATTTGTCGTAATGGTTTTAAATAAGAAATGTTTATAATAAAGGTAAATAATGTTTGTAGCTTGCTTGATTTTATAACTTCAAAGCTTCACAGGATTGTAAAGGAACCTCCAGAAGTACAACTAAAGGCCGGTTGTGACTTGTTTTAACCTGAATACGTTGTAAGTTTGTCTTAGCGCGCTACGTTAAATTTTCGTAGTTGAATCAGCAATTTATAGAAAATATAAATTTTATTATAAACTGTAATTCTTTACGTTTACAAAAGTCAAAAATAAGAATGTAGGAGGAAACGTTTAGTTTTAATTTTAATTTCTAAACTTTAAAATAAGCAATCTTAGTAGGCTTATTACATTTCTTAAATGTATCAGACACAAAATTTAGCTTCAAGATAGAATAAACTATTTGTGAGAAAATTTAACATAAAATGTACATGTACACCAGGACACGCAAACAAAAAACGTTTAACTATAAGGTCAAACACTCACTCTCGACTCCTGCCTTGAACTGACTGCGGTGAGAGTGAGATAGAAAAGAGGAGAAGGAGGAAAGTAGGAGTGAGAAAATAGATAAGGGTTTGAAAGGAAGTTATAAATAAGAGAGGAAGTAGGAGAACAAATAAGAAATAGGGGATGGTTTTTTTATTTAGTTAAATATAATGGAGTATAAATTTCACACAAAAAATGTTGAACATTGTACATGTTACTACAGACAGGCGTTTATTGTAATAATTACATGAACCGGCCTCAAATATGTTCCAACTGTTTTAAATATGGATATACATAATGTGGTAAATTACAATTTCAAGAGTTTAAAGGCGATAAATTCAAAATTTCTGGTAATGTAATTGATTTTAGGAGGTTAAAATATTTTTCATGTGTTCAATTTATAAGGTTTTAATAATATTTCTTGAATGTAGGAAAACTAGGGAAAATATAAAATTTATACATGTGACATGCTTTAAATTAAATAACCCAATTTTGTCTATAAAATACATATTTTAATAAGCGTAATTTTCTTAATTGTTTTTAATTCAAAATTAAAATAAAAATATGAAATGTTCAGTACGCAAATGAGTTATGCTTCAATTAGCTAGCCAAATTTTGTCTAAAAATAAATATTTTATAAAAGGGTAATTCCTCAGTTATATTTCATTCTGAATTAATAAAAAAATGTTAAATATCATTATGTATAAGTTATGCTTCAATCAGCTAACCTAATTTCATCTATTAAATAAATATTAGTAAAAGATGTAATTTCTTAAAGAATATAGTTTTTTTTTTTTTTTAGACAAAACTAAAAAGAATTATGATCTATGTTGTTTTTTAATATGACAGATTTCATACTGTCAAAACTATACAAAGAACAGTAGAACAGATATTATTTTGTTCTAAAATTTTGAAATGTTTTATGTAAAAGTTTTTGTAATAGCTTTTACTTAATAAAATATAGTTTTAGTATCAAATAGTTAAATACGAGTTTTACCTTCATAAATTCCCTCTGTGTCATGTGACCAACCGATGACGTGAAGACTTCTTCTGACAGGCGCTCATGCTAAAACCAATATATTATCGTATGATCACCACATGACAAGAAAATGAGTGGTGATTGACCTAGTACTGTCATAATTTATGAGTTATACAATGCAAGAACCCAACGTGCGTTGAGTCAAATATTAAAACCATTATGTAATGAGAAAGCACTGTCAATGTTTCTGGCGTGAAGCGTTGTTCTGGAAGTAGTATATAATCATATAATGTAGAAGTCAAAGCAGAAGCTGTTTGTGACAGTCACTCATGTTGAAATCAATATATCACCTTTCAATATCGGTAACGTCCGTAAGTGTCTGTAATCCGATTATCTTTTCAATTATTCACGTATCGTCAAAAGTAACGTCAAAAAACATTTCTGTAACTCATTATGAGAGTTACTCGTTCTGAAACTAATATGCATAATAGATGTTTTGAGGGAGCCAATGTAAATTCTACTAACTCTATAACTTGAACAGAACGCTTTGGTTTAATAATATTGTAACTTGTAACATTACTTAGATTAGGTTAACTGACAATTCCTTTAGTTTTCCAATGGCTCTATTTTTATATATAGTTATAACCAAGTGATTTAATAATTCCGGTATTACAGAATTGCTTTGTAGCATAAGAAAAAATGATAAATGTAGAATAGTCCTTACTGTTCGGCAGAAGTAGGTAGATTTTGTAACAATCAAAGTATTAATTATAATGTTTATGGAATATTCAGGTACACTGTACCAAAATACTTCGATATTCCTTTAGGCTGTAAATTTAGTTGTAAATTTTCTTAAGTTTTAATGGCCGCCATCTCAGAATGAAATGGACTACTAAGCTAATTTGCAAACTAAACAAGATAACTATATGACCATTTTTTTATAGGTAGTTGGAAATTATGTCAGCATTTCTTTTATTACGTCTATGAAATTGACATATACTCAATTTCTCAAAATCTTTTAGGGTAAGGTTGCTTATTACAATTCATTTGTGAGATGATCAAATGTTCCAGAATACTTTTAATTTGTTTTATTGGTTCATAAATTTGTAGGATGTTATTGATTTGTAGGGCTTTAAAAATTTAAACAGCCGCCATATACCGTCTGAAATGTTTATAAGATCTATAATCTTCATATTATTTTCTACTTGTCTGGTCTTTTCTGGAACAGCTATTGTTTCCACAAGCCGCGTTAAAAAGCACATGTGTGTGTGTGTGTGTGTGTGTGTGTGTGTGTGTGTGTGTGTGTGTGTGTGTGTGTGTGTGTGTGTGTGTGTGTGTGTGTGTGTGTGTGTGTGTGTGTGTAACCTTTAGTACGGGGCTATTGTTGGTGCGGGGAGGGGGTTGTTTGGTAAAGTAATGCAGAAACTTTAAGTGCTACCATGAAAACAAAGCTATTGGCCGATTGTGTACACAAAATCTACTTTAAAAGTGTATATACCCTATAATAAACCTTACCTGATCTGATTTCAAATCAACGCAAATGATGAGCAGTCCCAGGTACAGACACCACGACAAGAGTTTGAACAAATTTGAATAATATGGATTTTCAGAATACATATGAATGAAAGTGTCATTTAAAACGCCGTAGTTGAAGTACAGTATGACTGCCAAAACGTGAACAGATAATGTTTTTTGCAAACCGTCGAACAGGGGAGCAAATTTCATCAGAAGGTGACAGAAGATCTCGGGAGACCGGAAAGGTCTGCCTCTGACGTCACGGTTTTGTCGCCAAGCCCTGACTGAGTCTTGAACGACAAGGCTGCTGCTGTAGAACAGGGAGGCTAGTGTCATACTAGCCCTGAGGAAAAAACAAATCAAAAACAAACCAGCCACGATTTGCTTGAAACTTAACTCTCCTACACCAAGTGCATTAAATGGAGGAAAGGTCGTGTGAAAAATTACAAGTAATACGAACGTCAACCAAGCGAAGAAGGATGGGCTGGATTGTTTAACCCTCACCGGAAATCGGCTAAGGGTGTTTCTTAACCTATCAATTGCTTTGAAACTTTTGATCAGATCTCCGGAGCTGATCAGCAACCATCCCACAACGACCAAATCCAGTGTCACGGCAAATGAATGATGAGCTATAATAAAATTGTTGGCTTTGAACTTACAAATCAACCAGGCTATAAGATTTGTTACAGCAAAGAGGGATTGCAGGATGAAGCTGAGCAAAGGGACTCTGGAATAAGCGAATTCTAAACTGTCTGAAGTTTCACCGAACACATTCCTGGAGGTGAATTGGGCGAAGACGTAGTTCAATACCATCAAAGGCCTGAACTCTCCATATATACTTGGCACCGCCATTTTTATACACAAAACACCAGAAACAGGAAGCATAATATTGCTGTTTACTAAAATATAAATTGAACATTTAGTTTAATCTATTAAAAAATTGTCCCTGTGTCCTTGTAATTTTGTCTCTTTTAATATGACGTGTCGATTTAATTTATAAACATGTCCTGCAAATATGTTGTGACATCTTTTATAAACCTTTTAATCTAATAAAGTTTTTTAATATTGCAGTATTTACTAAGTAATTTAATTTTTCAGCGACATGTAACACTATTACAAAAGTGTTTTACCAATTGCATTTATTTCATAGTGCTTTTCGATTGTTTGTTTTGTTTTACTTAGGAATATCTCTTTGTCTAGCAAATTTACAAATCGTTCCTGTCACTATTTAATAGCTGTTTTATGTGTGTTTTTTATTAATTGTCAAAATAAAATAAAAAAATAAAGCTGAGTTATGATGAACTTGACAAAACACAAAGAAGGAACCGTCACACGGACGGTAAGGAGTTATCCCACAGTAGACGCACTGAGCTTCTGTAACCAAAATCAATAAGGTTCTTCTTCGGACTAAGTGGAACCCTTGTAGCAGGATCTTCAGTACTTTTCTATCAAAAGTTATTCCACAGTCGGATGCACTGACCTTTAGTAACCTAAATGAACAAGGTTCTACTTCGGACCAAGTGTAACCCTTGTAGCAAATTTTAGATCTTTAGTACTTTTCTATCAAAAGTTATTCCACAGTCGGATGCACTGGCCTTTTGTCAATTTTAGTTATTTGCAGATACATCGGTTGCGTTCATCATCACAAATCTGGACTTTATGCTTAGGTATACCAGTCAGGTATTGAATAAGGTCTTGACGTTTAAATCTTTACGTAGTTAATCTTAGTTTAGAGTGTGGCAAGTTCATTATCGCTCTTTTTAGTTTAAGGGGATCCGCCACTATCTTTTTACCGATTTTTTAATTTTTTAAACTTTTTCCAAAAAGTGGATTTTTTGGTTAAATATATAGTTCTGAACATGTGGGTGGAATTTTAACTCAATATGAAGATTTTTTCATGTATTTTTTAACTAAAATGTAAAACAGTGCACCTCTCTGTTTTAGCAGTTTTTCAATCACGTTTTGGTGTATTCACCAATTATTATTATTTTCTTTACCATAAATGTATTTTGATGAAATAGAATCATAGTAACAAAGTATAAAGTACATTTTCACAACAAAATAAAAATATTCATGTTTTTATATATATACATTATGTATTTTACATAAAAAATAATAAAAAGTGATGAACAATTTGTAAATCAAAAGTTGCATCACTGCTGGTTGCTTCTTGAGTTTATAATCATTGTTTATTGTTATTGGAGGTTATGTTTGACTGTTAGTAAACAAAGTGACAACTAATAACAGCTAACTAAAGCTTATATAGCTTTTATTCAGTGAATTTCGAGTGGTGATTTAGTTTTTTGACTTAGGCTAGGCATTCCTTTTTTGCTTACTTTGTGCTCATATGGTAAGTAAATATGGGAAGAGTAAAATTAGGCAAGAAAATCAGAAGCAATTTGAAAAGAAAGTCAGTTTCTAAAGAATTTGTCTACAGATGATCTTCAAAAAAGATGCTCCTCAGGAAAAACTCAAAACGCAAACGAGTCCCTACATGGAGTTATATGGAGTAAATGTCCAAAAACAATTTTTACTGCCAAAAGGAAGCTTGAAGCCTTGGTGGTAGAGGGCATTAGCTTGTACAATGAGGGACATGCCGTGATAATGACCAAGCTCTTTTCTAAGGCTGGTATTTCACCGGGGAGTAATACAGTGCGACCCAAAAGACGGACTCTCATCGTCTTCGCCTTCGGAAAGAAAGAGACACAGAAAAATACAAGAAGTACAGGAAACTAGTGAAAAGTGCCCAGCTGAGAAAGGAAGAAAATAAAAAAAGTGGAGGGTGTTACATATGGCGCAGGAGAGTTTTAAAGTCACTATAAACAAATATTAACTTTTACGGCCGTTTTCTCAAAACTTAGATTTAGAGGAACTTGCTTCACGTGAGTTTGAATAACTTTGTTACTATCATAGATATAGCTGTCAAATTTTTACCATAGTACCTTGACATTATGAAGAAGGGTTGTGTGTATAGGCAATGTAATACAAGCATTATTTCTATAAAAGTAGGAGAACAAAAAATAAAATTAGAAAAACTGAGGGATTTTTTTATAATTTTGTAAAATATTTCATAAGTAAGTTATTTTTTAAGTTACCAAGTTGACCATACACAGGAATATTTTTGGTAGTGTTAGAAACAAACTAATATTCAACTTTTTAATATAGGTTTGTAAATAAAAAAGTTATTTTGAATTTTTAAAAAACTAAAAATTTTGTAAAAATTTTTGAAAAGCCTCATAAAAACAAAATTAATTGTTAAGTTTTTGGTTTCAATGCATAAATCCTCTAATTAAGTCCTATTCAATAATAAAAAAAGTTTAAACACTTAAAAAAGTCAAGATAAAAAAAAGTCTGAGATAGTGGCGGATCCCCTTAAAAAATTTATTTTTGTTTGTTTTTTACTTTAAATATTGCAAGTTTTGAAACCTGACAAGGAGGGTAGATTTCAATCCTTAAAACCCTAGTTTTTAATTTCGTGACATACTTGTATAACAATAAAAAATGTCCTAAATCCTTTTGTTAAAATATCCAAAATACCTCAAAATAACTTCCAACAGGGTGAATTGTGGTAGCAAATTATATGCCAGATTATTCAGTTTGTGAGTTTTAGTAAACCTATCTATATAGGTAGGGATTTTTAAACAGTCATAAATTTATTTTGATCTTAATTTATTCGAGATTTGCTCTTTTTTTCTTAGATCGTTTGCTTATTTACTTTAATTAGTTGCCTCTTTATTTAAAATAGTACATTATTCAGTGTTTTAAGTTTCTTTTATTGATCATGTTGAAGGTAACAGGCTTTCTGTGATACTGATTTCGTTGTTATTGGTCAATGGTAATTGTCAAATAAATAACGATTTATTGTTTTTTATATATATTAAAAGTGGGAGGTCGATTTACTATTTAGTCTTATTCTATCTGTCCTCTTACATCACTGGGCTGAGCAAAAACATTATCAAACAGAATAAGGGAGAGAGAGAGAGAGAGAGAGAGAGAGAGAGAGAGAGAGAGAGAGAGAGGAGAGGAGAGGGGGTGAGAGGGGGGAGAGAGTGAGAGAGTCGGTACTGTATCTAATCAACTATAGTAATAAAAAGTGCGAGAGCCATGGACAGGATTTGAACCTGCGCTTTCTCTAACTCTGAATCAAATAAGGGCGCTTTTGACCACTCGCCCACTTGCTCTCCAATAAAACTGTCGAGTTTAGGTTGCTCTAGAGAACATTTACGGTATTCATATTGACCACAAGGTTTCATAATGGAAGTTTTTAATGCCAGGTTTATAATAATTTAAATACAAATCTACTTGAATCTTGAATCTTAGTTGTAGGCGCAAAATGCGCTGTTTAAAATTTATATCTATTTTTATATTTTTTTAGCATATGTTCGTACTTTAGTATCACTCCATTCATTTCAAGTTAATAGATTTATCACTTTATTTTGCACAGTTATCATAGCATATTTTAATAGGATTCATATTTCACCAGCTTAACATAATACAGTATACGTAAAGGACGTATTTAGTTCTCTACAATCTCATTGTGATGATGTTATATAACACTGATGTGTCGAATTATGTATTTCCACACCAGTCACCTGTCGGAGGAAGGTCGTATTCTGCTCACACAGGATGTAGTAGTCCATCGCGAACGAAAAGAACTGTAACACACGGCACACGCTAAATCAGTGAAGAATGTGTTGCAGTACAATCGGTATCAGGAGCACATAACATGACGTAGGGCAACTTACCATAAGACACAGTCGGGGGATGACGGTAACGAACCCGGTTGCTGTAAATTTCCTCGAACCCTCCTCGCATTGAGATATCAGCAATCTTACCTGCCAAGATTAAAGTCAAAAATGTAATTATAATTAACTGCTATAAAATAAATATTATAATGAACTAATATAAAATTACATTTTATTGTAACCCTAGCTGTTCTAGGTTTTTTTACACAAATAGTAACAGTTTGAAAACTTTGGAAAGTGACTTAATTTTAGAACAACGCCAATATTGTAAAGAATACATTCTAAAGGATGAAATAAAAGTTATTTCTACATACTGACATAGGAATTTTTTTCTTTTTGTTCTCTTAGGACAAGAAGCTTATACACTGCACCTATAAGAACCTTAACGCTGCTTCCGGAGTGAGAGGACATTCAGGATGAGTAGGTTAGGAGGTAGGAGCTGCCTCCTATCAAGATCCTTGAGGAAGAATTAGGGAACTAATCTTAAAGTTATGTCCCCCCAGAATAAGGGGAGGCCAGCTCTAGACCAGCCTCTCCAGTCAAAGCAGGGCACACCCTTATTGAGGGTAGCAAGAACCTCTGATACTTAGGGAACAAACCCCACCAACTCCAACAATCATATCCCGCAGTATACTAGACCTATCGAATTGCCTTTGCACCCAAGAATTTCTACATTTGCGGTTAGTGATGTGCCGCTCCTGGACATCCATATGGTGTCCCTGGTTTAAGTGACACATCGGTTTTTGCTGAGCCCATTGGTAGGTTCAACTGGAAGTTATAAACCAGCCAGAAGTGATCCCTGCTGGGGGAGACGTAGGGCTTATGTTATACCTATGTTACACGAGCTTAGAGTATTCAGATCAGCGAAGGACGATCATTTTTCAATGGTGGTCTATTTGAGAAGGTCTTTTTTATGATTCGGGCGTAAATTAATAGCAAAGAGAAAAACTTATTTCACTTTTTCCTTATTTCCTTTCCTCTCTTTAAAAGAGTTAAAACGCATTCCACAAAAAAAGAAAAAGAACGAAAACTGTACACCGCATCCATCTCGTATATACTTATGGAACACGTTTTTGCAACGATGGATAAATGTGTTGTTTGTAAAATTATTCAGTGAAGTTTTATGGATTAGGCTACGTTCTTTTTCCATAGTATTACTCTTCTGCAATTTATACTTAAGTGTTTGCTAGTACAATTACGTAAACCAGTATCACAATTGTTCAAGCTGGTTGTTGTTAGAAATATATAGAAAATTAAACTTTTAAGATCTTAAATTATCGTAATTTATAATTACAGAACCCTAATATAAATCCAGAAATCAACAATTATACGTAATGGGGTCTAGTTTACAATAACATTGAATATTGCTGACAGTTAACGTATTTCAACTTATATATTTTTGAGAAAAATGTACAATAAATTGAAATTGTATTAACTATTTTTAGATGGATTTTACCATCTAAATTTACATTTAATCCATTATTTTGATACGTTATATTAGTATATCTATTTTTATATTGTCTAATTTACACAAATATAACCATAATTTATAATAATAGTTTTAACAATAAATCTTAGTAGTTACGCGCGGTTTCGTCCATAATTTAATTTGGAAGAACTGTGACACCATGAGCATATTCGTTTTAAAGGACATTTCAAACAATCCTGAGATACGTCATTGTAATGTAAAGATATTCCAATCGAATGATCCATTTGAGATTTAAGATAGAGCCATACAGTCGGAGCATGAAACTGTTTTTAAAATCCTCTGAAATTTCTTTAATCTATATTAAGTATCTCGTGATATTTTATTTAATAGTTCAAACGATTTCAGTAACAATTGAACTATTTTAGGTCAGTGTTAAGTCTAAATATTCTTACCTTTTCAGTTAACTCACTTATAATGTAATAAATTGTGATATTTTACTGTAGTTGATTAAAATCCCAATCAAAAACAAACCCGTACAAAGGAAGTGACTGGTACAATTTAAATAAGAATTAAATAATAACTTTGACCTTGCAATCTCAGCATAACACTACTGATCAAACACTGTTATTCTATAAAATTCAAATGTAAATAAATGTTTCTATCTCTCTGATAAACCTCAGCAGAAAGCTTCATCAGCTGTTTAGTTTCAGTTGAATTCAAATTAGTTTTTGTAAATATTGTTATTATTTTCCCAAATTATAAAACATTCAATAAACCTTTACTATTTTTCTATTTACCAAAACGATCCTCAAACTTTAAAGAATAAAAAAGTTGCCCACAGCTTCACACGCTATTTTCAAAATCGAAGGACGTAACCTTCTTGGTGTAATATGATGGAGCCTTATATTTTTCAAACAGAAGTAGACATCTCAGGTCCGTATTATTTTAGTATCCATGATTGAGAGATTAAAAAGTTCAAAATAACTTTTTAACTGGTTCTATTTTAAGTTTTATAGTATGAAAAAAATATAAATACTTCTCAAAAACCTGATTTTGGTAAAAAATTTGTCAACTTTTATAAGTTTAAAATCACTTTGTCTATTTCAAGAGCCACAGTTAAGTTTGCCTTGTGTCCCCTTTAAGAAATTATATACCTTTGAAAAACAACTTCGATCAAATAACGTCTACTTTCGGCTCTTTTAATATAATAATCTCTGTCTAAGATTTTTCAAGTGCCATAGTAGTTAAAGTTACCTTTTTTCAGGCCTAAGGGCAGTTATGGCCGTTTAAATTCACTGCCGGTCTAATTTACTTACTGTCCCACAATTGAATATATGTTGTTCCACTGACAAAAAAATACACATATGAGGGTTTTATAATCCAACTTAGATTAAAAGATTTTGATTTTACCCCGATCAATAAAATATGGCAATACGTAAGACATCCACCTCCCTCGCTTGTGTTCTGCTTCTGCTATAAGGGAATAGTGTGCCATACATCTCCTTTTCCTTTAACTACTGTAAAAATGCCATACACAATGTCAAGAGATCCAGCCACTTTCGATTACTGTATGAGCAAATATTCACAACTTTGCTCATTTAGTTAGGTTTTATAATAGCGTTTATATAGCATTTCCAATGCGTTAGTTGGTTTATTCGTCACTGGTGTAATATAAAGTAAACATTAGATAGAAACTTCATCTTTTCATTACACTGTTAATTTATTAAGCACTGTATAATTATTTAAAATGTTCTAAAATTGAAAAACACCCAAATGTTTCTGATTTTCTGCAACTTCATCTGTGTATCAACAACTGTGTAGTGTCAGTTAACTTTAGATTGCATTTCGTAAATACTTGAACTATTAAATATTCCAGAAAACATTCTATATTTTCCCTTCATAAAACCCTTCTTCGGTTTTTAACGGTCATATAAAAAAAATATTTAGCCAAATTGATCCAGCCTTTCTCGATATTACCGTTTAGTAACACATTCCATTGTTGTTCATTAAATAATTCTACACGAATATATTTAATTTTTAAAATTATTTTGACGTGACAACGTCTTAAATTAGGTTGCGGCTCGGAGTCACTCATGAAAAAGTGTAACGCCCGGTAACGTTACGATGCCCGTCCAGTGGGTCCGCCGCACGGGATCCGCACGGGATAAAGCAGATAACTGTGGGTCCGCCGCACGGGATAAAGCAGATAACTATGTTTATTCGTGAAAATGTGGAGTGCTTAGATTCGTCATTTACAACAACTACAACAATAAAGGTAAATAATTGTACACTGATATTTCATTATCGTAAACTATGATTGATTGATTAATTGTTAGATTGACACAAAAGTTGAGAAACTGAGTTTATAGGTTATGTCATACTATTGACAAATGTTGATAGTGTTAAGTAAATTATTAGTTTAAATCACTCTGCAATCAATCGTAATTCAGTCGATTGAGAAGAAACAGCGCGTATTGCTAGTCAAACATTTAAAATAACAAATTATAACCTCTAACCTGTCATAACAGTGCGACCAAACAAACGAACTAAACCGACCAATCACCACGCGCGGAGTTAGAATTTAACTGTGTTTAGCAAGAATTTCAAATTCCAATTTTAGTAAATTTTTTATTCAACTTTACCATTTACAATAACAAATTTTAATTAATTTCAAATTATGTACAATGTTTTAGTAAACAAAATATATTTCTATAGTTAAAATTTGTGCAATTCTTATTTTCATTCAATTCCTTGTTCCTATTGTGCAATTTAATAATATTCATATCAATAAATATTCTACCGAGAAAAAGACGTTGTCACGTAAAATCTTCGCCCGTAAAACCGACTTTACAGGCAACCATAATTTTTTATTTAATATAATATAATTTTAATAAAAAAAAGTTTGGATAGGAGCTTACCGTCATGAGTTCCCTAAGTGACATCTGACTAACCGGCGACGTGAAGATTTCTTCTGACAGGCGCTCATGCTGAAACCAATATATTATCATTCATTTAATAACTATGAATACGGTGTCAAAGGCTTCCCATGAAAGCTACTCGTGTAGGAAATAATATAACATGACATATGTATCGAGGAAGCAAAAGTGAAAACTCATTATACACGCGTTTTGAATAGAATTTATATAAATATTCAAGCAAAGAGAAAAGGATTTTTGTAATTTAAACTTTAAAATTAAATTATTCGTATCAATAATAATATGTCAAGCAAGATACTATTTATTAAATTTAATATAGAGAAGGAAACTAATTCTTAACTAGATTTGCTGATCTCTGCAGTAAAGTTCAAGAATGCAAAAAAACATTATAAACAATTAATGGTTAAATTAATAACATTCGTAACATTAACATTATAATTATGTCCAGCTAACTATACAATTTTGCCACAACACACCCCTAAAGGCCAACATTTTAAATGAGATATTTAAGAGAATTAATGGATGAACGATAAAGGAGAATCGTTAAACCCTTTTAACGTTATATTAATTTAAAGTGGTGTCAATGTTACCGTGTAGTAAAAACATTATATATTACTCCCTTAACAATAGTCTACTTGGAAAATATGTAATTTATTCTTAGACCATACATACAAGTAACAATTAGTGTAACAAGTGGTGTAGTTATTACACTACCATACCTACCAAAAGACAAAATGTATGCTGCTCACAGCTTGTGCAAGCGTACCTTTAAAGTGCTCGTACTCGCTTATGCCTTGACGAATTCCGTTGAAACAAGTACCTTTAGATTTTTAATAAAATTTTCCAAATAGTAGGTGTCTAGTACATTTGTTATAACTATACAGGTTTAGACGTGACAACGTCTTAAATTAGGTTGCGGCTCGGAGTCACTCATGAAAAAGTGTAACGCCCGGTAACGTTACGATGCCCGTCCAGTGGGTCCGCCGCACGGGATCCGCACGGGATAAAGCAGATAACTGTGGGTCCGCCGCACGGGATAAAGCAGATAACTATGTTTATTCGTGAAAATGTGGAGTGCTTAGATTCGTCATTTACAACAACTACAACAATAAAGGTAAATAATTGTACACTGATATTTCATTATCGTAAACTATGATTGATTGATTAATTGTTAGATTGACACAAAAGTTGAGAAACTGAGTTTATAGGTTATGTCATACTATTGACAAATGTTGATAGTGTTAAGTAAATTATTAGTTTTAAATCACTCTGCAATCAATCGTAATTCAGTCGATTGAGAAGAAACAGCGCGTATTGCTAGTCAAACATTTAAAATAACACATTATAACCTCTAACCTGTCATAACAGTGCGACCAAACAAACGAACTAAACCGACCAATCACCACGCGCGGAGTTAGAATTTAACTGTGTTTAGCAAGAATTTCAAATTCCAATTTTAGTAAATGTTTTTATTCAACTTTACCATTTACAATAACAAATTTTAATTAATTTCAAATTATGTACAATGTTTTAGTAAACAAAATATATTTCTATAGTTCAAATTTGTGCAATTCTTATTTTCATTCAATTCCTTGTTTCCTATTGTGCAATTTAATAATATTCATATCAATAAATATTCTACCGAGAAAAAGACGTTGTCACGTAAAATCTTCGCCCGTAAAACCGACTTTACAGGCAACCATAATTTTTTTTTTATTATTTGATTTTTTAGATTTTTAACAGACGCCATTTTTGTTAATATTAAAGAAAAAAGACTTTTTTATTTTCCTCTTACTTATTCAAATCTATGTGCAAAATTTGGTTTCATTAGGTTTACTAGTTTTAGAGATATTAATTTGTTAATAACAAATTTAAAAATGGCGGCTAGCGGAAAGAAGGAATTGAAAAGTCATTCTGAATGTTTAGCGTTGTTCAGTTCAATCAGACACAGAATTTTAAAATACATATTCAGCATAACTTTTTGTTACACCCTGTATAGGCTTTGGAACGGGGGTGGTTTCATGCTCTGGGAGGCATGTTCGGTGAAGATAAGTAAAAATTATCCTTAAGTGCTATATGAGGATATTGGCAATACGCCAATTTTGTTTACTATATCTACCTAAAACAAGCTGATGTCAATATTCTTTTGTTTTTATATTTGTTGTATGAACTTCCTTACCTGATCCGACTTCAAATCAACGCACAGGATGAGCAGTCCGAGGTACAGACACCATGACATGAGTTTGAAAAAACTGGAAATTAAAGGATTTTTATTATATACATGAACAAACGTGTCATTTAAGACGCCATAGTTGAAATACAACATCACTGTCAAAACGTGAACCGACAGTGTTTTTTGCAGAACGTCATGCAGAGGGGTAAATTTCATCAGAAGGTGACAGAAGATCTCAGGAGATTGGAGAGGTCTGCCGTTAACGTCACTGTTTTGTCGCCAAGCCCTGACTGAGTCTTGAACGACAAGGCTGCTGCTGTAGAACAGTGAAGCTAGTGTCATGCTAGCCCTGAAGAAAAAGCAAATCAAAAACAATGCAGCCATGATTTCGTTGAAACTTATGTCTCTTACACCAAATGCATTAAATGGAGGAAAGGTCATATGGAAGAGTACCAGAATTGTGAACGTCAACCAAGCGAACCAAGATGGGCTTGATTGTTTAACCCTTACCGGAAATCGACTAAGGGTGTTTCTTAACCCATCAACTGCTTTGAAACTTTTGATCAGATCTCCGGAGCTGAGCAACAACCATCCCACGACAACCAAATCCACTGCCACAGCTAGCGAGTGATGAACTATAATAAAATTGTTGGACTTTACCTTACAAATCAACCAGTCTGTCACATTTATTGTAGCAAACAGTGACTGCAGGATAAAGCTGAGAAAAGGGACTCTGGAATAAGAGAACTCTAAACTGTCTGAAGTTTTACCAAACACATTCCTGGAGGTAAATTGGGCCAGAATGTAGTTGAACACCATCAAAGGCCTGAAGTTACTATAAATACTCGGAACAGGCATTTTTACTCGTAAAATCTCACAAAATACCAAATACAAGATGCATAAGTTTACTAATATATAAACTCAACACTTATTTCAGTTTAGCACAAGTTTTCTAAAACTGCAAGTATCTTCGGCTATTTTCATAATGGATGCCAATTTAATGACAATACACGTGCCACTTCAACGTATTGATCTTATTTCATTTTATAATATATTAAATTATTTAGTTTACCATTTAGGTATTTGTTTAACCTCCATGGAACACTATTATAAACACTTCGGAGCTATTGCACTTTTCTTCATACCCCTTTTTGATTATTAGTTCTGTTTTACTCCGTAAATGTTTAGTCATTTTTTTAATACTTCATACCATATTTCTAATACGCGATAGACGTAAGGAATGGCCCTTGGCATTTTTCCACCAAAATCAACTTCCTAGAACCAAGTTGTACCAAGTTTCAAGTCTCTATGAACTTTCAAATAAGTTGTAGCACAGACGGAAGGACTAGCCCTTGGTATTTTGTCAGATAACGTTCCATAGTCTTTCTAGTGATGATCTTGATATCCTGCTATGAACGGTGAAATATAGTTTAGAATTACCTTCGTAATTTATTTATAACTTTTGGCCATGTTCCATTCAAATCTCTTAACTCTATTAGTCACTCCTGTCACAGTTCCGTAGCACATGTTATAAACTAGCTTCAACAGCTTGTGTACTTTGTTGGTTTTTATCTTTTATCACATATATGTCCAAAGCACTGATGGTATGGCGCTAATAATTAGTCCTGGCCTTTTTGTGACTGTAATTGGTACTTAATAGCACTCTTTTTCTTATTTTATTCCTACATCTTGACACTGAGCAATGATTGCTGTTTGCAGAACAATCATGGAAGTAGGTTAGGTGTATGGTCAATTTGTACAATTGCTGGTCAATTCAACTAGACATTCTGAGATTAAAATAAAACAAATAATCGTAAAAATGTTATGAAGTAGATTGAAACTGCCAGATGTGCCTATAATTAACTGCTACAATAAACATTGCCATATTCATAAATTTAGTTTATTGGCTTGACTAGTTTCACGTTGATTAGCAAGAAAATATGTAATGAAATTTAAATTGATACGCCATACTATATTGTTTAATATATTGAACTCACTTCTATGAACTTTGTATTTAATTACAATATATTGTTCAATTTGTATTTTAGTAGGCAACACGTGAATGCATTGTTTTGCGTGACTTGATGTGACACAATGCCTGTTCCGAGTATTTACAGGAACTTTCGGCCTTTGATGGTGTTAAACTACATTTGGGCCCAATTCACCTCTAGAACTTTTTTTATGAGACTTCAGAAAGTTTAGAGTTCACTTATTCCAAAGTCCCTTTACTCAGCTTCGTTCTGTAATCACTAATGGCTATTAAACTATTATGCCATTGATTATATTCGATTTTCAGGTTCAAGGTTGACGTTTTTATGACAATTCACCATTCGCTATCGACGAGTGTAGACATAATAGTTGTTGGATGGCTGTTGCTCAGCTTCGGAGATCTCATTAAGACCTTCAAAACAATTGAGAATTGAGATTGAGGAATACCCTTAGCAAATTTCCGGTAAGAGTCAAACAATCTAGCCCATCCTTCTTCTCCCGGTTGACGTTCGTTTTTTTCGTTATCTTTCACATGAACTTTCTTCCATTTGATGTATTTGGTACAGTGGAGTTAAGTTTCAACGAAATCATGGCTTCTTTGTTTTTTATTTGCTTTTTCTTCAGGGCCAGCATGACACTTGCCTCACTGTTCTACAGCAGCAGCCTTGTCGTTCAAGACTCAGCCAGGGCTTGGTGACAAAAACGTGGCTTCACCAGAAGACCTCTCCAATCTCCAAGAGCTTTCTGTTGCCTTTTGATGAAATGTGCTCTCCTGTTTGACGTTCTGCAAAACCATTATCTGTGATTATCGTTGATTTGAAATCATATTAGGTAAAGTAGTTCGTACAATAAATATAAAACATGAAAAATATTGACATAAACTTGTTTTAGGTGGATTTAGTATAAAATATAGGCATATTGCTACTATTCTCATACCGCATCTAAGGACTCACATCATTGTGTCTGTACCTGGGGCTGCTCATCCTGTGTGTTGATCTGAAATCACATCAGGTAATATACAACAGGTAACGTTACAACAACGTTAAATGAATATTTTACTGTAATTATTGACGGATACATTAATAATTGAAAAGATGGTTAAAGACACGCGTTGATATGAAAATTTATACATTGATTTTATCACGGATTTCTGTTACAAAAGGATTTCACTATTCCACATTACATGTTTCAGTAAAAACACATACCGGAAGAAACATTGACAATACTTTCTCATTTCCTGAACGTTTTCATATTTTATTAAACACGCAAGTCTGTCAAAATGAGTCCTTGAACTGTGCAACTCATAATAAACCATAATAGTTTCAGCTTATATACTCCTCATGAGAAGCTTTTTTATTTACTTTTCTCATGATAATAAGTACGAGTATATTGGTGTCAGCACGAGAACATCTGAGAAGAAATCTTCACGTCGTCGGTCAGTCACATGTCACAGAGGGGTCCTATAATTTATTTTGAACACTATAATACTGCCTAGTAATTTACTAAAACACTCTATTCCGAAATACGCACCAATATATTATAGAATCCTTAAACAAGATGTAGTCCATAAAAGAAGAGCACTTTTACGTCTTTTAGCCAAATATTTTAGTTTGACTTATATGTGTTTAGTAACAATATGTGTTTTAGGAAAGGTTTAAATACTGAAGCAGCATTAAAAAGCTTCATAGATAATGTGTATACAGGAATAAATTCAGGGCAGAAAGTTAGTGGTTTATTTTTAGATATTAAAAAAGCGTTTGATACTGTAGATCACACAATTCTCTTACAAAAGTTATACGGATGTGGTATTCGGGGGAATATTTATTCTTGGTTTGTTAGCTATTTAACAAAAAGAAAACAATGCGTCAAAATTAATAATTCTTTTAGTGACTTCGGGTTTATACAATGTGGCGTACCTCAAGGGTCAGTTTTAGGCCCAGTACTTTTTATAATCTACATAAATGATCTTTGTGATTCAAATTTAAATGGAAATATTACATCTTTTGCAGACGATACAGCTTTATCGTATGTAAAAAATAATTGGGATGATATAGAGCAAGAGATGAATTCAGACCTTAAAGCACTGCAGTGGTGGTTTTCAAAAAATAACATGTTATTAAGCCCAGAGAAAACTAAGTACATCAATTTTAGTTTAAAAACAGATCAGCAAATTTTTAGTAATTCAATTTTGTATCGATGTGTCAATTGTTTGTGTAGTAACAGTCAGTGCCAACAGAACTGTGCTGTAGTATCCCAGTGCGAAAATTTAAAATATTTAGGAGACATGCTATATAGATAAATCAACTGGAAGACACATATTGAAATTTTAAAACGCAAACTAAACAATATTTTAAGATTTTTTTATTTTTTACAATACATTTGCACTGAAGAAGTGTTAAGAATGCTGTACTTCTCTTTGGTCAATAGTAGGCTTGACTATGGAATATTTTGTTGGGGTGGAGCCTATGAAACAAATCTAAAGCCACTTCTAACTCGACAAAAGAAATTCATAAGGTTGATTAAACGAAAACGAAGAATGGAGAAATCTTTTCCTCTTTTTGTTGATTTAAATATTCTTCCCCTTAAATATATGTTTGTTTATAAAGTTTTAAAAATATTTTATGTCATAAGTGGCAATTTACCAGAATTAAAAAATAATTACAAAAACAAATTAAGAAAGCAAGAACCAATACCAGTTCCAAAGCCTAACCTAGCATTTTTTTCAAATAGTTATTGTTTTTTGGGACCTAAAATGTTTAGTATAATTTCTTCAATTATTAGTTGTGAGAATATAAAGTTATTTTCAAAAACATTAAAGAAGTGGTTATTGGGTTTTGATAAATTAGATTTTCTTCTCTGCATAGATTCCTAGTTAATTAAAGAAAGTAACAGTAAATTTTAGTTTGAATTTATTTAAGTGGATTTTCATTTGCTTTGTAACTGCAGCAGCACACTTTTAATAAATTTTTTTAGGAGCTTATAAAAAAATCAAAGTTTTATTGAAATTTTCTTTGAGCTAAAAATATTTTTGTAATAAAAGGAACCTCTCCACAGGCACTTGCCTCTAGAGGCCCTAGTTATTTTTGAAAATATTTCTTTTAATTTACGAGTGTTTTTGTTTTAATTTTATTTACAAGAATGTTACATTTTTATTTAAGTTTGCTCATTAGGTTTGTACATTGTGTATGCATTTGGTTGTTTACTTACTTTATTGATGTATTACATTGTGTATACCAATGTATATAATGTGTTATTGTAATATTTTCAAAAATAAATTCTATTCTATTCTATTCTATTCTATTCTATATAGAAACTCAAAAGGGCCCATTCCTGTCCCCCTTCCTTTTTATTTCCGTCATCTTGATTTTGTCTGCCGTGACGACAGCCATTGGCTAGTGCCCTCTGGTCAGTCGTAGGTGGTTAGTAGACGAATGCAGACGTATTGTGACCTGTATTCCGTAGTTCAGTTTTAATGATTAGTGTTGTGTATAGTTTTTTATTAAGTGCATGTTTTTAGAGTTAGTGAAGTTGACAAACAACATGATGGTTGTGATTCCAGACTTAGGCGTGCCACAACGCTTTGGTATGATTTGTTTATTTTAACCTAGTTTGTAATTATGTATTAGGTTAGTTTTTTAACTGAAGAAGAGATCAGATTGCAGATCTCGAAACGTAGTGTTACTGATTTCTTGTTTTACTGAACGATGGCAAATGTCCGGAAAAATCCTGTTTCCTTCACATGATGGAAGATAACTAACTAGACGTGCCGTTGCCCATGCACTGCTGGTTGCAGCTGATTAGTGCAGGCGCATGATGGACTTGCCACTAAAATAGCCGTGGCTAATGTTTATGTTTATTGTTACTGATTATTTCTTTTGCAGTTTAAGGTAATTATTTTAATTTTTGTTGCACGTGAATAATACTTTACCATGCCGGGTTGTGTAATGTAAGGAGGTTTTTAATTGGACGATTGTAACTGGAAAACTACGATATATTTTGCAAATTTCACAGGAGACTTCTTTGTATTTTCTTAAACAGTTTTATGAATTACAGCCCGAAATCTCACAGAAACCGAAACAAGATGCAGTCCAGACAATAAAAGCGTTTAAAAGTCAGCTCACAGATCTTCGTATAAAAAGAGATTTCAAATAATACTATACATGGCCAATTCAAGCAAATTATTTATGCCACTGTAAAATTTAATTTTTTTTATTTTAAAATGTCCATAACCCAAATCATTATAATGTTAATCTTCCACATCACACTAAAATCCAGACACAAATGGTTTTTTTATATCTGCGCTTGAACTTGGCATTTACAATTTGGTGGCCTGAATTTCCCTGTATAAACAACACCTTATGGTTAAACTGTTAAGAAGATTCAAAGTAGGACTCCGTTTTAGTTCAAAACAATAGTGAAATTCATAAGAACATGTATGAGCATTGACTTACATCTACAATATAAATTAATCTCTGAAACACTATACGCCTACGTAAACGAATTTCTGGCAGCTACTAACCTCTAGGACAACTCGGCCTTTGGGAGTTCCAGCTTCTTTTTTACGAATGTTATTTATTGTTACTTTATTTATAAAGTATTTGTAAATTAAATTTTAGATACACTGTTAATATATCTGTATATTCATATATAGTTACTAAAATTATTAAAATGCAGAGTTCTCCTCAAATCTGTAATGGCCTATCTGTTAATAGAGCCTGTAGACAAACGAAATAAATTATTAAAATTCTTGTTTAGTTAAATTAATTACCGAAAACTATTAATGTTGAAAAAATGTTTTTTACTTGAGAGGATGCACAGCTTTTATTGGCTCTGATTCACTTTCTGATATTGGCCTTTACTTAGCACATATATTGAGACATGGTGGCTTGTGCAAAACTTTTGACGATCTTAAGGCCAAAACACTGCCGTACGCACCAAAAGATAGTGTAAAATGCCATTTACATCTTTATACTGGATAACTCAAGTACCTTAACTTTTTTTAATGAAATTGAATTGGATTGCTTTATGTTTACACAAGTTTACATTTTACATAGTATTTACTCTATACAATGTAACAGTTTATAGTTGTTAATTAAGTTGTAATATTATTTATTTATATACAATTATGTATGTTATATTTTATTATGATCTTAATGGTTATTATGTCCAACAGATTAATTTTCTGAAATATATCTGTTTTTTAATTGTTTAAATTAAATTGAAGTTTTACTTGCTACTACTGATTGTAGTGTACATCACATTTCAATTGACCAACCTTATCCTTATCTAATCCCTAAAAGTTGAGGGTTCCCTCATTAAGTCCATAAATCTTGTAATTTTATAATTTCGTTTTTGTAATTTTTTTATCAAATTTGAAGCGCTTTCTCACAATGTTTGAACTAAAATTAAAATACACTCAGCTAATATCATATCGATTCTCTGTTATTTGAGATCTGACTGGGGCTTCATGAAATCGTGTCGTGCATCCGTCTGTCAGTAAGTCTGTGAGACAACTCTTGATACAGAGATCCTAGAGACTTGAACTTGCTACATGAGTTTCCCTTAGTCCAAGGAAGAAGCTTTTTGATTTTATGGTTTAAGGATAATACATCTATCTATCTGTCAGACCGTCCGTGTAATAATTCTCGGTATAAAGGACCTGATACTTGGTACCAGTGGCGCACCCATACATCTCTGGCGGGTGTCCGGAACACCCGCGAGTCAAGGGTGTGGAAAACCCTCTAAGTAGTCTGGGGGTTCGGAAATCCCCTTAGAGATTTTTGAAATACTAGGTCCTAAAATCGTTATTTTATAGTACTTCTGAACTAATAAAAAGAGTACAAAGATCAGGTCAGGATGTATAAAGTCTACAGTAAAACCACTCTACCACCGATCAGGAAGTTTATACATGGATAATTACAATATTATGTAACAAATCACGGAACACCCACGAGTCGAGGGTGTGCAACAACCCTCTAAGTAGTCGAGGGGTTCGGAAATCCCCCCTAGAAATTTTTGAAATACCAGGTCCTAAAATCGACTTATTTTATAGTACACTTCTGAACTAATAAAAAGATGTACAAAGATCAGGTCAGGATGTATAAAGTCTACAGTAAAACCACTCTACCACCAATCAAGAAGTTTATACGATGGATAATTACAATATTCCTGTATAACAAATCCACGGAACACCCACGAGTCGAGGTGTGGTGGAAAACCCTCTAAGTAGTCTGGGGGTTCGGAAATCCCCTTAAGATTTTTTTAAATACCAGGTCCTAAAATCGTTATTTTATAGTACTTCTGAACTAATAAAAAGAGTACAAGATCAGGTCAGAATGTATAAAGTCTACCAGTAAAACCACTCTATACCACCAATCAGGAAGTTTATACATGGATAATTACAATATTCTGTAACAAATCACGGAACACCCACGAGTCGAGGTGGTGGGAAACCCTCTAAGTAGTCTGGGGGTTCGGAAATCCCCTT
Organism: Homalodisca vitripennis; assembly: GCF_021130785.1. Classification (NCBI taxonomy): domain Eukaryota; kingdom Metazoa; phylum Arthropoda; class Insecta; order Hemiptera; family Cicadellidae; genus Homalodisca; species Homalodisca vitripennis. The sequence goes on from NC_060214.1 coordinate 96,638,998, forward strand.
AGAGATTTTTGAAATACCAGGTCCTAAAATCGTTATTTTATAGTACTTCTGATACTAATAAAAAGAGTACAAAGATCAGGTCAGGATGTAAGAAAGTCTAACAGTAAAACCATTCTACCACCAATCAGGAATTTTATTACGATGGATAATTACAATATTCTGTAACAAATCACGGAACACCCGCGAGTCGAGTGTGTGAAAAAACCCTCTAAAGTAGTCTGGGGGTTCGGAAATCCCCTTAGAGATTTTTTGAATACCAGGTCCATAAAAATCGATATTTAATAGTCACTTCCTGAACTAATAAAAAGAGTACAAAGAATCAGGTCAGGATGTATAAAGTCTACAGTAAAAACCACTCTACCACCGATCAGGAAAGTCTTTATGCTTGGATAATTACAATATTCTGTAACAAATCACGGGAACACCCGCGAGTCGAGGGTGTGGATAAAACCCTCTAAGTAGTCGAGGGGTTCAGGAAAATCCCCCCTTAGAGATTTTTGAAATACTAGGTCCTAAAATCGTTATTTTATAGTACTTCTGAACTAATAAAAAGAGTACAAAGATCAGGTCACGGATGTTATATAAAGTCCTACAGTAAAACCACTCATACCCACCGATCAGGAAGTTTATGCATGGATAATTACAATATTCTGTAACAAATCACGGAAACACCCGCGAGTCGAGGTGGGTGTGGATAACCTTCTAAGTAGTCGAGGGGTTCGTCAAAAATCCCCTTAGAGATTTTTGAAATACCAGGTCCTAAAATCGTTATTTTATAGTACTTCTCAACTGAATAAAAAGAGTACAAAGATCAGGTCAGGATGTATAAAGTCTACAGTAAAACCACACTACTCTACCACCAATCAGGAAGTTGATAATACATGGATAATTACAATATTCTGTAACACATCACGGAACACCCACGAGTCGAGGGTGTGGAAAACCCTCTAAGTAGTCTGGGGGTTCGGAAATATCCCCTTAGAGATTTTTTGAAATATCCAGGTCCTAAAATCGTTATTTTATAGTACTTCTAGAACTAATAAAAAGAGTACAAAGATCAGGTCAGAATGTATAAAAGTCTACAGTAAAACCACTCTTTAAACCACCGATCAGGAAGTTTATACTGGATAAATACAATATGTAATTTTAACAAATCACGGAACACCCTCGAGTCGAGGGTGTGGAAAACACCTCTAAGTAGTCGAGGGGTTCGGAAATCCCCTTAGAAATTTTTGAAATACTAGATCCTAAAATCCGTATACTTTATAGTTCTTATTCGTCCAACTATAAAAAAAGTACAAAGATCAGGTCAGGATGTATAAAGTCTAACAGTAAAAACCACTCCTACCACCAATCAGGATAGTATTATACATGGATAATTACATAATTTCTGTAACAAATCACGGAACACCCGCGAGTCGAGGGTGTGAATAACCCTCTAAAGTAGTCGAGGGGTTTCGGAAACTCCAAACCTTAGAGAGTTTTTTGAAATACTAGTCCTAAAATTCGTTATTTTATAGTACTTCTGAACTAATAAAAAGAGTACAAAGATCAGGTCAGGATGTATAAAGTCTACAGTAAAAACCACTCTACCACCGATCAGGAAAGTTTATGCAAGGATAATTTACAATATTCTGTAACAAATCACGGAACACCCGCGGAGACGAGGGTGTGGATAACCCTCTAAGTAGTCGAGAGGGTTCGAGAAATTCCCCTTAGAGATTTTTTTGAAATACCAGGTCCTAAAATCGTTATTTTATAGTACTTCTCGAACTAATAAAAAAGAGTACAAAGATCAGGTCAGGATGTATATCAAGTCTACAGTAAAAAACCACTCTACACCCCACCAATCAGGAAGTTTTATACATGGATAAGTTACAATATTCTGTAACAAATCACAGAATCACGGAATTGACCCACGAGTCGAGGGTGTGGAAAACCCTCCTAAGTAGTTCTGTGGGGTTCGGAAATCCCCTTAGAGATTTTTGAAATACCAGGTCCTAAAAGTCGTTATTTTATAGTACTTCTGAACTAATAAAAAAGTAGTACAAAGTTCTAGTAGTCGGAGAATGGGTTTAACAAAAAAATAAAAGTCTAACAGAAAAACTACTCTACACCACCAATCAGGAAGTTAATACATGGATAATTACAAATATTCTGTAACAAATCTACGGAACACCCACGAGTCGAGGTGTGGGAAAACCCTCTAAGTAGTCTGGGGGTTCGGAAATCCCCTTAAGAGAATTTTTTGAAATACCAGGTCCTAAAAATCGTTATTTTATAGTACTCTCTGAACTAATAAAAAGAGTACAAAGAGATCAGGTCAGGATGTATAAAGTCTACAGTAAAACCATCTATCAATCCACCAATCCGGAAGTTTATACAATGGGATAACATTACCACATATTCTGTAAACAAATCACGGAACACCCCCGCGAGTCGAGTGTGTGGAAAACCCTCTAAGTAGAGTCTGGGGTGTTCGGTACATCCCCTTCTAGTAGAATATATTGAAATACCAGGTCCTAAAAATCGTTATTTTATAGTAACTTCTGAACTAATACAAAGAGTAACAAAGTTCAGGATTCAGAATGTATAAAGTTCAACAGTAAAACTACCTTCAAAACCCACCAATCAGTAAGTTTATCACATGGATAAATTACAAAATATTCTGTAACAAATCACGGAACACCCACGAGTCGAGGGTGTGGGAAACCCTCCTAAGTAGTCTGGGGGTTCGGAAATCCCCTTAGAGATTTTTGAAAATACCAGGTCCTAAAATCGTTTTATTATTTTATAGTACTTCTGAACTAATACAAAGAGTACAAAGATCAGGGTACAGGATGTATAAAGTCTACAGTAAAACATTCTAAACCACCAATCAGGAAGTTTATACATGTGATAAATTACAATATTCTGTAACAAATCACGGAACACCCGCGAGTCGAGTGTGTGGAAAACCCTCTTAAGTAGTCTGGGGGTTCGGAAAATCCCCTTAGAGATTTTTTGAAATACCAGGTCCTAAAATCGTATATTTTTTATAGTACTTCTGAACTAATAAAAAGAGTACAAAGATCAGGTCAGGAAATGTGTAAAGTCTACAGTAAAACCACTCGTACCCACCGATCAGGAAGTTTATACATGGATAATTATAATATTCTGTAACAAATCACGGAATCACCCACGAGTCGAGGGTGTGAAAACCCTCTAGAAAGTAGTTCTGGGGGTTTGGAAATCCCCTTAGAGATTTTTGAAAATACCAGGGTCCTAAAAAATCGTTTAATTTATAGTACTTCTGAACTAATATAAAAAGAGTACAAAGATCAGTTCAGGTTGTATAAAGTCTACAGTAAAACCACGCTACCACCAATCAGGAAGTTTATACATGGATAATTACAATATTCTGTAACAAATACAGTTTATATGAAGTATATTTAACTAAAACGAAATTTTAACATAACATTATCAAAATATTGAACAAAGTAGTTACGTTTAAATCACAATTAATAAAGACCAAAGCCAAATCTTGATGTCTACTCTCGGATCAAAAAGTGTTAATATCCTGGTTTGAAAGTTGACCACAAACTAACTAATAGAGCTACAATAACGAAAGTTTTATTAAAATTTAGTTCGTTTATTTCTGTGTTTCTACACATAAAACACTGTTTACTAACAATAACTTACAGTTTTATATCGATAACAGTTATTGTCGTATTAAGAAATAGAATCAAAATCATTATTCTAAACAAATAGACAGGTTAGGTTTACATTGTTATTCTAAATACATGTTAACTATTGGAGAAGTCTATAATTAATAGAAGCCAGAAAAGGCGTACTATTAATAAGAATTACTTAGCTAATATAAATTTTTGTTCTTTGCAAATCAAGTCGTGAGTAGATAAATTAAAGTGCTTATTGGAGCGTAAGAGACATTAAACCTTTCAAATTTGCTCAAATGCTGCTCTGCTGAGTTCAATAGGCTACTTAAAAGCTGGTAAGATCGATTTTGGATAAATGCAATTTGGATATAATGACTGATTGAAATAATTAAATACAATTTAATAATTTATGGTTACAGGTAATATGATCAACATGTCTATATGTATAGTTGTAGAGGCTCTAAATAGTACTTCTAAATAATCTAAAAGGATCATACTTAGACAGTTTTTTGGCTGTTCAGAATAGATTTACAATTATTCCAATGGTACTGGCTTTTTTTTAGAAACGCAGGGTCATTTCCTGACTATGCATGCCTGATAAAATAGGCTTTAGAGCTAATATACTATACTAATATTGTCTAATTCTAATATAATATACTAATACTAATGCTAAAGTACGAGAAAATGTTATTGCAAGCCTGGATTTTTACAAATAAACTAGTGTAATGTACTTAGGTTTGAGATATGTTGTTTAAAATTCGCATTAGTTTCTTGTTAAAACTGTAGTAATAAAATTATTAATTAATAATTAATGAATTAATTATTACGTTATTATTAAATAGTAAAACCAAACTTCCAGAGATACAACGTTATTTCTCTTACGTTAATAACAATTAAACTGTTTAATCCACATTAATGCAACAGGGTTCGCTATCATAGTCCCTGAACTGTGCCTTTGTGGTAAGCCAATGGGCTGTGGTTGTAGTCATGTTATGTGCTCCTGATACGGATTGCATTTCAACACATTGCCCACTGCGTAAATGTGTGCGCTGTGTTACTGTTCTTTTCGTTCGCGATCGAGAGTACTTTATCGTCTATGAGCAGACCATGGCCTACTAGTTAAAACCACAGCTATTACACAACTTATGCTCGAAAGCTTTGTACCTGGATACAAACGTTATTTGATAGCTAATTATTTCTGTCTTTATAGGAAACACTTACCAAAAATATCTTTTATCTGATTTCATGGGCCAAATTGGGGGATATCATACCTTCCAGTCTATAACTTTTGAGCGTTAGTAAGTCTCTAGACACTCTAAGAGCCTGAGAACTCTGGGCTCTGAAAGCATTTGGACCATAGGAATTCCCAATCTTTAGAAGCCCATACCTCTATAAGGATTCAAATTATGGCAGCTTTCGGCGTGTAGCAATTCTCGACCCATAGGAGCCTTCCACCTATACTAGCTGTGGCATCTGGGAGCTTTAATAGGTTATATAAATCACCGAAATCTGAGTTCTTGTGGTTACTGATATCTTCAGATCACTGGAAATTCCTGGTCCTTGGAAGTATCCACCCTCTCTAAACTTGCAAACACTAGAAACCCCAGCTTCTTGTAAACCCCAACTTCTTAGATCTATATTGGGGTTGCAACACTTTTTACTACAGAAATATCTTACTATCGTGAATCATAAGACTATATAAAATGGAAAATGTTCTAAGTATGCTAGAGTAACCATTTTTAATATTTAGACTAAGCAATATTATATACATTGTGAGTTAAAAGTATGGATACACTCTGTTAGGTTTTGATGGATAAAGATGGAGGGATAGAACTCGAATTTTTTCATCAACTATTATTTACCAGGCGAACAGAAAGACGACGGAATTGCCATTTAACCCCAAACTCGATACTTACTTCTTGGATCACGAGCACCCATGTCCCAAATTTCAAGCCTCTGAGACCTTTTTTATCAAGATTATCGCACATAAAAACAGACAGACAGGTGAACTGCCCTATGAACTTTTAACCCCAAAATCAATAGGGTTCCTCTTTGAACGAAGAAGAATCTGTGTAAGAAGTTTGAAGTCGCTAGGAGCTTTATATCAAGAGTTATCACACATACATACGGGCTACTTTTGATATTCACCACTAAAACCAATATAGTTCTTCCATAAATCAAGAGAAACATATGTACCAAGTTTCTAGACTCTATAATCTGTCTATCAAAAGATATCGCACAGGAAGACGGAGAACGACATGACCTTTCGAGTCCTTTAATAATTAACTATAAAAGCAATTTTTCACGTTTTTATTACAAATACAATCATCATTTCAAAATCCAACATAGAAAGGTATAAATGATGCTGGTTAAAACTGAATTAATGTATACATTGAAGAACAATTTATTTTCAGTAACAAGAATACAAAAGCGAATGCGCACTTAGGTCAACCCATGTGAGATTAAATCTTGAATAAATTAGTTACAGAGAATCGTGTCACCGAAAGATTCCGTCCAACAGAAGGATCAAGTTTAATTCAACGAGATCACAGTTAACGATGTTACACGGAAGTGTTAACTTCTTGCTCACTGTAACATGCTTAATCTGATTCTACCCTTATAATCCGTTTTGACCCATTACTACCTAGCAGCTTTTTATCTCCTCACTTTTCGCTGCACAAAACAAAGTTTCTCTTGATTACTTCTACACAGTGCTTCCATTTTGGTATCATTGGGGGCGATTTGCCCAAATAGATAAGTGGACACATTTCAGGACTGCATAGGTTTTGTTAATAATTGACCAAGACCTGAGAACCAATATGGTACTATCACATAACTTGTGTTTTCTTTAAACCCTCATAGAGAAATCGATCGCCAGCTATGATAGTTTGGTGGAGGCTGAAATAGGAGGGTATCAAAATGGTTAAAAATACGGAATGATAATATTTTCACAGATAATTTTTATGAGCTTAACAGATTAAAACCAATTGTCATACACGTATTGACAGAGAGTGACGAGACGTCCTGTAAGCACTTCCGAACGTATTGAGATACAAAACTACAATACTCGTATGTTTATATGCAATTCTGCATCGGTACCGTATATAAAGGTTTTAACCACTTGACATTTCTTTGTTTGAAGTTGGTTGTTGACGATTGATGAGTTGTGAAGGAAACAGTATTTTCCCGTTTTGAGATCTGCAATCTGATCTCTTCCTCAGGTGAATATTTAACCTAACACATAGTTACAATCTAGGTTAAATTAAACCAATCATACCAGAGCGTTGTGACACGCAAGTCAAGAATCCCAATCACCATGTTGTGTGTCAACTTCACTAACTCTAAAATATGCACTTAATAAAACAAACACAATACTAATTATTAAAACTTAACTACAGAATACAGGTCACAATAAGTCTGCATTCGGCAACCAACCACCAAAGACTGACCAGAGGCCAGGCTGATGAGGTAAATTACACTCATCACGGCAGAACAAGATGGTGTCAAAAACGCAGAGACCGGAAGTGGACCTTTTTATTATTTATCTATTGTATATGAACTTTTAAAAACTCATATTGTGACTCCGCATTGGTTTTGACAAACCTCTAACTTTTTTGATACTTTAGGTTTAGGTGATTTTAGGGTTAATTTTTACGAAATGGCTACCAAAACGGCCTAATTTCGACTGATTGGTTGGTTGATAAATTGAAATTAGGTCGCTCTGGTATTGTTTTTTATCTACGGGGGGCGTTTCCACTCTCGTAATTTTTCTATTACTGAACGATGTCTGGAAAATCCTGTTTCTTTCATCTCACATTAACATAAACATAAAAGTAAAAACAATCATAACATACATTTTATAGTAAAAGATTGCTACTGGTACATAAGTTGTAAGTTATTGTTTGACAACAATATTCATAATTAAGCTATTATTAAACAATAAACGCCTTCTATTTGATGGATACCGCATGAAGGCATTGGTGTGCACGGACATGAGCTAGAGAACAACTCGTGACTCCCTGACAGTAAATAAATGTTTATTAACATTTCATTAGTGTCAACTAACTACATACCTTCAGGCTCAGTTTGTAGCTCGCTGAGAGTAATACAACAAGGTCTGGACTATAACCACTGAACAGTGCTGTCTTATTTCTGTTGGGCGATACGTCCCTAAATATTACAGTACGTATATGACACTCATGGCCGACGACGTTAAAACATAATGGGAGGATTTTCATAGAGTAACGTTGAATCGGGCCGACCAAAAAGTCCTTATCTGCTTCTGCTTGTGTGTTATCGGATTTTCGCATATAAGATGGAGGCATGGACGTATATATAAAAAGTCGGCTTAAACCCCTCCCCCCTCTAAAGTTTGAAAGATAGTCATTAAAAATGCACCCAGTAGTTTTTAAGCTAGAACACATTTATAAGGTCTTAATGCTCAACAATTTCTCGGGGGAATATTCTCGAGCCCCTGTTTTGTAGGATATGTTATACTTTATAAATCAACCAGTTTGTCAACCCTCCTCACCCCGAAATAATTTTTCATATATGCCACTGAGTGAACGGTATTACGTAAAGTTGAGAGATTTACCACTAACGTTGGTATAATATACTGATTCCTTAAAGCAAGCATAGAAAGCAGACAGGCATGCTGTCGAATCTTTTCTAAACACTATAATGTACATCAGATCCTCAAAACGACAGTAACTGAATTTCCAGAATATTAAAACAATAAAATACTATTTCACTGAGACTGTGCGTAAAAGGTAAATTTCCAATTACACTAATAAACTCGATATTTCAAATTACAAAATTTATTACAGAAAATAAAATGTATATCCTTAATTTACGTAATGTTTGGGGGAAAGCCTATACATACAAGTTCACTAATCTTCTTCAAATTAACTAATTCAAATTGTGCATGTTGGAATTTAGTGGAGATACAGATTATGTTTCAATTGTACCCCTCATCGCCCATTTCGTGGCCAAAGAATTCGAAAACATTTTACCTCCAAAAAAACAAGAGGTATTTTTTTTTAGGGTGAGGAGGTTTTTTGTGATATTTTCAAATGTGAGGGTGGTATCTCATTTTAAAGGTTTGTTGATACAGATCTTTAAATTTATCTTTCTGTGTAACGTACAAGGAAATATCTACTTTTATAGGTTTTTTTACATTTACTTGAAACATTTTTAAACGTAAGAAATTTCAAATGTTACCGTACCCAAAATACTTTAGGCGAGCCATGAGATGACCTCTGGTCTCTTTGCATACCGGCAAATTCAAGGCGCTAATAACCTCTCTTGAGACTTTAACTATAATCGTGGGCACTAATGTTGCAGATACATGGTTGCACCGTGTACTGGGCCAGGGGTCATCTCGCGATTCGCCTTCAGTAGATGAGGACCTTCCTTTCCAAAAAATAACCAACAAAGTTCAGCTCCCAAAATATTTCAACATTTAAAAGTTATTTATATTTTGAAAATGTTAAAATGGTATAACTTAAAGAAATGAAACGCTATTGCATGGTTTGCAATTTTCTACTTATATGTGAGACCTATTGCCATGCACTTAAGCCTCAAGGGCCTTTTGCGCACCCCGCCGACTATAACCCGCCGATCGTGAGGCCGACTAGTCTAAGGTTTTAACAGTTATATAAACCGTTGAAAACAACCAATCAGATCCTCCTGGGAGAATTCGCCACCCTTGTCCAAACTACCAAAGATGGCGTACTCCCTTGTTATTGCAGGACAGTCAAAGACCAGGTTTTCAGTAGTTTCCTTCTACTCGTCACACATTCTACAGAGCGGATTCTCCCAAAGAATGCCGACTCTGTGAAGATATTTCCTCAGGTGACGTTATCCCTTAATCAGACCCATAACCCGAGAAGACACCGATCTACTTATTGAGAGAAGGTCAGACGGCATCCTAGGAGAAAGGGAGTGTAGACCAATTTTATTCTGCTAATTCTCAGACGTCGATGCAGCCTCCACCTTCTCTTATGTTCAGCGTGAACCCATTCTGAGACAGCCCCAAAGGATTCTAACCTGAAAATACCACAGAACGGTTGAGATCCTATCATATTGGACGCTTAGCCCAAGTTAGCCATGACATCAGTACTTTCGTTCCCAGAGATCCCCTCATGACCAGGAACCCAACAAACAGTCACATTGTTAATTCTAGTAAAGGTAGAAATGGCTTTATAGCAATCCCAGTTTAGAGTTAAACACACAACAGTCTAACGCCTTCAATGCTGCCAGACTGTGAAAATTCAAATCTATTCCGCAAACGAAGATTCTCACGATCACACTCAATAATGGCTGTGACTTCTGCCTGAAAGACTGTAACCATAAGGAACCATACGGACCACCAGCTCCCTACAAGGTCTCATCCCCACACTTCAGGCGCCTGTGTCACTTACTGTTTTAGAGCAATCTGTGAAGTATTCAAGCTCCGCTGGTTGAGAGGTTTCTTTTCCTCCGACCAAGCCTCCATAGTAGGTATAACAATCCTAAAGGGATTGTCGAAGGAAAATCTTTGTGGCATCTGATCAGAGATCATGTGCAGAGTATTATCCTGAATAAGGATGCTAATTCTGAAGTGCCCCTTGCAGCAGCCCTAGACCGACCTATTCCCGCCTGCTAAAGCTAGTAGGCGGTCCTCCTAATATAGTCCGAATTACGATGTCCAACGGGGTGAGGTTGAGTCTAGAGTAGTCTATAGCTGCGCTCAGCGCACTTGGAAAAACTCCCGTGGCAGCAAGCCAAGCAAGCCTACCAGCTACCGCAATCTTGGCCTCCGTTTTTGGCTACCAGACAACAGTCCCAAACATTATTGTAGGTCTAACCACGGAGACATAAATAAAGCCTCGACTTAAGTCCCCAAGACCCACCACCCACACGTCTACATTGCATTAAGGACCATTTCCCTCTGGCGATAACCCTTTCCAGGTGGGTTCCCCAGTTCAGGACCCTATCAAGGATTACGCCCAGGTACTTGGCCTCGGACTTCAAACTCATGGAAAGAGGCTCTCAATTAGACTGGAACAACGCCCTCCAGCTAACGCCTTCTTGTAAAGGCAACGACTGCAGCCTCGGTGGGGTTGCCACAGTCCCCCATCCCTGAGATGGTAGTTGAGCGTGATGAACAGACAGTGACACCCAAAGCCAAACTGCCAGATGCAACCGTTTGCTGTAACCTTTCCAGATCTGTTGCGTTTGTTTTTCATTTCAGTATCCATAAAAGGTCCCACGATTACTGAGTAGTAAAAGATCTGCCCAGTCTGAGTCCCGCATTACCAGGTAAAGCTATTTACGCTTGGAGGCGCCCAATCCCCAAGGGCACTACTACTGTTCGCGACGCACTACTCCTGCGTCATGCATCCCTTAAGCATGGGTCACTCCACAACGTGGGATCGGAGGTACCCAGTCATGCAAAAGCACATGTGTAGTACGATTCCGGACTGAGACTGGTCATGCCCGGCCCGGCACCACTAATGCGCGGCGGCGAGGGCAACCGCCACGCAGAGTGCACAATAGGAGCACTAGCCTAGATTTCTGGAGTTTAGTCGAAAGCAGGGCCACCTCATGCAGGTCACTTAATTAGCGTTTATCCGAGCCCAACCATTGGTTGGATTTGAATCCCTTATTGGTCTTGAGTTTGACTTTAGTGTCATCCCTAGGGAGGTACTTTTCCCAGTGTATTGGGGATCTCTCGAACTAAGATCATCCCATCTACTAGACTCCATGGGTTGTATTACTACAAAATGAAACATAATTTTAAAATGTTTTTATATTTAATCTTGTTTTATTACTAGAGGTTTCAATTGTAAGCAAAAATAACGGTTTGTATCTATTTTTACCCATTTGTTTTAAACAATCTTTATAAAGAAAAATTACAGATAAATCTGTGTGTTTCTATTCAGTGAAAAGTTATTTAGAATGGTTGATGAACTTACATAGTTCATTGTTGTGAGAAGTTAGTGTGTAAATATGGTCTAATTGACTTAACAGACTTGTAGTGTAACAAAATATGTTGGCATTTCCGTTTCAATCCTGTCTAATTTACAAGTTTTCACTGATTCTTTTAAAATGTTATTAAAATTAGAGTAAACTGTAAACAACCAATAGGCACCATGTTTCATGTTAAAAGTAAAATTTTAAAGGTATTTCTTACTTGAAGCCCTTCCCATTGATATAGGTTTTTGTGTGTTTATTATTTATGCCCCAAGAACTCTTACCTTGTTAATATGAAATAAAATTATATTTATTCATGGGTTGCAATATGAAGAATGGTGTCAGTATTAATTATGTTATAAAAATTGTTAGTTTGGACATTTTAAAAAAAATCATTACAATATGCAAAGTTTAACAGTACATAAACCTGTCTTAAATATTTTAATACTTTATTGATTCAAATCATTTAAGAGATTTTTTATATATGTCAACATCATTTTAGGAGTGTATAAAATTATCGCCTAAATTTACATTACAAAAAAGGTATGTTCAAATGTTCTTTGATAGTTGTTGTTAAAGTACTTTCAAAAATTTCTTCAATTTTCAGATCTAGGCTTATAGTGTGTATGCAGATGACTTCTTTTCCTTTTTAATATATAGTCGTCTTTGCATGTAATAAGCCTAAATACACTACTTCTTCATAGAAAACTGAGCACAGGAAAAAGGGATGTTGCAATCATTCAATGGTGCAAGACCTGAAAGTAACACTAGGTACCCATCAAGATCTTGTAATCTGATCTCTTCTTTAGGTGGATAACTAACCTAACAAGTAGCTACAATCTAGGTTCAAATAAAAATCATATCAGAGCATCGTGACACACGAATAACTCAGGAACTAAAGTAAGCAAGTTGTGTGCCAACTTGGTGCAAACATTCTCTTAACTATAAACTTATAAATAATATCCACTTAATATAAAGAAAACACTAATTTTTGTTTATATTACAAATGCATCTACCTCCTGTAGTGCGTGTTCTGTCTTAATAGTGGTATAATATCTCTGTAACATTTAGATTTGTGCTTATCCTATGACGTGTTCAGTATGTTTAACACGTATCACAGACTTTTATAATCAAATTTGACTTTGACATGTGTTCACAATTGAATTCAGATTTTAGTGTCTTTGAATTGTTTACTTTATTCATCTTATTATTCTGTTTTAGTAAGTTACACCTGAAGAGATTTAGGGCAGATAATTTCTTGACATACGTTGTTTCTGCTTTTTTTTAAACTTAATGTCCATAATAATACTGCTATCTTTCGGAAAGACGTATACTTCCACATAAAATTTATCGAACGCTAGTCACCTGTCAGCCGTTTAAGGCATCAGCTCCAGTTTGACGTTGTTTAATTTTAGGCTAAAAAAAACATATTATAAACAATAGAATAAACACCTATGATAAAATGTTTCATTCTATATTAACTTACATTTTAGTGTCTCAATGGCTAAAGTTTACACATATGTTTTTTTCTAACAATCTATACATGTTTCACTACAGAGCGCTATTTTAATAAATTTTATGTGGAAGTATACAAAAAATGTCTTTTCCAAAGAAAATACAATTATCTGTTAAAACTTATCTCTAATCACTTGTATTCAGCACAGATCTTTCTATAAAACCTTCTAAATTAAATATAAATTATAAGCTACAAGTATAATTATTTTACAAATCATTAACACTGAGACACTAAAACTGAAGTTTCTATAGTGAAGCATTTATGGATTTGAGACAATTTTATTATTTATAAGTTTGTTTTAGTGTGGTCTCAGATGCACGAGCTCCGAACTTTAACACATTACTGCGGCATATGACTTACAGCGCAAAGTTTGTACATCTGTTCCGTCTCAAGTAGTATAAAGCCGCAGTGAAGGTGTTAAACAAAGAAATGCCACTTATGACACAGTATTGTCTCGCTTTATATTTTAACTTAAATCCAATTTATTCTAATTTTTATTAATTTATGAATACAATATTATTTATTTAGTACCCAAAAAGTTTTAGAATTACTTCAATTCTTTAACTGTCACAATTATATTACTTTTGCTCTGATACTAATACTTTACAAATACTTTTATAATTACATGCATTTTATGCTACAATTTAAGAGTTAACCACTCACTGGCTTCTAGTGGGATATACATGTAAGGACATATTTTTCAGATATATGTACTATATGTTATATGCTATGTTAAAGTATATAATTTCACTTATGTTACACCATTTAAAACTCACCAATCCACTTTAGGTACTTTGGTATTGTACAAAGGCCTCTATCCCTTAATCCACTTTAGGTACTTTAGTATTATACACAGGCCACTATCTCTATCTACGACTTGCTATTAGGCCTAAGCGATATAAATAGGTAATTATACCTTTATGAGCACTCACGTAATATGAGCTTTAATTTAGATACTATCTCGAGGGATGTTTATATTCTTTCTCCAGGAGTTCCATCTGGCACGTGATCTGGGTCAGGAAAGTACCAATCGAAAATGACTGTGGTGGCCTTAGGTGGTGCCTATGGTGCCACCCTGCACTTCTGACGAGAATAGAAAAACATCCCTCCAGATAGTACCTAAAGTAAAGCTCAAATCACATGTGCACTCATAAGTGCTAACGTTAACTTTGGTATAACTAGTAACATATTTATCGTAACCGATGTAATCTTACTTATATTGCATAGTAATAAGAGTAGATAGGGACAGAATGGCCTCCATATAATATACCAAAGTATCCCACTTTGCATACACCTTTTTAAATACTGGGTGATTAACGAATAAGCTGTCTCAAATTGAATGTAAGTGAAATGCTTCAAAGAATTCAAAATTAACTTTTACATTCTTGAAAGTCACATATATGTACTCAATAAACATAATACTAAATGTGTACATACATAAATATAGTATACATAAATTAAACCTCGCAACTTGTAACAACTCAATACTTGGCTAAAAACATAATAAACAACCACTTTTAAATTGTGGTTTGTAAAACGCACACAATCTATAATTTTGAGAATATTTTAAATAACCAAAGAATTTTTAATTTGAGGTATGGTGTCATACACCATTTTAAAGTAAGTATTGTATACGGTACTTAATTTTTTAATCGCTAATAATTTTAAAACCACAAGAAAAAAATGGTTGTGCCACATTTTGCCCAAGCTTTAGTTTTCTTTTTCAAATAATACTCCCTTGTCAGTCTTGTGATTAACACAGTAAAAATGGCATTAAACAATGATTTTTCTTTTCATAGGCTTTTTGTCACACCAGGGTGAATGAAGTTTATTGAATTAGTAAAATATTTGAAATAGTGGTCATATGACATAGCATTGGAAAGCATACTCCATTCTAAATAATACAGCTTATATCTTTTTATTTCGCTTGAGTTTCGAAAAATAAGAAAATTATTGTATTACCTATATTACTGCTGATGAAACATACCCTCTCATTGGAATGTATATTTCTTCTCTTCAATTTAGTTGTGGACATTTGTAGCTAATCTCTAATTGGCCAGAAAATATCTCTTGAATTTTACAGATAATTTTTTATGCAATGGGGAGAATAATATCAAATCATGGTCACCCAACTTCCACAAATCTACTTAAGACTTATCCTAGTTGCATGACCTACTATGATACGAGTAATTTCTGAATATCCTAGGCACAATATAGTTCATTTAATTCGAAAACTAATCCATTCCCACCAGCTTATTCAAATTTCCATCTACAAAATTACTGTTTGTGTTGTTGTGTGTTGTATGTTACTTGAAAGTTATATACAATTGTGGGGTATGGTATTCTAGACACTTTGATGAAATAGAAATAAGTAAATTCTAGCGCATTTTTAAACCATTTATTTTCCATCTGTTATTTATCAATACATTATTTTTATAAAGATATTTTAATCACTTAAATGTGTTAAAGAATTTGTGGATTTCTACAATCAGCATTTATCAATGTTCACCAGAATAGTTTTGCTTTTTCAAACACTTGCTCACTCTTCGATTCCTCAGTTCCACCGGGCAGGTACGGTGGAGTGAATTCTCTATAAGCGAGACACACTCTTCTTTGTGCGATGTCCTCTCTGAGTACCATATGTTCCCAGGCATACCTCGCCTCTCCATACAGGACTAACAGTGATCTTCGAGGCATTGGTACTCTCACAGCGACATCATCTGGAACTGAGGCGCACCTGTACTCTGCAGGGGCAAGGTCTAAGTTGTAACGTTTACTTTCCCCTCGGTACGGCACCAGCGTCAACACAGAGTCTGAGAGCAGGTTGACAGTAACAATCCGTTCTCCCCAAATCCAGCAGTCGTCTATGTGAGGGTCGATTGAGGCTCCATTCTTCGAGTCGTACTCTAAAGAACATTGCTCTATCGTTTGATACCCCTTCAAGATGTCAATACTAGAAAACCTCTCTTGTACAAATCGGGTTGTTTCTGGAAACCCTTTAAAGTCTCCCAGCTGCAAACGCCTTTTCTTAAAGTTGCATTTCGGGCCAAAATTCTGAAACAAACAATGTAAATGAATTGATATTATTGTTAACACATATGTACTACACCATTAGTTTCAATAACGAGTTCCAAGTAGTTTCTAGGAAGTTCACGATTAGCTCAAATTATATATTTCTGCTTAATGACCTAGTATTTTTTCACACATTACAATGTATTGCTGACGTACTAACACGATCAATCCTGGTGACACCGAACACATCACACTACTAGTACTTATGCCATGGTGACGTCAAGTATAGGAGTATTTTCAAGCTGGAGAAATTTTTTACTATTTAAAAATATATTGTAATTATTGCTGTACTTATTTAGATGTCCTACAATACCAAATCAACTTTTATTTTTGGAAAACAGTTTTTAAGGTATTGATTATTTCTTAATGTTTACACCTTACTAATTTGTTCTCAGCAGTTCTGATTAGTTGATAAGACTCCTGCCAGTCTTTCATATATTTCTATTACTATTAGCTAACTTAGAATCCTGCAATTTTCTCACATGTTTCACTATTATTATTTGGGAGATACTTGAGTTTGAGGTTACGACATGTCAACACCATTAGTAGTACATATGATATGATAGTAGCATCATGGTACTTTTTATGTAAAAACATACTTCATCTACAAAAAGTACATGATTTAGCAATGTTATTACTATATAGTAATATATATATATATATATATATATATATATATATATATATTATCTCAAAAGTTCAACACATATGTAGTCATTGTAACACATGCCCACACTATTACGACTGATGATGCCACGGTGGCATCATAGTATGTACTTATAATATTTACAGCATTTATTTTCATAAAAGTTATTAATTCCGTAATTATAGTGCTAATGAATACAATAGGCTTAAACAGTAAGTTTGAGATTTTGCATGCAGCCAAAAAGAAAACAAGGTAAAAATCAATGAAATATTTCAAGTCCATCCTCATTTTATTATTGACAGATAGAAGGACAGACAATCATATGTTAAAGAAATTTTTACACCCCTAAACAAACAAACTATAAATTCTGTCAGCTTATAGAGTTATACGCTTCAACACTCAGCTAAATGCCATGGTTGGACATGCAACACCACAGAAATCATTCTTGTCTACGAAGAAAAAAAGTTTCATGCAAAATTTTAAGTCCACTGATAAAATGTTTCTCAAGATAACTTGCCACATGATATATTTACATTTTAGTCCATTGGATCCATCCAAATTGGATGTCATACCAGTGTTTAAGTAATAAAAGTCTACACACCAAGTAACCATGAAATAATGTTGGATGAGTTGGTAACGATCAGCCAAGTACTTTGATATAAGGCAGTATTCTCTATCCTAAGCCCTTATGGACTCCAATAACAATTTCTAACTATCCAACTTTTACATATTTAAAAAAAATTTCATATAACATGCATTGAGATAAGCAAAAGCAAAATATATTAACTTGTATTATTTACTCATTCATAATTTTTTCTGAACCTCTACAAACTTGCAAAGAAGGCTTTAACTTAAGAAAATTCAGAACATTTCAGGTTTCTGAGAGCAAATTAAAAATGAACAAAAACAAAATTTACTACTAGAAGTATGCATCATAACAAAGCAGAAAGAAAAAACCATAGAGGAAGATAACTTGTGACTGGTTATTTAAAACCCTTTCACAACATCTATAGAGACGTTCCATCAAAGAAAAAAATAAATCCGAATGACTTTTTTCGTTAGATATTCACGTTATAACAGATGTCGGACTGAGTCTAGTTTTGGACTGAAACGGTCAAGATAGTGAAGTTAGACTGTTTGCCTATGAATCCCAAAAGGCTGTTTGATATGGTAGATCTTACGCCAGTGAAACCATGCTGCAGAGAGCAGATTAAGCCAGCCAGTTTGAGCTTCATGCGACCAAGGAAGAGGTCTTGCAAAACTGGATATAGCTGATAGAATTAAAGAGGCCTGTAATTACTAATATCATCAATAGGTCCTTTTTTGTGAATAGAAACAATGTATGACGACTTGAACGCATCTGGGAAAACACCAATGGCTAATGATGTGTTCCAAAGATCACAAATTGATCCAGCTAATAAACTTCAATAATACTTTAAGATCGTAGGTGGTATTTCATCAGGACCCCAATCCTTGGTTCCATCTAGCTTCATAAGTTTATCCAATACTTTTTGTGGATTGAATTTTAAAAGAGAGGGCTTTCCAATGTGATCACAACTAGCAGGAGTGAAATCTTCTGGCGAAAACTGAGGAGAAGCTCCTAACAATTCACACATCTCATAGGAAATAATAACACAAGTGCATTCAAAAAAGGAAACCGTGACATTAGTAATGCATTTACTATAAATAACTTACGTTCTTCAAATCATAACTCCATACCCGGCTTCAACAATATCTGATCTACCGCATAACTACATTAGGCCATATATTTTCTTTAAAAATTATTTAAAAAACGCTGAAGTATGAACATCTACTATGTGAACTGAGATATTAGTTTTACACTTACTTGCTTCCTTCTTCCACTCTGAGAAAGATCCCAGGGAATGGAATCAAGATCTTGAATCAATGAAGACTCTTCTTCTCTGCTGATAAATTCCAATTTGATGTAAACTCCAGGGAATGATATCGATTCTGCAGTGTGATTCGGATGATCCAAGGAAGTCCCTTGTACTGCAATGTTACAGTGAGGACAGTAACTGTAGCAATTCTGAAACTAATGATGATTGATAATGTAAAAAATCAGTTAAAGACTTGTTCTACAATTTTATTTTAAATGCCTATAAAAATAAGTCATAGAAGTGGACACTACAGTGAACTTAGAGGACCTCAAAATAAGTCACCAGTTTATTTGTATCTTTCCCAATTTGCTAGTATATCCATACTAGAAGCACATACAAAATTCATGTTATTAACCTATTAATTACAATCATCCTCCTGAATAAATAAATACAAGGTTTTAATGGTGAAAATTACGAATTCCAGATAAATATTAAAAGAAAAACTACTTTTCTTGCAAGATAGTAAAAGCACAAAAGTACAATATTTGTTTTCTCTGTCAAGTTTTTGAGGTGACTACTTCTTTTGACTTTATGAATATATGTTTGCACGGAGGAAAACTTTCGTTTCACATCACAGAACGAAGCTTCACGCTTGTTCGCTCAGTAGTGGCTAGGAGCGGGGACTATCAAGGCCATTATGATATTAGATAGGGTGTTTCTCTGGTCAATGGCTATCCAGGTGTGCTAGTGAGAGGTTACTGTCGCTCCTTATTGAAGTGAGTACTTCATTTGGCGTGCTATAGATTGGTTTTAATAAATCTATCAAATATTAACTTATTTATTAATGAATCCAAAGTAAAATGAATTAATTCGCATTCCAGTTGACTACTAATTTGGTCCTGATGAGATTTTAAAAAGGATTAACAATAAATTGATTAGATCTTTTCTAGGTAAAAAAGCCGTAAAGTAATTTAATCCTGGAAGAAATTTTGTTTTTACAAAACAACACCAATCCACACATAGCAAATCAAACTCAAGAAGTTCTGGATGCTTTAAGTGGAAGGTGTTTCCACATCTGCCTTAAGTCGACGTGGAACTGTGGGAGAGTGTTACTACCTGGTTCAAGTCTCAGGCAGCAGAATTTTATAATGCTGGAATTTCAAAACTAGTTCACCACTATGCTAAGTGCCTAAATTTGTACAGTGACTAAGTTGAAAAATAGTATTTTAATGTCACTTTCAAATGCATATAATAAATTTACCTTGTACTTTGTTTTTGTTTATATCAAAACGTAATCTACTTTCTACATAGCCCTCATATTAAACAATGCAGTTATTATGTAAAAATATAAACAGCTGGTAGTTATTAACTTACTTTAAAATTTTTTCATATAATTAACATATTATTTTCTTTGATAAGATATTAAAACAGTCAAAAGCTCGTGGAGGGCCATGAAACAAAGTTTAAAAAGTGGCATATCAACTGACCTGCATGTAGGTAATCTATGTGAGTATTCGTACAGACGAGAAGTACAGTTTTCGAGAGAGGATGTTTTCACAACTTTTTGAAAGCAGTTAATCATTACAACCCAGGAGAAAACATAAATAGTTACGTATGTTTCATATGTTGTTATCATTTCATTAATATTTATGAACTACTAGCCTAAACCCGCGGCTCCGCTCGCGTGGCAGTAGAGAGGGCTACATCAATCAAGCATCGAAAAGACAACAACATTTGTGACACGTTGTAAATGTCAAAAAATGTTTGTTTACATAGAAACGTCAAAAATATTTATGTTTACTTAGTTACTGTCAAAAATAACAACAATTTTTTGTCGCATTATATATGTTTACAAAGAACAGCTGATTAAAAATTTGAAAAGACTCTTTCACTTAATAACATATGTTTGCTGCAATGCATTTCTTACGGGTATTTCTGTAACCAGTGGGGCGGAATCCTGAATCGGGAAAGGGATAAAAAGTATCCTATAACCTTCTACAGATCAAGACGAACAAATTTAAAAAAAAATTAGGCGAATCCGTCCAGCCGTTTGTGAGTGATGCTGTTACACACGAACAGTTTCATTTTTATATATATAGATTCCTTTTTCCAGTTCTAATTGTTTGTTGGAACGTTATAGCTCCTTTATTACTCATGTGACTGTCACTATGTGTATTATATTAACTATTTCAATTTTAAATATGACTTATATTATGATTAGGTATGTTGATAAGAGTGATAAACTCATGGCACAGTATAATAAGCGACCACCAACATAATCAGATGTTTATAATTTTTAAATCTCTATACTATTGAATACGACATTTAACATATAGATATTCATATTCAATCATTGCCAGCTTTCTTCATTTAGACTAGTGATATCATACCAGCTGTTGCTAGTGACGTCATTACCAGCTATGTTATTTCGTTTATGTAGGAGAAGGGTAGAGACAACAGCAATGTTTTAAATGGCTGCAAGAAAAGGAGCTAGCTCAGTAAGTATCTTATTTTAGTGAGGAGATGAAACTAGAATTAAAAGTGGGAATCTAACAGTGTTTCACTATAAAAAAATCAAAACAAACACAAAGTTGTGAAAATGCACTTGAAAAGACTTTTTTTACATTCTAAATTTGGTATTATGAACATAGCCAAACCATGAACTAATTTAGTTGAAATGAAACAAACTATGACATGTTTATTAATGATTGTAGTTTTTACAACATCAGTACCTGCAGAAATACCATTTCAGATTTGCTAAAGTAATCGTAAATACTACGCTGCTCAAACTTTAAATAAAGTTTTGTTATTTTATGTAATCTGAAACAAATAAATTTCTTTTCCATATAAAAGTAAAGCTTCTCTATATTAACATTTTAAAGCCTTAACTCTACAACTGGCAGTCGCCTGATTATCAGTCGAAATTAATGTTTCTGTAGTGGCAGTCACCTGAAAATCAGTCGATTTGACATGTGCCCGTTTGACATTTGTTATAATCAATACACAAACTAAACTGCCACGATTCATATAGGTACCACTGGAATCAGAAATAGTTGCTGATTTGATCAATGTATTTTGTTTTGTTTTGTTAGCAGCCATGATATAACTATGACGTATTGAAAACGAGTTATTTGTAAACAGTCGGCCGTTGTTGTTGTATTGGTACCTGGTCGCGTTATTCTTGTACATCTAAAACGTAAGTTTATTACATGAAATAAGTGTTTTTATGTAATAAATGTGTTTATTTATGCGTATAAATTCTTGTAGATTGTGTTTTATGATGTTATGAAGAAATATATGTGAAAAAAAGATATTAGTGAGCCATTGTAATCTAGGCTATGTGCAGTGTTGTGATCGTTTTAGTTAGCTTTAGGGTCATTTTCATATGCGATGATCATGATATAAAGCTTCTTAACCCTTCCAACGCGGCTAACGCCTATAGACGCGGAACTGCCGATGCTTTAAACGCGGATAACGTCTACAAACGCAAAACCTTTACTTTTGAAATGGTGAAGAATTAGTTGTTAAAACTTCCGTAAGAGAGCAGGTTGATGTTCCTTTCGACTGTCGGGACTAGACAAAACGCTTTGTCACCATTGGTGGACTTTGTAACGGTATCTACTCGGATTGAAAGCAATCGCCGCCATTTTTTGTATGGCCTGTAACGCTGCATACGCCTACAGATGCGTTCGTTTCATTCAGCTGTTTAACTACGTGTGTGTTGGTCTTATGTTGGTTATATTGTTAAACAAAGTGTTTTGAATTAGTCCGTTGTTATTCTAATAGTATTTTAGTTTGTTTTTACTAACATTTAGTATATCTTTTTGTTATAATGGCTAATCCAGATGATCCAAATGATTACTACGAACAACGTAGTTTGAGCGCATTTTTGGTATATTATGTGTAATATTTTTTTTGGTACTTTGGGATTATACCGACCACACCCAGACATGAATCGTTATTTCACATTTCGTTTCTACTGATTACTAGATTAGCGTAGAACAATATTTCGTCAATATAAAACAGGAATTGTCTTATCGCAAACACCTCCCCATCCTCAGACAGAGGTCAAAGTCGAGCGTCTAGTAGATAACGTGATTGCAGAGTCTCGCCGCCCGTTCAGCTGGTGCATCGCTTTGTTGTACTTCCGTGTTTTACCTCTACATTTCTCCAAACACAAAAATTCAACAAAAACAAACATTTACCAAACTAAACTTTTTATTAAAAAAACACTCAAAACTTGTTTTTATTCTTGATCACATTCCGCCACCCAAAATGCGAGTGCCTCCGGCCATCAGCGCGGGCTTCGACAGCACCTTCGGTGCTGCCCCGCGCTGATGTCGACGAAAGAAAAACATCCCTCGAGATAGTACCTATCAGTAAAATATCAAATTCTAGAGGGGCTAATCAGAAATATAAATTGAATTGTAATGGAAAGGCAATGATGTACCGTGCAAATCACGTGATGCCGCGCGGCCTGCCGTAATCAGGATTCTCGAGAAAGATAAGATAACAGCGACAACAATACCGATCACAATACCTGGAAATGCTTGTAAGTTTGTAATTTTGTAATTGAAGAGTTGTTTTTTCGTTCTATCATGTTTGTTTCTATAAATTTCTATTTTTGTGTTCTTCATACTGGTGTGGTCGGTATAATCCCAAAGTACCATTTTTTTCAATTATTTGTTTTGTATTTTATACTAGTTTCACCATACAAGTCCAGTTTATTTATTCTAAATAAATAAGGTTTATGAGTACAATATTTGTTTCATTTCACTTGTAGGCTATCATATAAATAAGTTTGTGTTGAATTTCATATTATTACATTTCAAAATCTTATACTGAACTTATTTATTTTATGTACTAATTATACAGAAACTTCAGTTACAATTTACTCATTATAAATAACCTGTATAAATGTAATGTAATGTGTCAAATAGTGTTCCTATGTACATTATCCTGCAATGCAGTTTATTCAAGATTTTAAATGTTTTTGTGCGTATAAAATTCTCAAATATATGTAATATTACATGTTTATTACTTTTTTCTTATAAAGGTAATACCAAGGAATATGAAACAAAAATTAGCATTGGGAAATTTTTTAAAAAATATTTTTTATGTCTAGTGTTTGAGAGTAATTTAAATTAGCGCTTTAAGGGTTCATTTATTTTTATATTTAATATTTTTATTTTGTAGAGCATGTTTTGTTCTATATTTTAGAGTATTTTATGAATTTTTCAAGTAATAAATAAGGTTTTGATGAATTTTATAACACAGTCGTAGCCATAGCAACGAATTTAGCCATTTTGTACTTTCTTCAGTTTAGAGTATTTCATAATTGTTTTAATAAAAAAAATGTAGTAAACTATACATTTTCTAAAACTATATAAAATTTTCAACATTTTGGGTATTATGGAAATATTTTTTTTCACACAATATGTCTTTTATAGGTGCACCCCCACCACTTTTACATAAATTTTTTTGTAATTCTAAGCAATATATGGGTCAACCTCAATTTTTCTCATATTACAATATAATGTTCCAATAGTCAATTAGAAAAGGGAATGACTAGAATTTCTTGCTGGAAAGCAGTTATAGGGAGCAGGCAACCGCCAGACGGTCATATATTGCTTAGAATTACCTATTAGTGATCAGGGGCACTGACGTGATCTGGGCTTCAAATTTGGAACTACTCGAGTAAATTTTTTTTCTAAAAGAGCAAGCAGCGCGAAGCGCTGCGCAGCGGGCAGGCATTGTGTGTGATCTGGGTATATACTGAATTAATTTCAGTCTGCGCGGCGTTATCTCGGCGTTATCAGTCACTGGCGGCCTTTCCAGAAAGAAATTCTAGTCATTTCCTTTTCTAATTGACTATTGGAACATTATATTGTAATATGAGAAAAATCGAGGTTGACCCATATATTGCTTATAATTACCAATTTTTTTTATTTTTTTTTCAAATAAACTTAGTAAAAGAGTGATAATTTTTTTTTTATTTTGGGGTTCATTTGCATTACTAAAAAGTAAATTTCCTTGTGAAAAAATTATATATAACACATGTAGGTTTATAATCAAATTATATTTTTAAAAATTAAAAACCGATAACTTACTATTGCAAAACACCTCAAAATGGCCTGCCACTTGAGGACATTTCAACTGCCAGCTCGAGGGTTAAACGTCATTCAGCTCGACATCATCATTCAAAATTTATTCAAAATAAAATCGTGTTTGGAAATAAATTTAAAATTAAAATCATATATTTTATTATTGACTAATGGTGACAAGAACAGTGACGTACGTGTTTTCTTTGTTCCACAAGCAGTCACATTTATCCTTGAAAATACATAAATTATGTAAATATTATTATTTTGTTGTAATTATATGTTATTTTTTAATGTGTAAATTGTATTAATTTATCTATTAATATTTATACATTAACTACCAAGACTGAAAACTAGGAAAACCATATTGTTCTTTGAACTATCTATTACGTCATTTGGTCAGACATTTTGCTTTCAATGCTTGGGATGATCATGAATATTGATGATTCCATATCATTTGATGATTTTCATCAGACTGTGTTGGTGGCCACTTATTATACTGCAGCCAGACTCATATTCTATATATGAATATTAAGTATTGATAAAAAACAGGGTATTGATATCATACTCTACCACATACCTGATTTTTCCACAATACCTACTATTAGAAATACTAACCATAAATAGCCTACTACATAAGATTTATGAGAGAATAATAGTACAACTTACTTGAGACAACGTTAACTGTGGTTTACCAATGGAATAATGCTCCTCACACTTAAGACATGTTCTTATACCTTTACAACCACAAAATGCTGATCTATCAGTTTCCATTGTGACAACTTAAACTTATTTCCTCAAAAGCCTACTTGTATGAAAATAAATAAAAATTCATTTAAATGTCAGTAGATATACACACTTTTTAGGAATTCGGATTGTTTGTTCCAAAATTTTCGTCTTCAATACCGGCTGTTTTCATTAAACCCTCTTTCACTTTTAGAAGGAGCTCCTTTTTTATTGCTGATGGTACTGATGCACGTCCTTGAGGCAGTAGTTCTTCAACCAGTTGGTCCACTGACATAGATCCTTTTTCTTTTACAATTTCTTTAGCTTGTAAACGTATCTGATCACACCATCCACTTTCCTGTAGTCGTCTTTTCAACAGAATTTTGTATTTCTCATAATCACCACGTAGTTCTAAGGCCTGAGTATATTCCATCGCCAAAATTCCACTGAAAAAGCTGGTTAGTAAGGTTTAATGAATAATCAACATCATAAAAACAAAAATTAAACAAACCTTTATATTTGGCCTACAAGAAACAAAACATAACCTAGCTAAGTACAACAATCCTACATGATCATGATCTGAGCGCCTTCTCTCTTCTCTCTCGCTCTGTTTTTTTTTTCCGGTTTATTCCGGTTTACTTATAAAAGTAATGGAGTTTGATGATGTCATGTAACCCCGAGGTGCACTGCCATATGGTTGTTTGTATGGGTGTGGATGTGATATGAGTTGTGTACCAATCAAAAAAATATGCAACATTATGAAAAAGTCTGATTTGTGGATAAAACGTATGAATTGTTAAAAAGAACTCATAATAGTTTTATATAAAACATGTCCTGTTGATTTAACGTTATAAAAATGGAAAATTTTAAGGTGGGTTTCATAAAAAAAAACAGGAAGTCGAGATAGAATTTTTTTGTCTGGGACCTGTCAATTCCAAACAACACAAAATAAGGTGGGTACGTAATGTTCGAACGAGACTTGACTTACTGAGACCACTAACTTCTGATAGAAACAAAGCACTTCAATATTACTTATCAATTGCTATCCGTAGGAGAACGGGTGCAGGTATGAAATTATTCTCCATCAGGTTTTTGGCTCTATAGCATAGTCGTAGAAAAACTGGGAAGACTCCATTATATTGTAGAGTTTGACAGAGGTTACACTATGAAAGAACACATATACATCTACGAAAATGTGATGTGGAATATCAGAAAAGAAACTTAGACTCAGCTACATTTCCTACAAGTAGTTATCAAACTTGTCTACACCTTCAGCCATCTGTTCCTAAAACACAGCAAAAAGTTTTTACCGCCATGTTCAAATGAAAAACACTTACACCAGGAGCTACAGAAGAGATACTAAGTAAAAATCAAGATAAAAAATACTCACCGAATTCGACTACTAAAAACAAACCAGGCATCACAGGTGCTGACCCAACTGAACTAAGCCGCTCACAACAAGTAGAACGCCCCTTCATTACAATGGATTTGTAAAAATACAGCTTTTAGTAAAAACTAAGTATCTAGCGTGGGAGAATTGTCTAAAATTTATAATACTCTATGAAAATATTTGTTATATTTATCACATGGATGTTATAAGGTGTTGGGTTTTGTAAATAATCACATAAAATGGTGTTTCCATGGTCGTGTGAAAATACATTGGTAGGCCAAATGCTTACTGGTTCTGTTACCTTTAGGGCAATATATGTTTTAAACAACAAATTATCTATTAAATTTTAAATTTTCACCGCCATAACCTGGGCAGAATAAGCAACGTTTAACACACTCAACGATTATAGAATATTCATCACAAAGTCAATACCTCCATATCCGTCAACCTTATCCTGCCTTGTAATTTTTAACCACAATTAATCATGTATACGACAATTTTAAATAAGCCATGTTCCCTAAAGAACAGTAAGGTGAACATTGGTATTATGTAATAACCAAAACATTCTGGCCTTTTAGGTCAAATAGACCTAGAATTCCACTGTATAGTATTAATTGTATTATTATTTTGCATTGCCATTTAACTGTAGTGTGATAAAAATACATATTTTAGTCAATGGCATATTTGCTTCACTTCTATGTTTACTTATTTCACCTCTACTTAAGTTTCTACTACTTGTGTCTGATGAGATTTAAATGAACGACATTACAGCACTGATATTTATCACTGATACTTGAAATCACCGTTAAAACTGCGATTGCAAAGCTGCTTATTTCAGTGACTTTTGGTGATTTAGTGAAGTCAGTCGTGATCTGAAATTAAGTGTTCAATGATACTGCCAGTCACTTGACAGATAATGTAATCAAATTAGCTATCCAATATTCAATGTCACGAGTAATTGTTGTGTTGATTTTCTGTTGTCTAAAATTCATAACATATAAAAGAATTTTTGAAGCTTAGAAACTTATTACTATTTTACATATACTGTACTAATGTTGAGATCATCTCAAATTGGAATATTATTTAATTTTAAAGGTTAATGGTTTAGTTTATCAAAGCTTAGTTCCGTACTGCTATCTGGACCTATGTACATTCCAGATTCTTTATCCTGCTGAGGAATTTCTACGGCTTCCTTCTCTTGATACAATACGGTACCAAGATATTACCTCCCTTCATATTTTGGCCAATTCTTACTTGAAATTTTTTGAATTGCTTAAATTGGTTGCGAATAGTATGTTATAACACTTGTATGTATTGGCTTCTGCCGGTGAAATAAGTAAAATGAAATACTGCTACTGTATAATAACTTTAATATCTGAATGTTGTTAACTTATTTTGAAAGTCTAAACAAACACCCCAAATTTTTATGCTTTGCTACTAACTCCAAAGACTTGAAATTCACGTTAATAACTGAAATTTCTTTATTACAGTCATATTAACAACTATGTACTATAAAATTCAAAACAATTCATATGTAAACAAAAAACACACATAAACACTTCATCAGTTAAGGTAAACTACAGTATTATAAACTATTAAATACAGAAATAAATGTTAAAAGTGTTCATACCTTCACTTAGCTGTCATATGTAAATAGTCATATGACGGTGGTGTAGTTAGCATAATCAATCCTCTGTGCTAAAACAACTTTGTTTTTTAACAGTTTTTATTGGTTTATTTCTCTATGGTGTTTTCCCATTCTCATCGTTATTTAATTCAACAAAAGAAAGAACACAACGGAGGAATTGACAACATGGCGATTGCTTGATGTCGGAGTGGCAGTGATAGTGTTCAATTTGTGTAATTAATTAACCGCATTAATACTCATTGGCAGAATTTAAAAAAAATCTTTGAACACTTCGAAAATCATCATGATGGAATGTGATATTTATGATACACTGAAAATGATTGATCAGTAAGTATTATACAGATTGTTCCTTTTTAATTTTATGCTTTGTTGTAACTAAGTATATTGATTTTTTGAGCAACAAGTAATCCATTGTCTCTCAATAAAATTTGCCTTATTTAACTGATTTACATGATTTTTTCATATTAATTAATGGCTTATTTTAGAAATTCAATTTATCTATAGGCTGCTTTGTTTATGAGTTATTAACTTGTGCCAAATATTGTTTTATATTAAGGTATAATTTGTTTCAAAATTACTAGGAGACCAAGAGATACATAAGTTAATTCACTCCACATGGTGAACCCATAAATCATTTTGTAAGTTCCGCATTTTACCAGAAACCTAGCAGGTTGTAGTATGTGTTAGTTGTTTATTCATACTCTATGAATTAAATATTTTCCAAAATTTTATGGTATCAATTTACAATAACGTGACCATGGAAAGGTATGTTCATTTTTTTTTCCTGAAAACTACAATTTTTCCTGAAAACAATAGTGAAGAAAAAATTCGTCGGCAACGAAAATCAAAGGAGTTACGATTTTTTGAAATCCTCTGAAAACTCTGATTTTGACAATACCTCTGGCAATTTTATTGAAATGATGACGTTAATCCTGTCAACGATGCCTGCCCGCTGCGCAGTGCTGCGCACTGCTTGCTCTTTTAGAAAAAAAATTAACTCGAGCTTGCAAAAGTCGAATCCCAGATCACGTGATGCCCCTGATCCTTAACCCTCCAAGTGTTGTTCGACAAAATTTTGTCGGTTATTTTCCATTCTTAATGCAATAATGCCCGAAAGGCATAAATATAATACAATGATATACTTTCCCCCCAGTTTATATGCACCTGTGATAATAATACTTGGCTATAAATGCCCAACCCATGAAAAAAGTCCATTTTTCATGGTCACGGTATTGTAAATAAATACCAATTTTATATATACAAAATTAAACTAAAGATTATAACTAGGTTATAGACCATTCATGGGAGTTGAGAGTTAGGTGCCGCCAATACTGATAAACAAATTTAGGGGAGATTTCAATAAGCGACTTACACTCGTTATTCGATTGCTAGGTATTATAGAACAATTCGATATACTATCCCACTTCAATGTATGCAAAAATCGTACACAATAAGAGTTATAGTACTATAATAAATTACCATAACAAGAAGAATTTTGTATAATACAATTTTCTTTACAATATCATTACAAGACAAAACCTACTATGGCCTAGACTTAAATATCAAAGAAACCTTACGATTTTATAACTTGCCCAGCTTAATATCAATGAGTAACCGCTTTTGTGAAATGGAAGAAAGAATTCTCCCCATGTGTCATCAGGATCCAAACCTACATGTTGAAGCTACTTAAACAAATCTCGTCACTTGTGAGAAATATCTTACACATTTTCCTCATATTCATCGCCATTTTAAAGGTCCCAAAATATTAGTTACTTCTAGTTGTTTATTGTTTACATTAAAATTACTATAACTAATAAGTTGAAATCATATGATAAGTTGAACAAATTGTAATATCGAATCATCCTTTCGATAAAAACAATCAAACCATTTGATACCAGCAATTGAATAACGAGTGTAAGCCGCATATTTAAGTCTACCCCAAATTTATAATAGCCTGGGCACAGCTTATACAGATATTTATATTCAACCATCAATCAATCAAATCTCTTTATCTTTGAAAGGCAATTACATGCAGTGACGTCAAAAATGCTACTAAAGATATTATTAGAGATGCAAAAATCGATTTGTACCAGTATCGCACCAGTAACTGACGTTATGTGACACGACCTGCCCAATATGCTTGGCACTAAAAGGGTTAAGTCCAACAAAGAGAGGTCACATTGGTCGAGCCATTCAGCATTAGCAATAATTCTTATAGCTTTCTTTTGTAAAATTAAAATTTTATTGAAACAACTTAAGTTACCTCAGAATAACAGACCATATTTAGGCTAATAATTGATTTAAAACAATTGAACTAGCCTATTTTAAGATAATCTAGTGTAACAAGTGACTTTAAACGCCTTAGGTACAATGTGTTCTCATGACTTCTCCAGGGAAGCTGATGGTCTATAAAAACGCCTAAAAATTTGACATTACTTACATTAACTATACATTCAGTTGCATTAAAGGACCTCAAGGTAAACAGAATATTTGAGCTTTAGTGTCATATAGATAAAATCCATTATTTTAAACCATACTGATGCTTCGGCCATAACAGAATGCACAGTATTATTAAAGTTAACAATATTATCATTTACTTATACTAATGAAAGAAGTGTCATCAGCATACATTAAAGAGTTTGTCTTAACGTTAAAAGGTAAATCATTTATACTGATTTAAAAAAGAAGAAGGCCAAAATCTGAACCCTGGGGTATCCCAAACTTGAGTTCTACATCCTGTGACCAATCGCCATTGCTCTGTCTGCGGCTCTCAAGAAAGGATTTTAGAAGGCTCAGAGTAGACCCTTGTATACCATAGTATTCAAGCTTTAGTAAAAGATTCCTTTGACATACTGTATCGAAGGCCTGCTAAGGTCTTATAAAGTAGCCTGAGCAAACAGCATTTGACAAAACAATCTATGGCATCGATGGTACCTTTGCGGAAACCAAACTGAAATTTGGACAAAATACAACTATTAAAAAAAAAAAAAAAAAACTACTAAGCTGATCATGGATAATGATTTTAAACACTTAAGAGAAAATTAGAACTATTGAAATTGGACAAAAACTTTCTGGTTTGTCTTTAGGATCCTTCTTAAACACCAGACAGACACAAGAGATTTTAAGTTCCTTAGAAAAATTTCCTCTAGCAGACAGTGGTTTATACAGACAATCAGAGAGCTAACAATACTACTAATTTTTTTTTTGTCATGTTCGATATAAAATACAAATCCTGACACTTGAGTTTTTCAGTAATGTAACTGCTGTTAAAACATTCTCAGAAGTCACCACCTTCCCATTCAAAAGCAGTATCCCAAACAGTACCATTCTTTATCAAGTCTAAAACAGAAATACCAGTAGGTGATATTTCTTTTTCTATATTCCTCACATTCAATGCAGAATTCATTGAAAACTGAAGGAGATATCTGACCATGACACTAGGCCTATTTTG
Organism: Homalodisca vitripennis; assembly: GCF_021130785.1. NCBI lineage: Eukaryota > Metazoa > Arthropoda > Insecta > Hemiptera > Cicadellidae > Homalodisca > Homalodisca vitripennis. The sequence continues at coordinate 96,670,998 of NC_060214.1, forward strand.
TCATGAACATTTATTCTTGAATAGATTCCAGTCTGCTTTGCATTTATTAGAACTCTGATCAATGTACAAATTATTATAATTTCGTTTAGCCTCATAAATTTAATGTTTATTATTAATTTTCAACTCATTTAATCTATTTTTAACATTAGGACTATTATTCAAATGATATAAATAATGGGTATCAAGTAGTTTATTGTTTTATATCCTACAATTCAGGTATGTACAATGTTTACTTTTGCTAGGCTTGTTTTTACAACTGGGTTTTTTAAGCGATACTAAATCATATATAGCATTAGTTACAAAAGTAAAAAAAACCGTAAACATTGAGGAAGCACTGGATAATGTTGTAACATTATATTCCAATCTACACTCTTAAGCTTATCTGCTAGTAAAGGTATATTTCGTTCAGGAAAAAACATACCTCATTAGGGACATCCTTTATCTTATCCAAACTGTTATTTTTTAATACAATAGCTAACCCATTATGATACTCATTAATTATTATTGGTAAATATTACATGGCAATTTGTCATGCATTGTCACATTGAAAACACATCATTGTACACTTCAATGTTAAGAGCAATGCAATCCTCCAGTGCGTGCAAACCTTTAAAAGAAGCAATACATTAAATAAATAAAAAAATCAATTGAAACAAATTAATTGAAAATCCCTTTACAACAAAGATTTAAAAAAATTTCACAAGATCAACAACAATTCTTTAATTCATCATTAATCCCAAAAACCTCATCCACTTCATAAAATGGGTGTTCCAAGATGAAAAAAGCCAATTTTTCTTTTCAAAATACCAAATGGGGCAGTGATCTTAATCTGGTGGGCAGTCCATTCCATAATTAATTTTGGTCCAAGAGATAATGTTGCTAATAAATATTGTTTGGAAGTCAGTTTTTTTGCTGCATTATTGTTTATGCCCCTTGTGTTATATTGGTGGATGTTGTGATGTGTTAAGTTATTTGATGTAACCATATAAAGCAACAGTTTATACACAACTAAACAAGGGACTGTCATAATATGAAGTTCTTGAAATTTTTGTTTACATTAATCTTAATCTTTATAACCAATGCCAGAAATATAACGCACTGAATTTTTTTTATTAATGTTCTTTTTTAAATGTATTTCCCCATATTTCAATACTGTACCATAAACCAATTGAGAGTAAAACAAATGTATAATATACCATTTTAAAAACTTTTTCATTGCAGAATTCAGACAGTTTTCTAATCATGAATATTGCTTTAGATAACTTCAAACAAAGAGTAGTTATATGGTAATTCAATTTAAATTTTTGTCGATAATCAATCCGAGAAATTTTGTAGAACTATACATCACTAAATTGTCAACTGCAATTTGAATTTTAAAGGTAGTTTTTTTTTATTTGAAGTAAAATTACAGCTGTTTATTTATTTGCATTTACTGTTTAAAAGTTTTCATTAAAGTATTGCACTATGTCATTAATTTGTATATTTCTTATGATTTCTAAATCCTCCAAAGTTTTGTGTTTATATAGTATAGATGTGTCATCTGCATATAACATTGTCTGGTTAGGATTACTTACATTTCCAATATCATTAATATATATTAAAAATAGCAATGGACCAAGAATGGTACCCTGGGGCACACCCCACTTAATGTCTACTCTTATAGATGTGACTTAAGCCTGATAATTTTTTATACTAACAAACTGTTTCCAACAAACTAAGTAAGATTTCAGAAAATCATAAGGTTTCCTCCTATTCCATATTTTTCTAATTTATCAAGGAAAATATTTATATTTACACAGTCAAAAGCTTTTTGTAAATCCAGAAACACACCACAAATATAACCACCATTTATTATTCCTTTCATTCATTAAGAAATTTGATTGTGGCTGACAAGTGGATTTTCCCCTGTGAATGCATGCTGATTTACAAAAAGTATGCTCTTAGCTTCTAAAAAAATCAATTAACCTGTTACAAATAGCTTTCTCAAAAATTAGAAATAACAGGAAAAAATGCAACTGATCTATAATTAATCATTCTGAGCAGTTTCCCTTGTTTTTAAAAATAGGCACAATTTTAGAAATTTTAAGACTATCTGGATAAATCCCTGATTCAAAAGTAGTATTAATTATAAATGACAGAGGTCCTGCTATAGCATTTGAGGTAGCCTATTCTTTAATAAATTAGTACTTATGCAATCCCAACCAACTACAAAACCTTTGTACAGAATTGGGCGGCCTTTAGATACAAATAACTATATAATTCTCATTATTTATTTTAGTTACAATTCCTGTAGCATCCAGTGATCCTTCACATGAAGTTATTTCAAGTTTTTGAAATAATACAGAATGTTTTGTGAAAATTTCAGCTCCACAACCAAACTTTAAAATTGTACCCAAAATGTCTTTTTATTGCTTATGACAGGTTACTGGATGCAATTAAGCTTGTAAAAATATCAATATTTATGCCATCCCTGCCATGCTACATTATATCTTGAATGTTTGTTTTAGGAGTCAGGACAGTTTCCTAGATACAATAAAACCGCTGCTGGTGGAAGGCCGTGAAGCCGAACTGTGTGAATGGATGAAAGAGATTGGGCTATTGGTGGGTTCCATGAAATGTCCCACACCAACCTGCAATGGCTTGGAAATGCAGTGGAAGAAAGCTCGAATCATCGACAAGTTCAACTGGCTCTGCACCGAGTGTAAGAAGAAAGTGCCCATAAAAACGGGCTCTTTCATGGAGGAGTTCCAGTGCAGCGTGAAGGCCTCAGTTGAGACCATGCTCGCCTGGTGTAATAATGTGAATCCAGAGGACGTGGTTATCGACGGCAAAACCATGAAGACATCACTAGTGAGGAGGATCTACGGTCAGTGCACCAGCATCGCCGACTGGTACATCCAGAATCACCCGGAACTGTCACAGCTCGGTGGAGAGAATGCTGTGGTCCTCGTTGATATCTTCCCTGATGGCTCGATGACCACAGCACCGCACAACAACAACTACAGCAAGACTATCCTTTGTGTCGCCGACACTGCTCATATGCCTGCCAGAGTCTGGGCTCAAGTTGTTGATAATGATTTGCACAAAGTAAGTTAAGTGCCATACAGTAGTGTAATGCTTTATCAGTTCTCTGTATTTTAATATAAATTCAGTATAGGCCTATTGATGAAAAAATGTATATGCTACTCTGTGTTCCATGGAGGAGTTTACATTTGTGAACAGCCACCAGATGAGTGTATGTAAGTCTATTTGTGTAAATGTTTCCCTGCACACATGTTGGAGACATATTGCCTGCAGTATAGTAAGCGGCCACCACCACAATGATATCAGTGAACTAAATATTCAATCATAAATACCTTACCTATCGAATAAAACAATTTCCTAATTATAGTTATTTGAACCTAATCATTGCCAAATCATAAGCAATGGATTGTTTAAGATCAATTAAAAGTAAAATAATTTGTATGGTATTTGAGTAATGACCTCAAGTACAACAGGTCATGATCATGCATTATTACATGCATGATCATGGCCGTGGTGTTACAAGCCGTCAACACCTTTAATCCTTCATCTTTGTAACTGTAACACTACTGTACTTTGTTACATTTAATAAATATGTGTAGCTTAGATAGTTTTTTATTCGTCATTAACTTATTACTTTTTTATATATAAAAAATCTGAATAAAGACTATACTGTAATCTGAAATAATTCTAGTGTAATTGGGTCTGACATTTTGGTTTTGGTAGTTCAGATAATCATTAATATTGATGATGTGGTGGTGTCCACTTATATTGCAGCCAATGTATTTATAACTAGGCTATAGTTATTCATGTTGATAAATCAATTGATTACTAGGGCTACAATTTAACAGTAATGAATGACTTGTGAAACTTATTTTTATGATGGAACACTAAACTGGAAAAGTGAACACTCCATTTAATTCTCATTATATTACGTAATCTAGATTTCCAGTTCTCAAAACAAAAAACCGGGTTTCTAGAAAGTTTCCAGGACAGTCATCTCCTGAAGACTCAAGGTTGGATCAATGTATTGCAGATAAATTGTTTTCAGTTAAAACAGAGGGGAGAGCTATCGCTGTGAAACTACAGCTCCACACATATTGCCGCTCGCTGTGTTTCCATATCTCTAAGTAATAATTGTTCAGTTCTCCACATAGATCTACATGGACTCTGTCAAGGACTCGGATAGTCAGGTTTAAAATAATATTTAACTTGATAAACATTTTCTGTATTTAACTTTTTATGTTTAAATCATATATTCCTTTCTTAAGTAAATATTTGTTCCTTGGCTCATAAATGGATGGTTTTAACGAACAAGACAACTCAATGTTAGTGTGAAGGAATGATAAACAAAGGGTCCATATTCAGAGTCTAACTTCAGGAGTCAGTGTGGTCCTGAAATTGGGCCATTGCTTGTGTTCTTTCTCTTGTTTAATAGTCCCATATTTGAAATGAGTGAGGTATAATTAATAAAAAAAACAGACTGTCCAAGTTACTGCTGCTTGTTTTTAACGCCTTAACTGTTGCACTGCTAAAACTTCACTACGATTTTTTTTCCTTACAAGCAATTAATTATAGGTTGCTACCATAGTCAAAGTCAAATTATCTTTATTTATATTATCTACATGAATACAATAAATAGTGTCAACTACAACTAAGGTACTTTAATACTTATATATATATATATATATATATATATATATATTACTTTAATACATACACGTTCACTACCATTGCTTACAGTAGCAGTATTGTGTATGCAAACAATAGTCACTGTAGCACAGTAGTCAGTGGCACTACAGTTTTGTCTCAAATACAAATGCTGCAGAATTATAAAAGCATAGCTACGTTTGATGATATTGCAGTAAGTTAATGGTGTGGATGACTGAGGGAAAGGTGGTGGTTTGTGGACAGTAGATAAGAAATAATCAGGTTATATAGTACGAGACGCATCATAGCAAGCATGGCCTTTCTGTGTTGTAATGTAAATACATGCTAACTTACTTTTTGAAGGTAAAAGATTCAGGAAGATAGATGAGTAGGAACGATTACTTGATTTTTGAATTTCAATCGATTATCCCTTTACTAGTTATTCTTCCGTTACAGCTGATGACACCGCACCTCAACCCAGGCTTGAATTTATATGTCTCTTACTATAGTAATTTAGTAATTATAAAATTTACAGTTATACTAATTTAATGTTATTTTTCTTAACATTTGTTTTGACGTACATTTATTTTTTAACGAATGTTGAGTACACTGTAATTTTTGCAGTTAAACAGTGTGAGGTTCACTCTTTTTAGATAAAAATAGTTAAATACGTGATATTCAACACATTTTTTTGTGAAATAGAATTGCATGTGAATTTCTACTAGTGTAATTATAATTTGTTTGGGAACAGTAAGGGCATATTTTGTTGGCCACCTGACCAGGCAAACCGGGAATAAGCCGCCAAAATTAGGAAAATCTTGAAAAGACGTTTTTTTGTTCCTTAGAATATATGAAATCAAAACATAATTTTGGAATTTGATAGTGTTGATAATCTCACACATTGTAGCTTAACACAATGTGATTCATGAAACTGTGAATGAAGGAATATATTAACGTGTGGTTAATGATGTCGCCGAATTGTTCATAGATTGGATTGCAGTTCGTTCAAAGTCGACCTACTGATCGTCTCAGTTTAGTTTGTGAACGGTTGCTTCTCACACATGTTCCGATTTATTGAAAGATTACATCAGGTTTAAACAAAGAAAGTGGTCATGGTTTCATACCACGGTCACATCCAAACCACGACTGAATTAATATTGTCACTAGTCTGTAGATGGCCGGCTGGCTAAATTCACCACATGTCAATTTTCACATTAGAGCTTTGCCTGAACGACTTCCCTGCACATGTGATGGTCTGTTGGACAATTCAAACCAAATCATACTACCAATTGTTACACGTATGAGGAACCTTATGTTATCTTGTTTCATAGATCATGACCACAATCTAATGAACATATTGTTACTTGAACCAATGCCTTTCTTGTATTCATGTACTTATTGTATAAGTTTTGTTGTGTTGATGTGATGCTTTTGTTGTGTAAGATGTCATCTTACAGCAATCTTACAGGCAAACACAAAATATTTAAGATTACGTCAAGTATGCTCACATTCTGTCTCACAACTAGAGTCATTGTACAGTACCTGTGTCTACTTACGCTACAGATTGTGAATTAACATCACTTTGGTAACTTCCCATGGTGGATAACTTTCTGATGCATTCTTCATATATTTGTCACTTAAGTGATTTATTCAGAGCCGCAATATTTCCGTTGGACTGTAACCAGGGCTGCCACCTATGATGAAAACAGCGAAAAGCAGGGATTATGTGTTAAAGAGTTATGTGTTAATTATAATATTTCGGTTTAAAAAATTCATGAACTTGGCAGAAATCATTATCCTACTGAGTTACACAATCATGCAAAATATTAACTTTCTGCTATTATCTGTTTCAATATTGCGGTGGTTCTAAACATTTTAAGTTAATTTCTTTAAATCTGCAAGTTTAACAAAAAATACAATGTCAAAATACAAAATATCTAGGCAATATCAAAGCAAATCAAGTTTTATTATACAGTGAAGGATAACCAAGGAAATGGTAGTGTGCATAAGTTCTGTTAATAAATCAGTATTTTATATTAAAACTGACAGATATAAGAAAAATAAGCTAGGTCAGAGTTTAAAACATGAATAAAACTCTACAGAAAGATGAGGAGCTATACTTTATTCACTTTTAATTTAATTTTTATCTACCCTGACCTAGAGATATTAAGCTATTTCTATAGTAGTGGTTACTATTATATTTTGTTATAAATTTATTTATGTACAGTTTAAAAGTAGTTAAGCGTTTTATTAGCAACCATTACAGTTTTGTATTTCTGTTCTCCAGCCAGTGTAGAAAACTAAACTCTACTACTAAAACTTCCCTAGTTAAGAAGGTCTGATAGGCTACAACTTCCTACCTCATAATATGGTTGTTACTAATATCAACCTCTCTGTGAAAAATTCTATTTGATGTATATTTATAAACAAAGTTGTTGGGAGTCAAACTGAATTCATAAATTTTGTTCATATTTCTTGTAACAAATGTCAGGTAATTTTTTTCAGCAGAATCTGGAATTTTAGAAATTGTTTGAAGACATTTTTCTTTAATATAAATGTTTTTGATCAGGTATGGCCTTGGATAGCCTGAATGGGTGAGTGAATGTTCTCTAAGGTGTTAATAATGTAGTAACATTATTTTCAAATGGTACAATGTTAATTGTAGGATTCATATGTTTTATTTTGTAGATATCTGCTGTTTGTTTTAGTTTATAATAGTTTTTTTTTTTCATACACAGTAGTTATCTTAATATTGAGTTCAGCTTCATACTATTTATGTTTTGTTTGTTTAAAACCATGAAATTCATTAATTAGGTCTAAGTGTTTCATGCCTGCCATGTTTTTATGTGGTATTTTACATTTTGTTTTTTTTATCAATAATAACTTTTTACTTATGAGCAACTCACCAAAGTATTTTGTTGTTGGTAACAGAATAGATAGAGATGTAACTTGCAAAGTTTTCAAAAAATAAATTATGTTAATGTTTTTAGTGATATGATCAACAGAAGGTTTAATAAAAGTTATAATGGTTAAAAAAAGTTTCATGTTTTCAAAAACCTGACAAAAAGATGATTGGATTAAAAGAAAATATTTCTATGCAGAATCTTGGAAACAATACAATTCACGTTGATTTAGATGGATGAGCTAGTACAGTGATAGTTGCAAATTGTTGGTCACACTGTCGTCTCTTGCAGGACTACTCTCGCCTGTTGGCTGTTGTGTTGTCGCACGTGAGGCCCATGTCTACGCTGGTCGTGACGCCCAGACTGTTCCCCGACATGCTGCAGTACGCCAAGGGCATGGCTGAGGTCATAAGCGTGGAGGCGCTCATGTCTCTTGATCCTGACGACTACCAGCGCTCACTCAAGAACTTGGGTAGGTTGCAGAGATTGTATAATAGAAAACGTTATACACATAAGTGGAGCCATAACTCATATGAGTACAGTAAAAATGTCAAATATATATTTTTTATATTGTTCAGACGTTATTTATTTGAGCTTGATTACAAGATGCCTAAATTCCTACTTTAAATGCATTTAATTTCTCATGGAGTCATAAAAAACTTTGTTTTGTATTTTTGAAGACATTTTAAATAGCTATGAATTTTACGAAAAATATTTTCTAAACCCATAACCGATTGCATCATTGATCTTGGATTGTGTTGCGTAAACATAAGAGTCAAATCTTTTATCCATAAAAACACACATATGTGTGTGTGCGCGTGCGCGTGTGTGTGTACGTACTGTTATGTATTTCCTACTTAATAATTTTCTGCATTTACTACTTAATATTTGTTCTGCATTTTAAATTAAACGTATACAGTACTTTTAGTACATGCAAATCTTGTCAGTACATCATAATAAATTATGATTCAGTGCTTATGTAATAGTATGATCAGTAAGCATTATATGACCTTACTAGTGCTTGTGTGTGATATTATTTCTTCATGTTTTCCTTGTGTTTATCTTTACACCTGTAATTTTCCTCAATTATTTGTGTCAGAACAAGACAGATTGTGGTGTTAAAGTTATTTTGCTGTTGCATTATTTTTCTGTAGAAAATTTTGTTATGACTTATTTAGGTTTTTGCTCAAACAATTGGACTATTTTCCAAGCTACTGGCTAGAAATATTGTAGAAATTTAATGACCCAAACATTTTTATAATACATATGTAATATTGCGAATATATTTCAGACACTAATAAAAGTAAACATTGTATTGATAGAACAACATTAAGTTGTGTCATCAATGTTGTAATACTACAGTGTTTAATTTTACAGCATGTGTTTTCTACTAATATCCTTAAAATTAAAACATAAATGAAATTAAATAAATTAAAATAAAATGCCAATACAAACTACAATGTTTTCATTGTTGTTTGTACAGTTCACGACAAATTATATTTTTTGTTTAAATAATTCAAATACTTGGAGAACAATCTGATACAAAACTGGTTTTAGCATTTAACATAAACATTAATTTTTCTATAAAATATTTTAATGAGTTATATAGCCTGAAATAAAATTAAATTAAAACTTTTACAGTGAATTTTGTTCCAACATAGGCTGCAACGAAGTATTTTACTATATTACAATGTACGCACTGTGTAACATTGAGTAGCTATTAATTTTGTAATACCATGTTGTAATATGTCTATAATCTATATTAGTTGATTATGCAGCGTTTCAGCTTCACTGAACACTGTACAGCCCAGTGCTGGCTGGGCAGGTCACAGTTGATTGGTTAACCAACTCTATTGTTTTTGTAACAGTGAAAGTGGGTTACAGAGAAAGGTCATCAATACGGCAGCTTTCATATATAATCTGCCTTTCCACAGAGCTTGTGACACTGTTTTCAATACAGTGCTGCTGTTACAGCATTGAAACTTTCAAGGATTAACCCTTTTAATGCAAAATATAGCTACGGTAGCAGCCATTTTTTTCCCAATAATGAGACTACTCTAAAAAGAAATTGTAACCACTGTTTTGAAAATACATTTATATTTAATTTTATTTCCTGCTTAGAAGTTGTATTTTCTCAAACCGTAATAATTTTACAAAAATTTACATTTGTTTAAAACTTTTTTTAAATCTGTCTATAGTATTTAAAAAATGTATTGATATTTGTACAGTGATGTAAAACTATTATTTCGTATACATGCTTCATGTTGATTGAAAATCCATACACTCTAGAGAGCCTTTATGAATTTTTTACATTTGACTCCAAAGTTCTAATGTTAATCTTATGACAGTATTTTTGTTTAGTCTAAAATGTTTGATTACTAGAACACGTTTTTTACTCAGGTAGTTATTCTCAATCCATTAACCAACTTAATATCAGCTTATGGATTACATCTTTTGTATAGTATTCGTATCAGAGCATGATATTACAGTAGTACAAACCTCGTGTCTTATGCGAGTTTTATACTTCATAAGTAAATAATATTGAATGTATAATACAACCTGTCGATTGTCAGATGTTCAGTAACAAACATCTGCATTCGTACTGTATTCTCTGTGTCGGTACTTCGAAAATCCAGAAGGATTTTGAAGAGTTCTCTCGATTTATTTATTTTTTGAGTTTGACTTGTGATACACAAGAGAGAAGTAATCTGTTGGCACAACTTTTATTATATACCTTATGCAAATTCAGAGTTTAAAATCTATAATTTAATTATTGTGGCAATACCTACAATTCTAAATTGTATCAACTTACAATATGTTTTGTTATAGGTTTCTAGTTGCAGGTTAGAAACATTAGTGAGTTAAAACCATTGATATTATGAAGTTTAAGTATGGTAATTTGTTTAACCCATGTAGTGCCATAACTGCATATAAGCGCGTGAGGACTGACCGTTTCTTGGAGTTATTCTGGTTTAATTTTTCGAACATTCACAGTATAATTGGCTGAGTGTTTCTCGGGGAGCTGGAAAAATTTCACTTTTGTCTGTCTGTCTACACAATGTCTTGTAAACTATTTGAGATGTTGACTTGAAATTTTGCATAAAGGTTCAATCATAGGCAACATTGCATTAAATGATAATGCATGATCCTCTATAAATTTTGGCTTAGCGTTGGCAAAGCCTAGCTTTTCTTAGGATATGCCAAGAAGAAATTAACCTGTAGACTTTGAATTTTGCATATTTTGCTTTCACTATTAGACTGGGAAGTTAGTTTTTTGTCTGTATGCCCTCCACAGAATATCTTGAGAATAAAATGTGGTATAGACTTCAAATTTTGCATGAACATTCTACATCTACATAATCAAGAATGAGTTCGATGATGGTTCATTTCTGTCTATGGTACTTGGCTGAGCATTGAGAAAGTCTTTTTAAATGTTGTGCTCTAAGAAACATTGAATTAGGTTTGAGTACTCATAACAAAAACACAAAGCCTTTAATATTACAAAATATTTTTTATGTAGACAGCTAAAGTCAGCCCCTCTCCTGCTGTGGCTGGAACAGAGTTAACCTTCCCTTCTACAAGGTGGTGTTGCTGATATTGTGTCCATTGTCCTCCTCCATTAGGCTGTACCATGGGATCGTGGCATGAGGTAGCCCCAATTCACCACCCATCCTGTCACTCCAAAAAACGTGCAGATCTCTTTTTTTAAAGGGCAATAGTGGTTTTCTCATCCTCTTGTCATAGAGAACCAAAAATCTAATGTTTATTTTCCGTTGTTGACAGAGACCATATGGGCAACGACAGTGAGTGCATGTCAGGAAGTGCAGCAGATGAGTTCGAGTGAGACGATACAGCTGTTACGCGAACTGCAGTGGCGGCAAGTGTTCACCTCACACACCAAGTACCTGTTCCAACACATCGTCGAGCATCAGCACGCCAAGGGACCCGTAGTGCCTTCACCTGCGCAGTCCGGCTCGCCATGAGCTTCCTCCACCGCGCTGCCTCCCGGGAGTAGATTGCCCTCACTCCTCACCTATTTCTAAATGTGTCCCATCCCACCCACCACTCAAAGGAAAATTGTAGAGAAAGAAGGAATGCACATTATATGCTTTTTTTCTGTTAATATCTGGTGGGAAAGTATTAACCCTAAGCACTCAAAGGCAGTATTTATAATTTTTCCTTGGCCCTCGAATGGCCAGCACTACTGGCCACCGCCATTTTTTTGGAAGTGCGGATTAATTTTTGCTGTAATATTATCTCAGCTTGTATGTCCAGCTTTACTGGCCAAGATATATACCATAGCTTGTAAGGCCAGCATCACTGGCCACTAAACATAGTAGTTATTATCTAATATTCTCTTTGTTCTATAATTAATTAATTAATGGTGAGTGCTGAAACCTATTGAGCAGCTGGTTTTTAAAGTAATTTTTAGGTAAAGCGGTAAATTTGAAATTGGCCTATAATTCTTTTTCTAAACATTGACTGTTTAAATAAGACGAATGACGCTTAGTCTATACACTGAAGTGATGAAAGGACTGCTGGCCTTTCGAGCGCAAAGGGTTAAGGAATCGAATTAATGTTATTGTTCGAAAGTAAATGATTTAGTTCATGGTTTTTTTTCTGTGAACCTCTGGGATTTTATTTTAATTCAAATACAGGGGTGCTCGTAGTTACAAACCGCTAAATATGTGGAGGCTTTGAAATCAGTGATTATTAGTTAACCTTTTAGAGATAGCACAAAAATTATATCGAGAGTACAAAAGAGAGTTGAGAGTTTAAAAGGATTTGTGTAGGTCTGTAAAAATGGTTCTATGTTTGTATCTGTCATCCATGGATATGCAGCAGGCTCATTTCAATGTGTGAATTTACTAAGAAAATACAAATGTCATTAGAGAAAAACAGCATATACATATTTATATTTCATATACTATATTTACATTTTTGTATACAGAGAAAACAAACACAATTGGCAACCGTATATGTATATTGTCAAACATATTTTTGTCCACACAAAGATGCAGCAGACTGAGTATGCGACTTCAAACAAGCATTATTTAACCCTTTTAGTGCCGCTAATTATGACGGTACAAAAAGTGCATAAAGTGTCGGCGTCGCTAATTTTGAAGTTTTGTATTTTGGTAATATTTTAAATATTACAAGTCATCTGGCCAAATAACCAGATAGCTGCTGTATTCAATAGGTTCCAAACTAATGATAAATACGAATTTTATGTTACAAAAGCTTACAAATATGCAATAAAACAGCCCGGTACTTTATGTATATGACTTGGAAAAATGCCACCGGTTGTCTTAATTTCTGTTGCTATTGATGATATATGTCAAGTAACAATTCTTTTTAATCTTTGTAGCAAAAGTTGTTTGGAAATCACCTTGACCCCTTGATAGGGTTGTTGCCTTGGCGCATACGGCATGATTTTCTGGAACTGAGCCAATTCAAAAACAGAAGTTTAGTAAAAATTTAATATCTTACCTACTTTTTATCAGATCTTCATGATTTTATACTACAATACTTATAATAAAACTAACAAGGTCTATAATAGTTTTTTTTTAATTATAATTATTTTTGTGGTGATTCGTTACTGCCAGACCACATTTTCCATGTTGTGGTCAATTTTACTTTTTTTTTTTAGGGTGAATTTGTTTGTCTGTCAATGTACCATTTTTAAGAAGCTAAAATAAATGTTTATATTTTAAACTTTCTACCAAACATTTTGTATGATTAACGTAAAATTCACAAGTGGGGGTCGGGTTATTCCAATATTTTGCAATCAAAACTTTTTTGTCATTTTTAACTTCCTTTGATTGTGTTCTTTCAACAAAAAGCACCTCACAAATTGTCAAAGCGCATTCCTTCTTTCCTATATTCATCTTGGTGTTCTCTTTACAGATTCTCTGTAAACCAATTGTATTGTTTTTAAACGTTTATACCAACATGCTTTAGTGCTGTAATTTTTTAGAAACTTAATTTTATGATTTTACCTAACTAATTCATTACTTTCCTTGTAGATAGAGGTTATTTTCTTTAAAATAGAAAGATTTTCTAAGTTGGCAGTGGTGGTTGTTGTGGTGTATCTTACTGCTGTTTGATGGGGTACATGAACTAGTTGTAATTTGGGCAGATCAAAATTTTTATTAAGTATTCCGACTACTCTTGGGATGCCACATTCAATTATTCAACATCAACTTCCTTTAAGTTTCAAGTTGCTCGTTTGACAAATGATAACTATTATACTTTAGTGGCATGTTACCTCTTACTCTCCTCGGCAGGAGCAACTTGATTTTATTTTTTCTGTACAACTTGTTTTTAATTTCTTGACTACAGTTTTTCCCCTGTTATTTATAAAACTGTAGTCTCTTCTTTTTCATCTTGTTTGCCGCGGTGGATTTGAAACAAAATCATCAAAATTGTGATCTCGTTCCTAAAAGATCCTAATGTAAAGCTATATGCAAATTCCTTACCTATTTTTATTCAAACGTTAACAATTATTTTGTGATTATTGTGCACAAACCTTTTTGCCAATGGTACTTTGTTGTTAGTTAGTGATATTAGGTTGGTTAGAGTCTGCACACTGTGCCACAAGCAATATTATTTACATCACATACTCTGTTTTTGATCTTTTAGATTTTAAGTTTTTTTTGTGTTGAGCACATAATTGTTTTAGTTACGAATTTTTGTTCGATGTATTTACTACGTTGTGTTGTTGGTTGGCTGCGCTACCTGAAAAAGAGATTTATGTGAATTAAATGGACTGTAACCATTTTTTGCAGAAATAAATATCAGTCATTTTCATTACGTTTTCAGTAAAGAACATGCTATTAGGTATTTTCGTTTAGTATTTATTTCATATATGTCCATGTTGGTTCTCAGTGCAGTGGTTATCTATCCATAGGTGTTTTCAACACTTAAAAATTGTACACCTGTTCTGGTGCTAAATAAAAATATTGTTACACATTATGAAATTTAATGATGTTTTAACTTAAAATTTAGTTCACTTAGTGTTGTGTTAACAATATCCAGAATGTTGAATATTTGTGTTATAGTCTGAATTGTTTAGTCTTTATCGTCTTGAGACCTTTAAAAACAGTTATGTTTATTATATTGTTATGTACTACTCACACAGTTTGTTCACAAGGGTCATTGCACCTATTTTAATTAATGCATTATTATTATTAAGTTGTTGTTTGCAGCGTTTGTGTTTGCAATATTTTATTGTGATTAATGTGGTAGTTTTATTTTTAAACAAGTGAATTATACGTGATAGCGGTAAATCTGTGTTGAGAGCTGTATTTAACACCGCAGGCAGCTTTCTTGGTTGTACCTATAAAGCTATTTCCTTCCATGCTTAGGCACTGCCTGTGTTTAAATCCGTTGTTAGTGCCTTGTAAGCTACAATGTGTGAACTATTAATATCGTTGTTTAGAAAATAAGGAGAGAGTCTTCTGAAGGGAGTAAAGGCCATGGAATTTTAATTTCACCAACCGTGTTGGTTGTTTTCAAGAATAAAGTAGACTCTTAATGTTGTAGATATCATGTCAATAGAGAGCATGTCATGCTCAAAGAAAGTAGGTACAGTAGGAAGGTTCACGTTTCCCTCACCCTAGTTGACATGATTTCTACCTCACAAATTGTAATTGGCAAGTAATAATTTATTATTGCCTAAGTTGTGCTACTAAGTTCGTATCAGATGTCCATATTTTAATGCTGTATATACATTTGTTTCTTATTAACAAAATTAAGTAAAATACTTCCCTGTTAGCTTGTAAAATATTAGTTAGTACAATACTGTGTTCTGATAGTTAAATAAACAAAATAAATAACCTATATTGGTTTAATTTCAACAGTAAAATATTTGAAAAATATTGGTTTATTAATAATATTAGACATATAAAATGAACACATTATTAGGACATTTTGCATATAAAAGTAAAATTGAAATGAATAAACAAAGCAGTAAAAGAAATATATAATAAAAAAGGAATACCTACATAGCCTAATAATTCAAACTAATGTTATGTACATGTACAAGTAATTTAATAATATAAAATTCAATTCCATCACATGAATTATATTATTCTATTAGTCTGTGTCGTTTTAGTTTTTGACACTTATTTATAATTTAGTTTGGCCTTTGCTCACAGGAGGGATGTAATGTTATGTACAAAGCTTATAGTAATGAATGTATACTACATCATATGTTGAATTTAAGGGTGGTTCAGAGTTGTCCGCACATAACTGATTTAGATAAGCAGTTGGTTTTTACCCTCATGATTGTCACATCATGCTGTATATAATTATTGTCAGTATTATTTTGTTTATTTACAGAGAATACTTTATTATTTGTTGTGCGTGTATTATGTTTTTGTGTTTGTGATGTTGTTAGGTTTGCCGACTTCTTTACTCTTTCGTTTCCTTGTTTCTTTGTGAATAATTTTCCGATGTCACCTTACGATAGGGTTCACTAACTGACTACTTTTAATATCTTTGTCAGTATTAATCAGTATTTAGGGGTAATTAAGTTAAAAACACGAGTTGTGACAATTGCACTAATTGCTGTGTGAGATTTAACTCGTACAGGATGTGTTACTTTTAGGAGGCATTTGGACTACATATTTACACCTTTTTAAAGCACCTTTTAGTTTTGTTATTTAATTCTTAACGCCATCTGTTTTGTTTCTTTACAACTACCGATTACAAAAGTTTGATTTGAATTTAACGTAATAATCTCTATCAATTTAATTCTTTGTTTAATACTTTAAAAGTAGAAAATGTTTCTTGTTATATCTCTTCTTTTATCTTTATGGAAATATAAAAATAATATTCTTGTTTAACAGAAATACTAATCAATTAATTGCATTTACTTCTTTGAAGTTTATTCTGCTCTGAGTTGAAATTGTTTATTTGTGGTCGATGGTGCGAGTGTGTGTAGAATAGCTTTAACATAGATCTTAGTATTTCCACCGAGGTTTCTAACACTATTCGTAATTATTAAATGCCAATTGTATTATTGAAATCTCGCAATCGAAACAATTGCTTGTCGTTACGGAACCAAACATGTATCTTACATAAGTATTTTGATGATGTAAATAATATAGAGATTTTTACTGTTCGTTTCCCACCAGCCTGTCACTGTCACTGTGTTTAGATGACAATTATTATGTTATTGATCACACAAAAGTGAGGTTATGCGGATTAATTAGAACTTTGTCATAGCAACAACAGAATTGCACAAAGAATTTACAGCAAATAGCAGTTGTGCTATTATTCTCCTTTAAGAAAAATTACTTCAGTTGTTAAACTGTCAACATTAAAACACGGTTAATGCCATGTTTACCTAACATATTCTTAAGTGAATGCCTTCTGGGTAAAGTTCGATTTATATTTCGGCAAAATAGCATTGTTGCATGTCACGCATCCTGGAGTATTTTTATGGTGTTTTCCAAGTGTACATTGTACCATAGAAATATATGACGTACAAATAAACAATTGGCTTTGTTTGCTTGATGACGGCATGAACATAATGTTAAAAATAATTTAGTGGACGAATATATAACATTTTTAAAAAGTTACTAAAAATGTATATCTGAAACTCTACAAACCTGTCTGTGTAAAAAGCAAAAATAAAATTTAAGCAAAACAACATAATTTTAGGTATAAAACAAAACCGTTAAGTTTTAACCCTTTGAGTGCCAACGTCCGATTTTACCGGACGACAAAAGTTGGCCGAAAAGTGCCGACGTCCGATTTTACCGGACGTTCGGAAAAAAGTCACTAAAAATTATGACCTTTAATATTTTTAAATAATATCATATTGAAATGTTTGTGAAGAATCGTTCTTTTCAAAATAAATTGTTATAGTACACTTCCGATCAAACTTTAAATTATGAAACTCACATAATATAAACATTTTTGGTTCCCATAGCTACCAGAAACAATGTGACAATAGTTTCTTAAAAGTTGTATAACTTGCTCATTATTGAAGATAATAATATAAATTTTTCAAGATTTACAGACAATTGCATACACTTTCCAGTGATTTGGACTAAGAATAGGATATGAATTTTTTTGGTCATAATAATTTGGTTGAAAAATGAAATTTAAAAAGATTTTTGAATTTTTTTAGGTAAGTCCATTTTTGGTATTACTAAATTTAGTGTTATGGTAACTTTGTTATTTTATGTTAATTAAACAGAGTTTTCAGAGAAAAATAAAAAAAGAATCATGTTGATAGCTTATTAAATAATCGAACTGTGAATTGTTTACTAAAACCTTGCAAAATGCCTGCAAAAGGGCTGGCACTTTTAGGTACACCCACTAGAAAAATACCTGGCACTTTTCAGTATACCCACTCAATAAATACTTGTCACTCAAAGGGTTAAGTATGATTTTGTAAAATAATCCACTTTTTTATTTTCGTGTCATATATAAATAAATGTTGTGTTAAAAATTATGAACATTTTTTTGATAAATCAAATACTGAGTATTTTGGAGACAATCATTCTGATAGCGTGCTTTTTTCAATTCAATTCTTTGAAAGTCAAACAATGATTTTATTTTACACATTTCTAGTTGAGAGTGGACCAAATTGAGTCTTTCCAGCATTAGTTGGAGAGCAGAAACAGTTGTTAAGGTTCGTTCTTCTATGCTATTGCAACTTGCGCTTACATGTAGACGCCCAATTTTGCATGCCATGCTCCCACAGACTGACGCATCCATTTAAAAACTTGTT